>NC_141010.1:63757268-64182268 GCF_052327205.1 Somniosus microcephalus | reverse complement strand
CCTGTTGGCTGTGAGAGCCCTACATGAAGTGGGTTTTGGGTTCTCAGTTCCCAGTAGTCCGAGATCACAAGGATGCTGTTACGGGAAATTACGGATACAGTTTTTGGTGCTCATTTCCTCCCACTCTTGCTGGGACACGGTGTCAAGCTCCCAATACTTGGCCAAGTAGCAGTGGGGTTGCTGTTCTGACACTGTTGCAGTGAATTAGAAGGGAGCTTTTCTATGTGTCTAAAGCCTGGCAGTGCTTGATGCTGACGGGGAGGAGGCTGAGAATAAGGGTGGCAAATTGTTACTGTTACCCCCTCCAGCACTGACATCCCTCAACTTGGTAAAACACAAAAGTTAACCCACCCTCTTTCTCCCGCCTTCCCTCCAAAAAGAATCATTAACTCAAATAAAATCTTGCTGGAACCCCATACCGGAGGTTAATTTGCTGATGTATATCTGTGTGGCCCAAAGCACCTTTGGTACATTGCAATGTTTTTGACTTTCTTTTCTCATAACAGCTGGCAGCCAGGAGGAGAAGGACAGAAAGTTCCTTTGACATTAACAATATTGTGATCCCGATGTCTGTTGCTGCAACGACCCGTGTGGAGAAGCTTCAGTATAAGGAGATCTTGACACCGAGGTATGTATTCAGGGTTTGTTCAACGTCTTGTAATATAATTGGGATTCAGCAGATGTTGAGTTGGAGCAGGATGGGAATGGGTGAGGCAGATTCACAGCTGGCACAGTTGGAGTAAGCACGGGGGGAAATGCGAGGATGGGTTTGGAGTGCTTGTGTGTAAATGCACAGAGCGTGGTAAATAAGGTCGGTGAGCTGCAGGCACAAATTGCCACATGGAGTTGTGATATAGCGGCACTAACGGAGACCTGGCCCTCCCAAGGGGAGGATTGGGAACTTCATATTCCTGGCTACAAAGTATTCAAAATAATCCAAACCAAAATTAATTGGCACTTGGAAAAATATGGGTTAATAAATGACAGCCAGCACTGATTTGTTAAAGGCAAATCGTGTTTGACTAACTTGATTGAGTTCTTTGATGAAATAACAACGAGGGTTGATGTGCAGATGGACTTTCAAAGGCCACATAATAGACTTGCTCGCAGAATTAAAGCCCAAGGGATTAAAGGGGCAGTGGCAGTGTGGATCCAAAATCGGCTAAGGGACAGAAAGCAGAGAGTCGTGGTGAACGGTTATTTTACAGACTGGAGGGAGGTGTACAGTGGTGTTCCCCAGGGGTCAGTATTAGGACCACTGCTCTTTTTGATTTATATTAATGACCGGGATTTGGGTATACAGGCCATAATTTCAAAATTTCATTTGCAGATGAGACAAAACTCGGTCATGTAAACAAAGTCTGTAAACAATGAATGGAATCAGAAGGACATAAACAGGCTGGTGAAATGGGCAGACAAATGGCAGAGGACATTTAACACAGAAGTGGGAAGTGTTACATTTTAGTGGGAAGAATGAGATGGGGCAATAAGAACTAAATGATACAGTTTTAAAGGGGTTACAGGAACCGAGATCTGGGGGGTTATATGTACACAAATCTTTGGAAGTGGCAGGACAAGTTGATACGACTGTTTAAAAAGCATATGGTATCCTCAGATTTATTAATTGAGGCATAGAGTACAAAAGCAAGGAAATGATACTAAACCTTTAAGTTTTTGGTTAGGCCCCAGCTGGAGTATGGTGGTCAGTTCTGAGTGCCACATTTTAGGAAAGCTGTCAAGGGCTTGGAGAGGGTACAGAGCAGATTTACTAGTAGGTTACCAGGGATGAGGGACTTCAGTTATGTGAAGAGACTGGAGAAGCTGCGATTGTTCTCCGAGCAGAGACGATTAAGAGAAGATTTAATCGAGGAGTTCAAAGTTGTGAGGTTTTTGTCGGTCTGTGGGGGAAAAGGCAGGGGAGTGGGACTACCTGGATAGTTCTTTCAAATAGCATGATGGGCCAAATGGCCTCCTGCTGTGCTGTATCATTCTCAGATTCTAAAGGGATTGTGAGGAGGTCCTGATCTGTAGGGTTTTTGGTGGTCTTGGTGTGATGCAGACCATGGTTCCTTCAGATCTGCGAGACAGTGCACAGGATATGACCCCTAACTGCAGAAGATTTTTATTTTAATAAGATAACATTTGTTGTACTATGTAGCAGTGCTTGACCATAGGGATGTGAGCGGGTCGTGGCGCGGGGGGATGGGGTCGTGGCGCGGGGGGGATGGGGGCGCGGCGCGATGAGGTCGCGGAGGGATCGGGGCCACGGCGCGGAGGGGTCGGGCGCGGCGGCGCGGAGGGATCGGGTTGGGGCGCGGCACGGAGGGATCAGTTTGCGCTGTTAATGTGAAAATGTTATGTGCGACCTGCGAGTAATTGTCTTTACTTCCCCCTCTAGCTGGCGTGTAGTGGATGTGAAAGCTGATTTAACAAATCACAGACTCAGTGAAGAGGACCATGAGGAGGTAGGGCTTTACAGCTATATTGCAAAAAAAACAAAGCCCTCTGCAGTGCAGTGTTCACTCAATTTGAACAGAACGGTTTTAACAATGCAGAAATATTGCATCTGTTTTAGATGGAAGATTTTTCAGATGCAGTGATTGGGTCTCGACATGCAAAGTACGAGGAGTTTGAACGTTCCCGGTGGACAACATGGTCAGCATCCCCAGTCAGTGCACAGAGGCGCGGAAGCAGGTATTGATCAGCATTGGGCAGAGCTGCGGCCTCGTGCTTTGCTTGTTGTAATGGTCTGTGAGGGGAGGGGGGTGCCTTGATTTGCTGACTTTTGGGTTATCATATCCAATCCTGTAGCCAAGAGCTGACAGTGTAACTTACTCCTAGAAAGCTATCTGTGGGTGAGCAGAGTGTATTAGCGGGTGATATAGCCTCTTTTACCTCCCTACCCCACAGTGGAAGATCCTGGTCTCTACTTGGCTCCTGACTAAGACTGGAAAGTTTATTTATGGGGATTGCTAAGTGTAGGCCCAGGTCCTTGCTCCATGCTGGAGTGTAGATTTGGAAAACTTTAACTTTGGTGTGAAATTATCTTCAAAATCCTGAAAGATATAAAAGACTCGAGGTCCAGGCAGTGTTCGTAGGAACAGGAGGAGGCCATTCAACTCCTTGAGCATGTTCTGCCGTTTGATTCGATCATGGCTGTATACTAACTCCATCTACCCGCCTTGCTTTCATAACCCTTAATACCCTCACCCAGCAAAAATCAATCAATCTCAGTTTTGAAACTTTCACTTAACCCCCAGCATCAACAGCTTTTTGGGGGAGAGAGTTCCAGATTTCCACCTCCCTTTGTGTGAAGACGTGCTTCCTGACATCACCCCTGAACGGCCTGGCTCTAATTTTAAGGTGATGCCTCCTTGCTCTGAACTCACCCACCAGAGGAAATAGTTTCCCTCTATCTACCCTATCAACTCCTTTAATCATCTTAAACACGTCCGTTAGATCACCCCTTAATCATAGAATGTGCAGCACAGAAACAGGCCATTTGACCCGGTGTTTATGCTCCACACGAGCCTCCTCCCACCCATCTTCATCTCCCCCTAGCAACATATCCTTCGATTCCTTTCTCCCTCGTGTTTATCCAGCTTCCCCTTAAATGCATCCGTGCTATTCGCCTCGACTATTCCTTGTGGCAGCGAGTTCCACATTCTCACCACTCTGTGTAAAGAGGTTTTTCCTGAATTCATTATTGGATTTATTAGTGACTCTTATATTTCTGGCCCTGAGTTCTGGTCTCCCCTGCAAGTGGAAACGTCTTCTCTGTGTCTACCCTATTAAACTATTTCATAATCTTGAAGACCTCTATCAGGTCACCCCTCAGTCTTTTTTCTAGAGGAAGGAGCCCTAGCCTGTTAGGCTATACCTATCAGGAAAGATTTTCAGTTCTGGTATAATTCTAGTAAAAAAAAAAAAAAATTTGCACCTTCTCCAGTGCCTCTCTATCCTTTTTATATAATACAATAAAGACCAGAACTGTTCACAGTACTCTGTGTGGTCTAACCAAGGCTCTGTACATGTTTAAGATAACTTCTCTGCTTTTCAATTTTATCCCTCTAGAAATCAGGCCCGTGTTTGTTTACATTTTTTATGACCTTATGAACCCGTGTCGCTACTTTTAATTGTAATACTTTTAAAGATCCCTTTGTCTTCTACCCCATTTAGACTTATTTTCCAAGGACTTCCTACCAAAATGTACTACCTTACATTTATCTATGTTGAACTTCATTTGCCAATTACATGCCCATTCTGCATGTCTCCCTGTATTTTGTCGCAGTCGTCCTTTGTATTAACGACACCCCACAATTTGTCGTCCGTCCACAAATTTTGAAATTGTACTTCTGATTCCCAAGTTCAAATCATTTATGTAAATGGTGAACAGTGGTCCCAACGCCGATCCTTGTGAAACACCGCTTCCCACCTTTTGCCAGTCTGAGTCACTCCCTTTAACCCCTTCTCTCTATCTCTCCTGTTTTGTAGCCAGCTCGCTATCCATTCTGCTACTTGTCCCCTGATTCCACATGTTCTGACCGCAGTCATGAGTCTACTGTGTGGTACCTTATCAAAGGCCTTTTGAAAATTCAAATATATTGCATTACCCTTGTCTACTCTTTCTGTTACTTCAAAGAATTCAGTAAGGTTGGCCTTCCCTTTTGGAATTGTGCTGACTAATCTATTTTATTTTCAGATTCTGGATGTTCTTCTATTACATTTTTGAGTAAGGTTTCTATTATCTTTCCTACCTCCAACATTAAGCTAATTGGTCTACAGTTCCCTGAACTTGTTCTATCTCCCTTTTTAAATATTGGAATCACATTAGGTGTCCACCTCTAGCACTTTTCCCTTTGCTAATGAATTTTTATATATGCTATCTCTTCCCTAACTTCTTTTAATATGCACGGATGCAATCCATCCGGATCAGGGGTTTTATCCTCTTAGTTTGAATAGTTTATCAATTATCTCCCCCTTTGTATCTTGATAGCTTTTTTGATCTCTTCTAGTGTCATGTCCACCCTGTTTGCCTAAGTATTTACTAGGGAGACTAAGTAATTATTCAATATTTCTGCCATTTCGCTGTCATTACCTGTGAGTTTATCGTGTGTTTCCCTTCGTGGCCCTATCCCTATCCTGATTTGTCTTTTGTTATTTATGTGTCTATAGAATACTTTACTATTTATTTTTATGTTCCTTGATAATTTAATTTTGTAGTTTTTCTTTCCCTTCCTAATTGTTTTTTGACTTTCCTAACCTTTTCGTATTCCCTTTTATCATCCTCCTTTGTTGTCTGTGTACTGAGTATGCCCTTTTCTTCAGTTTCAATTTTGCCCTTATTTCTTTATCCATCCATGGTGTACCATTATTTTTAGTTTTCCTTGCACTTCCTGGTATTTTACCCTGATCCTTTACTGTGAAGACCAATCAAAGTAACTATTTAGTAAGACTTCCATTTCCTGATTTCCAATTACAATATCACCTGCGTCTGTCATTAAGGGGCCACATCACTCTTCGCCACCCTCTTTCTCTTAATATATTGGTAAAAATCTTTAGTGTTCTTGATAGCCCTTGCAAGCTTTTTTTCGTATTCCCTTTTGCAGCTCTTACCACTCCTTTGTATCCCTTTGCTGTTTTTTATATCTCTCCTAGTACTCTTGTTTATCAGGATTGTTTAATTGCACACAGAGCTCTTGCCCTTTAGTGGCATGTACACGTCTTGTATTCTACCAAATTATTTTCTGAACATCCGTAGTTTTATCAGTTAGTTCTTGGATGAAGGGACCGAAGGTATGGTTGCAAAATTTGCTGATGACACAAAGATAGGTAGGAAAGTAAATTGTGACTAGGATATAAGGAGGCTACAAGGGGATATAGATAGGTTAAGTGAGTGGGCAAAGATCTGGCAAATGGAGTATGTGGGAAAATGTGAAATTGTCCATTTTGGCAGGAAGAATAAAAAAGAAGCATATTATCTAAATGGTGAGCGATTGCAGAGCTCTGAGATGCAGAGGGATCTGGGTGTCCCAGTGCATGAATCACAAAAGGTTAGTATGCAGGTACAGCAAGTAATTAGGAAAGCTAATAGAATGTTATTGTTTATTGCGAGTGAAATTGAATACAAAAGTAGGGAGGTTATGCTTCAGTTATACAGGGCATTGGGGAGACCCCATCTGGAGTACTGTGTAAGGAAGGATGTAAATGCGTTGGAAGCAGTTCAGAGAAGGTTTACTAGACTAATACCTGGAATGGGCGGCTTGTCTTATGAGGAAAGGTTGGACAGGCTAGGCTTGTATCCGCTGGAGTTTAGAAGAGTAAGAGGTGACTTGATTGAAACATATAAGATCCTGAGGGTCTGGACAGGGTGGATGTGGAGAGGATGTTTCCTCTTGTGGGAGAATCTAGAACTAGGGGTCACTGTTTAAAAATAAAGGGGTCGCCCATTTAAGACAGAGATGAGGAGAAATTTCTTTCTCAGAGGGTGGTGAGTCTTTGGAACTCTCTTCCTCAGAGGGCGGTGGAAGCAGAGTCTTTGAATATTTTTAAGGCAGAGGTCGATAGATTCTTGATGAGCAAGGGGGTGAAAGGTTATCGGGGGTAGGCGGGAATGTGGAGTAATCGGATCAGCCATGATCTGATTGAATGGCGGAGCAGGCTCGAGTGGCCTACTCCTGCTCCTAGTTTGTATGTAGTTCTGTTGTGATCAATTTCTGCCTGATTCCTCCAAAGTCAACCTTACCTAAATTTAAAACTTTGGTTCGTGACTCATCCTTCTCCCTTTTGAACCTAATAGTGAATTCAATCATATTATGGTCATTGTTAGCTCAGTGTTCCCTTACCATTAGATTGTTGACTACTTCAGGCAAGTTATTCATCACGAAATCTAGTATTGCTTGTTCTCTTGGCTCAAGAACATATTGGCCCTGAATTTCTGATTTACCAGGCGTAAGAATTTGACAGTCATTCAGCGGGTGGAGGTTGTGCAAAAAGCGCAGCTCTCCACCCGCACAGGCACTTTCCTTGGGCATGCGGATGATCTGTCAAGAGAATTATTGATAGATCGCAAGTGCCTGTTTTCAGCGCGTGCGCAGCACATGCCTGAAATTGGCACTTGTGCGGCCCCTATGGGCGCGTACGCACCCGTAGGGGCTGCAGAATCCGGCCCATTGTTTAAGCTGTCCCAAATACACAAGACATTCGTTGCCTTTGGGACTCGAGCTGTTATACTTCCCCAGTCTATGTGAAAATTAAAGTCTCCCTTTATAACTACTCTGATCTCTGCGTTTATGCATCCTGCTACTTTATCACTGCTGCCTGGAGGGCTCGAGACAACTCCCACCAAAGTCTTGCATCCTGTTCTATTCCTCTGTTCTACCCATAGCGTTTCTACTGCCTGCTCACCTTAACTTGTATCCCCCCTTTCTAATGTCCCTTGTCAATTTTTGCTGCTCCATCTCCTTTTCCAATTTCCGTGTCCTTTCTAAAGACCTTATAACCTGGTGTGATTATCTGCCAGTCATGCCCAGCTTGTAGCTGGGTCTCCGTGATGGCCACTACGTCAGACCCTTTAAGCTGAATTTACGCTTCTAATTCACTTGTTTTATTTTTTATGCGACATGCATTCAGGTATGGAACTTTTAATTGGGCAACAGATCCTATGCCCTGATGTTGTTTTTAATACACACTTTAACTTCTTGCACTCCTTGAAAATAAAACAGTAGTGATAAAATTGTTATTTTTGTTCTTTGCTATTTTTTCTGAACCTAAAGCCCTTCTTACCGTTAACACTATTGATAACCTGGACTTTGCTCTCATCCCTCGGCTGTCTGAGTCAGGGATCTTTCTTGTAGGCAAAATGACTGTGATGTGATGAGTTTTTTTAATTTCCCAAACCACAGATCTTACAAATCAACAGATGAACATTCCACCCCTCAGCCTGGCAGCACAAACCCTTCGACCCCTCAACCTGCCTCCCCTGATGTCAGCTTCCACAGTCTGGGAGACTTGCCCCTCACACCCTCACCTTGCAGCCCTTCTGCACCTCCCATCAGCCCAGACACGCTTTATTCTTCTCTTTCTCGAGACAGTGCTGGACGGGTTTCAAATGAGGATACACGCTGTTCAACCCCAGATATTGGTCACGAAGAACAGGTGAGAATGAACAGTCAAATCAGGAGTGAAATATTGTACTGTTTAAAAATCTAACTGATCTAATGTCTGACATCAAGGTATTGAGATAATGGCGATAGCCCATCTGTCCCTGGCAGATTTCTTACCATACCAGAGGTCCCCAGGCCCAGATGAACCGGGCATTGAGCCTAAGGACAGAGGGTGGCATATGTTACACACCTGTTTGAGAGAATGGGTCAAGTCGGTAAATTATAGGGCAGTTGGTCTTACTTTGGTTGTGGCAGAACTTCTCCAGTCCATGATACGGGATGGAATTAATTACTTGGGCCGTTCTGGGGCAGTCAGCATTGATTTGTGAAGGACAGATCATCCATGCCTAATTTGCATTTTTGAGGAAGTTACAATGCACGGATAAAAAGAATGCAGTGGATGTTGTACATGTGGATTTTGAAATGGCATTTGATAGGTGCTGCATCAGAGATTTGTGAAACTTTAGGCACATGGTCCCCGCATGGTCAGAGAGGTAAAAACAGGGGTTCTTCATTTGGCAGATGTGGATAGGGCACTGCCCTGCCGATCAGTTCCGAGGCCTCTCTCCGTTTCCCTTTTATATAAATGATTTGGCCACAGGTTCAAGAGGAGTGAAATTGAAGTTTGCTGATGATCCCAAATTAGTGGGAAAGGCAAACTGAGGAAGAAGGCATCAGGACATAAGTTAGCAGAGTGGGCAGACAGGTGGCAGATGCAGAGAAATGTGAAGTGCATTTTGGGAAAAAGAACAGTGAAACAAAATGGTAAGATTCTGAACAGCGGAGGAGCAGAGAGATTGAGGACAGCAGATTTAGGAGGCCAGATAGGAAATGTCATAAAGATAAATGGGGTTCTGGGTTTTATACCTCGGGGCATTGAATATAAAGGTAAGATCGAACTTGCATTTGCAGTATATCGTGTTCTTCATGTCGCCAATTTCCAAACAGCAAGGCCCACAAACAGCAGTGAGAGAAATGACCAGGTAATCTGGTGGTGACATTGACCTTTGGGACTAACTGGAACGCTCGTTCAAAGAGCTGGCACAAGCACGATGGGCCAAATGGCCTCCTTGTGTGCGCTCTCATTCTATGCATGTTGGCCAGGATACCAGAAGAACCACCCCTGTTGCTCTTCGAATAGCGGAATGGGATCGTTTACAGCCACCTGAGAGGACAGACAGGGCCTCGGTTTAACATCTCATCCGAAAGATGGGGCCTTAGACAGTGCAGTACTGCACTGAAGTGTCGGCCTAGATTATGTGCTTAAATCTCTGGATTGGGACTTTAACCCAGAACTTTCTGACTCGGGCAAGAGTGCTGCCAAAAAGGTTGACAAAAACAAGGAAGTGATGAGAACATAAGAAATAGGAGCAGGAGTCGGCCATTCAGCCCTTCGAGCCTGCTCTGCCATTCAATAAGACCATGGCTGATCTTCTACCTCAACTCCACTTTCCTGTACTATCCCCATGTCCCTTGATTACCTTAATATCCAAAAATCTATCGATCTCTGCCTTGAATATACTCAACGACTGAGCCTCCACAGGCCTCTGGGGGAGAGAATTCCAAAGATTCACAACCTTCTGAGTGAAGAAATTCCTCCTCATCTCGGTCTTAAATGGCCGACCCCTTATTCTGAGACACTTCCCCCTGGTTCTAGACTCCCCAGCCAATTCAACAAATGTTGAATTTGTATAAGATATTAGTCAGGCCACAGTTAAAGTACTATGTGCAGTTCTGGGCAACCCATTATAGGAAGGGCATTAGAACCATGAAAAGAAAACGGAAGATTCATTCGAATTATACCAGGAATGAGACTTTATAGTTGTGTAGAAGCTCAAAAAGCTGTTTCATTTAAAAATAAAAACTAATCGGCATTGTCAAAATCATGAAAGATGTTGAGAGAGTCAACCGTGAAAGGTGTTTCAACTGGGTGGTAAATGGGTAATGAGGGGACACAAGCTGAGGATTATCACTGGAAGAACGAAGGGGGAAGTTGGGTGAAATATTTTAAGAAGGATGTCAAGGCCATGGAGAAGATGCAGAAGAGATTCACGGATATCCGGGATCTGAGGTTTTATTTCCAACGAGAGAAGCTGGGGTGTTTTTCACGAGAACAAAGAATATTAAGAGGCGATCTGATAGAGGTGTTAAAAAATTATTAAAGTGTTTTGATAAAGTAAATCAGGAAAAAGTTATCTCCGCTGGTTGAGAATCAGTAACTCAAGCGCATAAATTTAAGATCACCGAAGAGAAGGGAGAAGTTAGGAATTTTTTTACACAGGATTGTTTGGACGTGGAATGCCCTGACAAACTGTAGTGGAAGCAGAATCTGTAATAGGTGTAAAAGGAAAATGGATAAATCATTGAAAGGGGAAGGGGGTTAAGTGGTTAGCTGGAGCCAGCACAGGTACAGTGCACTGAGTGGCTGATTCCTGTGCAGTAATATTCTGCTGGCAGCTGTCGTAAATTGAATTGTTACACTGATAGAGCCCTCTCCTGTGTTTAGTTGGATAGAGCTGTATGATGCATCCTCCTGCTGAGTCTGGATATGAGCCATGTTGTGGCAGGACATGCACACTTGAGATTTTGAATATGGTCTATTCCTTTCATCTGTTGGACTGACAAAGACATATCATTGGGACCAGGAAGGATCCCTGAGCCCATCCAGTCACACTTTCCTGATAAGCGGCCCAGAGCTGGGAAAAATGCAAACCCCTTTCAACAGAGTTTACGCTGGGAGCTTCTGTTAGTTAGTTGTGGTGGCATCACGCTCAGCGTGGTGTCCCCATTGCTGCTCTCGTGGCCATTTTGCTCAGTTTGTGTTGTTGAGCTACCCAGGGCTTTCACCAACGCTGCCCTCCTAACTTTCTGCCCTGTCGTTCAGGGAATCGCCTGATCTCCCCTTGTCTTTCTTCACTACAACTTAGTGGAGCATTCAAGCCACCATGTGAGGAATTGTGGTGCCAACCCATGTCCTGTGATTTTGCGGCACACTGCACCCTTCCTAATGCTGTACGATCTTTGTTAAAGCATGCTGAATGATTGTGTTTCTTAACTTTTAAACTTCATTGCTCATCAAAAGTGAGTCTTGGAGAATGTAATACTTTCAATTTCAGACACCCAGACACCATCAAACACTCCCAGGGCAGGTACAGCACGGGGTGGATACAGAGTAAAGCTCCCCCTACACTGTCCCACCAAACACTCCCAGGGCAGGTACAGCACGGGTTAGATACAGAGCAAAGCTCCCCCTACACTGCCAAGAATGTTTCTGAGCCATTTTCAGTAGTGCACCTATGTGCCATTTTTCCATTTCTAACACTAGCCATTCTATGGTCCCTGAGTGAATTTTGCAATCCAAACTGCACTATGGCTGCCCAAATTCATTTTATAATTTATATCACGGGTTTAGCACAAATATCAAATCAACTTTTATTGTCATTGTTAGTGCATATATCTCAATCCTTTGTACATAGCATATTTTAGATTGTTTAAAGAAAGAGGAAGGTTTTGTCCCATCAGTCCAGGCTGGGCAGAAGTGAAAGACAAGTGTCTAGCCCATTGTATTGGTCCGTCCCGGTGAGTATGTGTCATGGCGGAGTACTGTGGTGTTTCTAATACCCGTCTCTGCCTTCATTCCAGACTGTTCAACCGTGGGAGAAGCGAACATTCCCACTGACGTGTGATCCTGGGACTGAGCGCCAGAGTCGAGCTGAAACCAGCCACAGACAGACCAGAAACAGTCGCCGATCATCTGGAGGCTGCAGCAGAGGAAGCAAGGAAGCGGAGAATGGCGCACTGTCCTCGGTTCAGCACGATGACAAACAGAGACATTCTGTACCTCTGCGGCTCGCTCACAGATAAAAAAAAAATTAGTGGCAACTACACTTTGTTCTCGACGTTTGATATTCAAACATCACCCAAACAAAATTCACAGTTTTTAGTGAATTTAGAGTCCATTTTAGATAGCTTTCTTAGGTTAAACTTTGTCACCGGCCACAGTTATCACGATGAAAAGGTTAGTTTGGCAAGTTAGATTCTAGGGTAAAAGCTGGATTGACTGATACTTCAGGCATTGGCCTATATCAATAGACCTGTACATTAAGTTGCTAACTTCATTTGGTTGCGTGTAGTGATTATCGATCCCTTAAATCAACAGTGGAGTACGCAGACAGTTGGTAATGTTCAAAAGCAGTCCTGTTTCACAAGCGGTTTTGTTCCTGTTCTGCCATCTTGTCAGGGGCTAAGATGAGTAACCCTTCACTCTGAAGAAAACTGCATCACTTCCTACTTTGAGCTTAGGAGTGAGCACCAACCATAGTGCACCTGTGCCAACAGCTCCACCCTGGCTGGGCATTCATTTCAATCAAACCCTGTCGAGATTTGAATTGGATTTATTCTAGACTTGGTGAGTTGCTGTGTGCCTGAGCTAGCTGGGTTCAAAGGGGAAGCAGATTGCTGTGAAATTGTGACTATTTTGCAGGGTTGGATGTATCTGTCCTCTGCCTGCTGCTTCCTGCTCCTTACTGGTTCATGCCTTTAGCTTTGAAACTACTGCTGAGTGGCAACCTGGGACCAGGTGTTTGGTTAAGAGTTGGCAATTTGAAAGAGGATATAGGATTTGTGGTCAAATCCCAATGGGGGGACAGGGTGTCGTGTCTGCCTCAGGTGCCTGTGTTAGGCTAAGGACGGGGCTGAAACAGCAATAAATGTACAGATAATATTCCGTTTCTAGCATCTCAGTCAAATTACCTTCCTCTTTAAAGAGCTCAGAACCTTTGAGGCTGCTTCATCTCCCTTGTGTCAAAGCATGCGACAGCTGTGCAGATTTCTTGAGGAGAAGTTGGGGCCAGAGTTGGGTGTTGTGCTTACAGATGTATTCTCACTGCAGAAGATGTACAGACAGAACTTGGCAAAATCAGCAGCAACCAAGCATACATATTACAATCGATCCCAATCTGAATTACTGGTAGCAAGTTATGCTGAGCAATGGATTCCTTGCTGAAATAATCAAAGATTTAATATTCTCCATATATAACTCCAATTTGGCACTTGATCAGGATATTGAGTCACTTGGAGTGCAGGAACACGGGGCTCCAGCAGTTTATGTAAATCCCTTCCATACAAAAACTAGGGGCGACTTGAGAGCGAGTTTAAAATGTTCGATTTTAAAAGCCAAGTACAGCATATCCCCTCCACAGGGGCTGTAATGTCATAGTCTAAAAGGGTAAGCGAGCACTGGAAATGTGCAGCAGGCCAGTCGGCACCTGAAAGAGAAGAGGCAGGTTGTTTTGGATGGTGACCTGCCATAATAGCTCCAAGCACAACAATAACCTGCCGCCTTTTTCTCGCATGCCTTCATTATCAAGTGGCAGTCTCGTCCTTCGGCCCCCACCGCCTGGCATAATGTTAGTGGAGATTCAACCCCCCAACGTCACCAACTCTGTGGTGGATTGATATATTTACTGGCAGCCTACATGAGTAGAGGAGACTCGAGCCCTGCACTCTGATCTCCTCCTTTGAACAGTACCAGTCCCCTTCCCCCTGGATGGAGATTGGAGACACTCCAGTCTAAGTGCTACCTTACTTCAACATCCTTGTTTTCCATTTTCTGGCAATAGAGGTTAGTATTAAACACACCGCCCATAGTGCGATATTGGGAGGAAGTAACAACTGTTCACGCAGAGTATCGATGACAAGTGGACATTGACTTCCACCTAAAATGGGACTTGGTACCGAGTGATTTTCAGTTACTCCTCATACCAGTCCTTTGGGGGAAGGATCCCTCCATCTGCTGTTCAGTGTTTGGTGTATTTTAAGTGCTACTCTGCAGGAACACATCGTTCTTTAAAACCGGCAGTTGGCAAAACAAATGGCTCATCTTCTGTGTGGTGCCGATGAATTCCTTGCCAAGCCTCATTTCAATGTGGCTGCGGTCTGTGCCTGGGTCAGCAGCTAGCAAGCTGCAATAAAAGCCAAACTCCCAAAATAAATCTTCTAAAGGGCAGATGTCTAGGTGCCCACCATTCTGCTCCCTTATCCTGGTGCAGAGATAGTGGTGCCAGTGTGTGGCAGCACTCTGCTCATTTACAGGTCAGATTGGTGTAACCCGTTCCCACGTTCATTGAGCTGGAGGTGGGGTTTGCGGGGGGGCGGGGTGGGGGAGAGGAGAGAGAGAGAGAAGGTCAGAGGCTGGGTAAACTGTCTTCCCCATGAGAGGGAGACAAACTCAGGGGATCCACCGTCTGAAACTAGTTTTGTCCACAACCTGCTGGTCAGTTGCAGTGAGAATTTGCCTTGGTTATGGGATGGGATTGGAGTGGAGGGAATGGAAAGCGAACTTGTGCTCCACAGCACAGCACTCGTAATGGAAGAGCGCAGTGTACACGGTTTGACTGGGGCGATTCACTCGAGCACTACCTGAATCAGACCGTGTCGCACAGTTCGCCTCTGTGAGCCGCCGACACTCAGCATGTCCATTTGGTTTGGGCCAACCTGACCAGTGCCACAATGGTGGCAATAACATTTAACTGTGCGTTTAATCAAGGCTCTGTTACTTGTTGAAACTGGAAAAGATTGATGCAAGGTGCAGGATTTATGTTGAGTTACTGAGTTTTTCAATACTGCAAAAAAAAATCAGGGAAACCTGATAAGATCTGTGGTTTGCCAAAGAAAAGATTTTACTAAACCGTAATCAGAAATGGGTCTTATCAGGGTTGAGCAGCAGCATTCAAATAACCCAACTACGGCTCCGTTTTCTGCAGAGTGCTAAAATTCTTCTGTTTTTAACAGTTTCCCCGAGTGTGACTGTGTCGTGCGAGGGGCGCGGATGTGACTGGTGCGAGGGGCGCGGGTGTGGCTGGTGCGAGGGGCGCGGGTGTGGCTGGTGCGAGGGGCGCGGGTGTGGCTGGTGCGAGGGGCGCGGGTGTGGCTGGTGCGAGGGGCGCGGGTGTGGCTGGTGCGAGGGGCGCGGGTGTGGCTGGTGCGAGGGGCGCGGGTGTGGCTGGTGCGAGGGGCGCGGGTGTGGCTGGTGCGAGGGGCGCGGGTGTGGCTGGTGCGAGGGTGTGGCTGGTGCGAGGGGCGCGGGTGTGGCTGGTGCGAGGGGCGCGGGTGTGGCTGGTGCGAGGGGCGCGGGTGTGGCTGGTGCGAGGGGCGCGGGTGTGGCTGGTGCGAGGGGCGCGGCTGTGGCTGGTGCGAGGGGCGCGGCTGTGGCTGGTGCGAGGGGCGCGGCTGTGGCTGGTGCGAGGGGCGCGGCTGGTGCGAGGGGCGCGGCTGTGGCTGGTGCGAGGGGCGCGGCTGTGGCTGGTGCGAGGGGCGCGGCTGGGGCGAGGGCCGCGGGCGCGGCTGGGGCGAGGGCCGCGGGTGTGGCTGGGGCGAGGGCCGCGGCTGGGGCGAGGGGTGCGGCTGGGGCGAGGGGCGCGGCTGGGGTGAGGGGTGCGGCTGAGGCGAGGGGCGCGGGTGTGGCGAGGGGCCAGGGCGCGGGTGTGTGGCTGGTGCGAGGGGTGTGGCTGGGGCGCGGGGCGTGACTGTCATGCGCAAGTGAGTGATCGATAATTCTGGCTACTTTACCTCTGTTTTGAGGCACTGCTGTATGTAGATTTGAACAGAATTTCTCAAGATTAGTATTAACCTATATTTAGGTTTCAGGTAATGTTCCTCTTTTCTCGGTGCTTAGCATTCTGTGAATGCGGAACATAGGAAACAGCTTGGTAAAAAGCATAGCAGATTCTCTCATTCACTCAAATAAACAAATGTATCTGATCAACTGGTCAGAACATCACCCTGCAGAGAAGCAGCCTGAAAGCACAAACCATACTGTTAGGTTCTTTTGGTTTATTGGCCTTCAAAACTGGAGTCTTGTGACTTAAAACTGGGATTTGTAAGTGAATCAATGCAATCAGAAGCAGTTAGTAAATTAGTCCGATCACAGTCCGATCGTGGCATGGGTTAACCCAACAGCCTGATGTGTGCAGCAATTAATTGCACCTCAGAATCAGCCTGATCAGTGTTAGAGCCATCTTGGTTTTTGTTCGGACAATTCAGGTCTGTCTTTGCATCCTAATGCCATGTCTCTACCACACCAGCTGGTCAGTGTCCTAGTGATGGTTCTCCCCATGTGTGACGTGTCTCTCCAGTCAGTTGGTCGAGCTGACAATCCAAAGTACTTTACATTTTGCTTAAATGTTCGCATTCGTGAGCCTTCTAGTGCTTGAATTTGTTCGGCCAGAGCCCCTTGCCACTTTCCCAGTCTTGGAGCAGTGTTGCTTTTCGATCATGTAGAGTTGTTATCTCTTAAGATGCATAATCCAGGTTTTTCTAAGAGCAATCTGCTTTCACGTACTCAGAGCAGTGGATAAGTCAATACCTCAGGCAGGTTTTGTTACGGTCTGTTTCTGGAACACAGAGTACACGTTAGAAGCAGTCTGCTAGCCAAGTAGCAGAGTTGAAAAAGTTAAACTTGTCAAATGAAGAGATGTTTGTGTGCAAGGGCCCACCTGAATCTCTGTTCCCACCGAAACTTGCACAGTCGTGAAGAATATTGCTCGTGGATTTGAACCTGTTTCTAGGTGGACCTGCCATGTTGAGGCCTGGTTTCCTGCCTGCTCTCACTCCTCTGTAGTAAGGGGTGGCACAGTCTGTCGGAGCAGCCCTTGTGTTAGATTCCCATTTCACCAATGAGTAATACTTGGTGTTTGTGCTACAGACATGATGGGGCCATCTCCGCTCTTAACGTCAGCCCCCGTGACCCAATCATTTTGAAAATTGTTTGAACTGTCCTTCAGTTGTATCTGTCCCTTCCCATGTGGTGTCAAAAGCTAGTTCATTGTTAGCTTTGTGCCTGTCTCTGTATATTTCCATCTCATAAAGTCATTGAAAAGTGTAAAAAAATCAAATTTTTTTTGATCTTTTATATACGTTAAATGAAAATTGTAGCTGACTGCTTTGATTGTAGCACCCTTAGCCTTGTAAAAATGTTCTATTTTGTACATATTTTCTCTTTTTTGAAGCTGTGTATGGAGGTATGGGCTCTTGTTGTCCTCGCTGTATAGAAGGCTTTTCTTCATGCAGAGAAGCAGTACTTTATGACTTAATCAACCCTAATGTTAAGCACAACCTGTGCTTATAAAAAGTTAAAAAAATTTAAAAATATTAAAAAAAGGTTGAAGACTTTCTGGATTTGCTGGTGTGTTCATCCCTCACATGGGTAGATTTAGAGACTGGCTTATGTTAAAGTAGTGCTTAGCATGTCTCTTCAGAGTGTGTCTCATACAATGAAGTATTTAGGAAGTGAGTTACTCTTCCACATAACATGATCCACAAGCAGCATTGTTTTTGGTGTTTGTTGGAGGAGAAATGTGGCGAGAACACCAGGAGAACTCTTGGCTCTTTTTCCCACAGTGCGGTGGGACCTTTAACATGCTCCAGAAGCTAACATCTCATCTCAAGATCACCGCCGCCTCTACTGTAGCATTTCTTCAGTAAAGTACTAAAGTGTTGGCCTACATTGTGTTCTAGGTTCTTGAGTGATTCAGAAGAGAGTTACCAACTGACAGAGTATCCAGCCTCCTGAGAGGGTGGATGATGCTGGCAAGGGGCTGGGACTCTGATCCCTCAAAACCTATCCACAATCTGCAACACTTAAGTCAGGAGTGTGATGGAACATTCATACTCACCTGGATGGGTGCAGTAGGAATACCACTCGAGGAGCTCAATGCCATCCAGGCCAAAGCATTTCACTTGTTTACCCCACCCCTGTCTCCAGGCTCAATATCCACCCACTCTACTGCATTGTGGCTGCAGTATATACAGGAAAAGTACTGCAGCAACTCGCCAAGGTTATTTTGACAGCAACCCCTCCCCCACTCCCTCTACTACTGAGAAGAACGAGAGCAGTGATGTGGGAACACTGTCAACTCAAGCCTCAAACTACTCTGACTTGAACATATATCAGCATTTCTTCCCGTCCCTTGGTCAATATCCTGGAATTCCCAATTTCAGCACTGCTGCCACACAGACTGCAGCGGTTCAAGGAGCAGGCTCATCACTTTGGGCCAACTACAGGATGAGCAGTAAATGAAGCCTCGCTGGCATCACCCAGATCTCGAGATAAATAAAGTTTATTGAACTGCCTCGGCTGAAATGCCAGTTTTTGTTTCATGATCCGGGTGACCTGCCCTGTGAATTTTATTCTAATTTAGATTGAGAGTTATTATGGGTTGTGTTGACTCGTTCTTTTCACTGCGATCTCCTTTAGATTGGAGATTGAACTCATCAGTCTACACGGGACAGTCCGGGTGATTACTTTGTTGGCCCACTTGTATGTATGAATAAAACTGCACAAATGTGAGGTGTATTCCAGTTAATTGGGTCTTCTTGAGTCACTGGCTGGGATCCCAGCTGCGCACAATATGTAAGCAGCTCTCAAGCAGGCAAATAGGGTATTAGATCCCAGCACACTTAATTGTTAACACAATAGCAAAATACTGCGGATGCTGGAAATCTGAAATAACATCTGTTCTGATGAAGGGTCCGAGACCTGAAACGTTAACTCTGTTTCTCTCTCCACGGATGCTGCCTGGCCTGCTGAGTATTTCCAGCATTTTCTGTTGTTATTTCATTGTGCAATTTTCTGCTAGGGGTTAATAACAATCATAAGGTAGTAGGTTTCGGCCCATTTTCCTTGAGCATGAGTGCACAGCACTGAGTTGGTGATGAATTCTGCATTAATTGGATGTTGCTGCACAGCTCGCTCAGTGAATCAACAACTGGAACTTGACGTGTATACTGTCACAGCCAACTCTGTTTTGGGAGTTGATTTTGGTCACATGATGGTTAACTGGTTAATCATCCTGAGAAAGGGATTGTCATTTACCTTCCCAACCATCATGTGCTATTAGAGATTGTCTTTGTGTCCCACAGAAATAGCATTGCAATACCTTGCTGTTTAAGGTGCCTTTCTATTCACCATGTACAGTATGGCACATCTCCAGACTGACCTCTGGGCGCTCCCTGGTGGTAGATTAAAGGATCAGCTCCAACCTGGGGGAGGGGGTGGGGTAAGTGACTTTGATTGACAGCTATGAACCCTTTTGAAAAGAGGAACGGGCCTCTGATTACTTGGAGCCCTCTGATTGACAGCTTGATGGGCAGAGACTATCTTAGATTGATATTCATAGTTTTCAGTAAAAGAGGGCAGCGTTTGAAACTACAGCTGTTGAGTCCAGTTTTAGAGAGAAAGTGAGTTGCATCTTGGTTATTTTATATAACTAGTGTTGGGAAATATGTTAGGCTGTACTGTTAATGGTATGTAAATAAAACCGCTGATTGGTTTGAAGCCAGTATCTCGATTCAGTAAGAGTTTGTCCACTGTGCTATCTGTAGAGAAAGAATTGAAGTACCAGCGTGTGGTATGTTCCAGTAGTGCATGCACAGAGTGAGTGTTCTCAATTCAATTAAATTCAAATCGCTTTATTGGCATGACAAGTTACATCTTATGTTGCCAAAGCATCGGAAAACATTCATGTTTGTTCACAAAAATACGGATCTATCCATACAGTGTATAAACAGATATATCCCTGAGTGTATAAATATACTTTCATATAATTTATATATACTCTTATATTTAGTTGTTGTCCCTCTGTTTATGGCTAGTGTTACACAATTTCTCTCTTCCCCTAGTAGGTATGGGAGTTTTTGGTCGTCATTCAAATTTCTGAATTCCAGGCATATTTTTGTGAATGTTGGGTAGAAATTCTTCTAATGAGCCTTAGTCCGGGCTATCGTTTATCCAGAGAGCCGGAAGATAAAGGTGCACTCCAGAACGCTGGAGACACGAGGTCCACTTCTGGGAGCGACTAGCAATACTGAACCCTACAAAATATCTAGCAGAAAACCCCAAAAAGCTGACCTTGATGCGCTATTCGAACCCCACATTCTATCTATTCGAACCCCACATCCTATCTCATTAAGACAGCTTACAGTGTGTGACATCGCCCACCTATTCCCTTACCTCAGCCCTCCAGCCGCTGCAACCCCTGGACTTGTCTGTTACTTACAGACTCGACTGTTTCAGTGCCCACCTCACCAACCTCTCATTCTCACTGACCTTCACTGGCTTTCTATTTCCCAACATTAAAAGTAAAATCTCAATCTTAACCCCATCCTACCTCAGTGAAATCTTCCAGCCTTACTGTCCCAGCCTTCATCTGCAGAGGTCTTGCTCTCTGGAACTCTATAAAGCTTTTAAAAACCTCAAGACCCCGTTCACACAAGCCTTCTGCCACAGTTCGTAATCTCTTACTGCCTTGATACTTGTTCCATTGTCGATCTAAGAAGCATCTTTGGCGATTTGTGTTTAAGCCACTATATAATTCAAGTTGTAGCGAGCACAAGTCCCCAATAGCAGACATGTTTTATGGGGAAGGTTGTTCGGATGTTGAATGCTGTTTCAGAAACTAGTGGAAGCAGAATTCATAATAGCTTTTAAAAGGGTAAATATTTGAAAAAGTGAAAAAAGAGTATGGGGAAAGGGCAGGGGAATCTGTGCTGTAAATTGTGACACTCGAGCCTAAAGGCAGCTATAAGACATGGGATTATCACAATAGTGATGCAGACAATGCTCCTGTGACATTGGGTTATTGTGTCTAGATTGGCAGCTGTATCTACAACATCCACCCCAGAATGGACGGATCATTCTGATGACCCTTATTGGCTGAGGAGAACCTGCTTTTTGGGCCTCCTTTTTAATTCAGCTCCTCAGGATCCCGGACACAGAGACCCTGCTAGCACAGTAACCCCCAAAGCTCCTGACTGACCTCTGCAGAGCCTGCTGAGCGGAACAGGAATTCCAGCAGGCCGTCGCTACATCATTGCTCCATTTTACAAGGCCATTTTGAAGGAGTGTAACCCCCCCAATCAAAGCAGTTTGTTGTCTGGTGCCATGGCCATCCTATGCCCTTACCTGTTGGCATGTGATGCGTCATCAAGTATATCGACAGCTGGCACCACATGATTTCTGTCTGTCCCTTCTGGGAAATTAAAGTTAGGCAGCCTCAATTTTATCCCATTTTTTTTGGAAAGCTGCCTGCAGATAGTGGCCTTTAGATCCTCAAGTTATCCCAGTGGGTTTTGAGCAACTTAATGTCCCCATCAGAATAAAAGGTGGCTTTGCTATTCGTTATCTGTGACTTCCTGTTAATTGGTGCACTCGTGGATTAGGCAGCAGCTAGGATACTTTGGTGCCCCTTTCCTAAAGCCATAGGTTGTATTCCATTTGACTCCGTTACAATTCGACTATTTCATCTCATACATTCTTTTTGTTAATAGGGAGGTCATAGGACAGCAGATAGGCGAAACAATATTTGTCATTTCAACAATTGTTTCCTCTGTGAACAAGACTTCAGGTAAATCTATATAGACTGTACTGACCGACCCTTGGTAGACTGTACTGACCGACCCTTGATAGACTGTCCTGACTGACCCTTGGTAGACTGTCCTGACCGACCCTTGGTAGACTGCACTGACCGACCCTTGACAGATTGTACTGACCGACCATTGACAGACTGCACTGACCGACCCTTGGTAGATTGTCCTGACCGACCCTTGATGGACTGCACTGACCGACCCTTGGTAATCTGTACAGACCGACCCTTGGTAGACTGCACTGACCGACCCTTGGTAATCTGTACAGACCGACCCTTGGTAGACTGCACTGACCGACCCTTAATAGACTGTACTGACCGAAACTTGATAGACTGTACTGACCCTTGGTAGACTGTACTGACTGACCCTTGATAGACTGTACTGAACGACCATTGATAGATTGTACTGACCGACCATTGATAGATTATACTGACCGACCCTTGGTAGACTGGACTGACCGACCCTTGATAGATTGTACTGACCGACCATTGATAGATTGTGCTGACCGACCCTTGATAGACTATACTGACCGACCCTTGGTAGACTGGACTGACCGATCCTTGGTAGACTGCACTGACCGACACTTGGTAGATTGTACTGTCCGACCCTTGATAGACTGCACTGACCGAAACTTGATAGACTGTACTGACCGCAGCTTGATAGACTGTACTGACCCTTGGTAGACTGTCCTGACTGACCCTTGGTAGACTGTACTGAACGACCCTTGGTAGACTGTACTGACCGCAGCTTGATAGACTGTACTGACCCTTGGTAGACTGTACTGACCGACCCTTGATAGACTGCACTGACCGACCCTTGATAGACTGTACTGACCGACCCTTGATAGACTGTACTGACCGAAACTTGATAGACTGTACTGACCGCAGCTTGATAGACTGTACTGACCCTTGGTAGACTGTACTGACTGACCCTTGATAGACTGTACTCACCGACCATTGGTAGACTGCACTGACCGACCCTTGATAGACTGGACTGACCGATCCTTGGTAGACTGCACTGACCGACACTTGGTAGATTGTACTGTCCGACCCTTGATAGACTGCACTGACCGACCCTTGGTAGACTGTACTGACCGACCCTTGGTAGACTGCACTGACCGACCCTTGATAGACTGCACTGACCGACCCTTGATAGACTGTACTGACCGACCCTTGATAGACTGTACTGACCGAAACTTGATAGACTGTACTGACCGCAGCTTGATAGACTGTACTGACCCTTGGTAGACTGTACTGACTGACCCTTGATAGACTGTACTCACCGACCATTGGTAGACTGCACTGACCGACCCTTGATAGACTGGACTGACCGATCCTTGGTAGACTGCACTGACCGACACTTGGTAGATTGTACTGTCCGACCCTTGATAGACTGCACTGACCGACCCTTGGTAGACTGTACTGACCGACCCTTGGTAGACTGCACTGACCGACCCTTGATAGACTGCACTGACCGACCCTTGATAGACTGTACTGACCGACCCTTGATAGACTGTACTGACCGACCCTTGATAGATTGTACTGACCGACCCTTGATAGACTGTACTGACCGACCCTTGATAGACTGTACTGACCGACCATTGATAGACTGTACTGACCGACCCTTGATAGATTGTACTGACCGACCCTTGGTAGATTGTACTGACCGACCCTTGGTAGACTGCACTGACCGACCATTGATAGACTGTACTGACCGACCATTGATAGACTGTACTGACCGACCATTGATAGACTGCACTGACCGACCCTTGGTAGACTGCACTGACCGACCTTTGGTAGACTGTACTGACCGACCCTTGGTAGACTGCACTGCCCGACCCTTGGTAGACTAATGACCGAAACTTGGTAGACTACTGACCGACCCTTGGTAGACTGTACTGTCCGACGGCCATTGCTACACAAGGAACCATGAGTGCATCTGCTTATATTTATTTTTCATAATTTATGATTTATTATTGGTGACAAGGGGCATTGAATATCAGTGTGAGTTCTGTGTTTTGTATAGATGTCAGAGGTGGCTCTGTGGGTAGCACTCTCACCGCTGAGTCAGAAGGTTGTGGGTTAAGTCCCACTCCAGAGACTTGAGCAGATAACCTAGGCTGACACTCCCCGTGCAGTACTGAAAAAGTCACCGCTACACCGTCAGAGGTGCCACCTTTCAGTTGAGACATTAAACTGAGGCCCCGTCTGCCCTCGGATGGATGTACACGATCCAATGGTCCTATGTGAAGAGCAGGGGCGTTCTGGCCAATATTTATCCCTCAACCAGCATCACTAAAACAAATTGTCTGATCATTCATGTCGTAATCTTTGTGGGAACTTGCTGTACCCAAATTGGCTGCCACATTTTCTACATTGCAACAGCGACTACACTTCAAAAGTACTTCATTGGCTGTAAAGTGTTGGGATATTCTGAGGTCGTGAAAAGTATTATAGAAAGTCAAGTTTGCTCTTTCTATATTTTGGAGCGGTGTGTGGAGGCAGATGGAGAATGGGCTCCATCCTGATGTACTTCAGTTTCACTCAGCACCAACCTCTCTGCTGACATCAATGTGGGCACTCTGACTCCTGCTCTCTGATCAACAATAACTTCTATTTATATAGCGCCTTTAATGTAGTAAAGCGTCCCAAGGCAGTTCTTAGGAGCGATTATCAAACAAAATTTGACACCGAGCCACATAAGGAGATATTAGGACAGATAACCAAAAGCTTGGTCAAAGAGGCAGGTGTTAAGGCGTGTCTTAAAGAAGGAGAAAGAGGCGGATAGGTTTAGGGAGGAAATTCCAGAGCTTCGAGCCTCAACATCTGAAGGCACGGCTGCCAATGGTGGAGCGATTAAAATTGGGAATGCGCAAGAGGCCAGAATTGGAGGAGCGCAGAGATCTTGGATGGTTGTAGGAGGTTACAGAGATCGGGAGGGGCGAGGTCATGGAGGCATTTGAAAACGAGGATGAGAATTTTAAAATCAAGGTGTTCCCATACCAGGAGCCAGCGTAGGCCAGCGAGCACAGGGGTGATGGGTGAATGGGACTTGGTGCAAGTTATGATACGGACCAAATATCCACTCCATCACCAAGACTAATACAAAAGCAAAATCCTGTGGATGCTAGAAATCTGAAATCAAAACAGAAAATGCTGGAAATACGCAGCAGGTCAGGCAGCATCTGTGGACAGAAACAGGGTTATTATAAAAGGTCATCGACCTGAAACGTTAACTCGGTTTCTCTCTTCACAGATGCTGCCTGACCTGCTGAGTAGCTCCAGCATTTTCTGTTTTCATTACCAAGACCACCTATTTCCATCTCCATGACATTGTCCATCTTCACCGCTGCTTCAGCTCATCCGCTGCTGAAACCCTCACCCATGCCTTTTATCTCCAGGCTCGACTATTCCAACTCACTCCTGGCCTCCCAGACTCTGCCAGGAGATCTCTGCATCGTGATATATTTCACAAGGGGGAAGAGATAGGCGGGAAACCACAGCACTTGGAACACAGACTTTATTTCCAAACTTTTACTTTTACAGCAACGATTATCGATATAAACCAATGATTAAAACAGTTACAGCATTGAGCAACCACAGACAAGAAGCAAAGCCACTGAACACCGAAGATGCTGCCATCGGGGTTAAATTACCGTGTCTCACACCTCAAAGAGCAAGCGTTAGGAAACAACGTACACCTGCCACAAAACGCACCTTCATGTCGGCACTGACCTGTTTCAGCCCAGAGAAACCCAGAGTCGGATGAGAAGGAAGGTCTGTTAAGGGGGATCAGCTTCGATGGTTTAATGGCCTCTCCCCCAACCCCGACTATTCCCAAGTTCACAGCCCTTTTACGGAAATGGCAATTGAGAACGATATAGATCAGTGACCACACTAAATACAGAAAGTCACCGTGGACACCTTGATCTCAATCTGAGCAGAATCCATTCACTGGCCAGGAGGTGAGCTGGTCTCCACCACACTGCTTCAGTTGGCTGTCAGAGTTCATGGATCAGTTTGTCTCCTACCTGTTATATCGGGACAGGAGTTGTTGGTTGTAAAATGATCAGCCAGTTGAGTCATTCCCTCAATCTCATCCATCTTCTTCGACAGCAGCCAAGCCGTGCCTGGTGCCAACAATTGTAGCGCCGAGCTGGAGAACAATATTCACTGAAACTGTTGGTCAACAAACTCCCAACTGGCTCCTGGACACTGAGGCAATGGCCAGTCAGGAGCTTCCAATTCACCGTTTAGTGATCAACTGGTAACTAATCAATAACCCTGTCATTTAGATCAATTGACAGTACAAATTGATGTACTGTTGGCAAGTCATGATGGTCATATCAGTGAAAACATTGGCCAGAAATTCCTCGGAGCCGCTCCCATTCCGCTGACGATACTTTACAGTGCAAGCGGGGTTTCTGCCGCACTTCTGGCGAACTAACGCCGGCAAAGCAGGAGTGGCTTTGAATTTCCCGACCAGTGATTCTGGGTTAATGCAGAATTCAGAGAGAACATCCTGTGAGCCTCTGCTGCTAGCACAGACCCTCACTCGATGAGAGTGCAGAACAGGTCCCTTAGCAAAGGGTTCAATTAATTACTGTCAATCATGGGCTCCTGCGAGTGGATCTGGGAATGACCGACTCCCTGTGAGAGGGTCTGGGAATGACCGACTCCCTGTGAGAGGGTCTGGGAATGACCGACTCCCTGTGAGAGGGTCTGGGAATGACCGACTCCCTGTGAGTGGGTCTGGGAATGACCGACTCCCTGTGAGTGGGTCTGGGAATGACCGACTCCCTGTGAGAGGGTCTGGGAATGACCGACTCCCTGTGAGTGGGTCTGGGAATGACCGACTCCCTGCGAGAGGGTCTGGGAATGACCGACTCCCTGCGAGTGGGTCTGGGAATGACCGACTCCCTGCGAGAGGGTCTGGGAATGACCGACTCCCTGCGAGTGGGTCTGGGAATGACCGACTCCCTGCGAGAGGGTCTGGGAATGACCGACTCCCTGCGAGTGGGTCTGGGAATGACCGACTCCCTGCGAGTGGGTCTGGGAATGACCGACTCCCTGCGAGAGGGTCTGGGAATGACCGACTCCCTGCGAGTGGGCCTGGGAATGACCGACTCCCTGCGAGAGGGTCTGGGAATGACCGACTCCCTGCGAGTGGGCCTGGGAATGACCGACTCCCTGCGAGAGGGTCTGGGAATGACCGACTCCCTGCGAGTCGGACTGGGAATGACCGACTCCCTGCGAGTGGGTCTGGGAATGACCGACTCCCTGCGAGAGGGTCTGGGAATGACCGACTCCCTGCGAGAGGGTCTGGGAATGACCGACTCCCTGCGAGAGGGTCTGGGAATGACCGACTCCCTGCGAGAGGGTCTGGGAATGACCGACTCCCTGTGGGTGGGTCTGGGAATGACCGACTCCCTGTGGGTGGGTCTGGGAATGACCGACTCCCTGTGAGTGGGTCTGGGAATGACCACCTCCCTGTGAGAGCTATGAGTGGGTCTGGGAATGACCGACTCCCCGTGAGTGGGTCTGGGAATGACCGACTCCCCGTGAGTGGATCTGGGAATGACCGACTCCCCGTGAGTGGGTCTGGGAATGACCGACTCCCCGTGAGTGGGTCTGGGAATGACCGACTCCCTGTGAGTGGGTCTGGGAATGACCGACTCCCTGTGAGTGGGTCTGGGAATGACCGACTCCCCGTGAGTGGGTCTGGGAATGACCGACTCCCCGTGAGTGGGTCTGGGAATGACCGACTCCCCGTGAGTGGATCTGGGAATGACCGACTCCCCGTGAGTGGGTCTGGGAATGACCGACTCCCCGTGAGTGGGTCTGGGAATGACCGACTCCCCGTGAGTGGGTCTGGGAATGACCGACTCCCTGTGAGTGGGTCTGGGAATGACCGACTCCCCGTGCGTGGGTCTGGGAATGACCGACTCCCCGTGAGTGGGTCTGGGAATGACCGACTCCCTGTGAGTGGGTCTGGGAATGACCGACTCCCTGTGAGTGGGTCTGGGAATGACCGACTCCCTGTGCGTGGGTCTGGGAATGACCAATTTCAGGTTTAAACGAGTTGATTTCAGTTTGACTCAGAACTGGTTTGGACCTGCAGTTTATTCCTGACTGTGAGCGTGGACTGCTCCTTTAGGTGAAGACTGACTCTTTAGACAGCAGTCTGTGTAGACTTGCAGGGTCTGGCAAACTCCTAGCCATGGGCAGGTTTCCAATAATTCTCAGAACTGCTCCATTCTGTGGCCCTTTCTGTTCATTCAGTACCAGCTAATTATAAAATACTCACTCAGCACACTTCCTACTTTGATGCTACACAGAGAAAGATTTTTCACAAATATTAAGACAATCGAATGTGAGTAAAGCAATAGGATCCATCTGGGATTACAGAGACCCTTAAACTGACACGGGGTGTGGGGAGGGGGTGGTATAACCAGCCCCCCGATGCCTACAGTAAGGAGAGATGCAATCACATTACTGCCATTCACAGAGTGGGGCGAATGTGGAACTCGTTGCTGCATGGAGTGGTTGAGAGCATTGGCCCATTCAAGGGGAGGCTTGATGCGTACCTGAGGGAGAAGGGAATAGAGGGAGGGTGAGAAGAGGTCATTAGGGTGGGAGGAGGCTCCTGTGAAGTGTAAACTCCGGCATAGACCAGTTGGGCCAAATGGCCTGTTTCTGTGCTGCCGATCCATTTACCACCCTGTGATCCTGTGGGTCCGATCTCCTGCCCTTCCAATGACCCCTACCTCTGCTCTGTTCTCATGGGCACTCCCTCAGACTTCATGCTCAGTTGCCAAAGCTTTCTTGGGATCAGTGACTCAGGTACCAGGAGGTTAACCCTGGGTTTGAGCTACCCCAGGCTGACTCCTGTGTGTTGTTGGGTATTGGACACCAGCACAGCAGGGAGTGAAGGAAGCTTCCCAGCAGATCCCAGCAGCTCCCAGTGGATTTCAGCTGAAATCTCAACTCCCACCAGTTGGCATTTAAAATCCATATAACCAGAGTGCTACTGCTAGTTAGCTCTGGTTATCTCTTCCCCCTGCCAGTCATGTAAATGTCCATTTGCACCAGTGTAAAAACGCAATCCCCTCTGTTCTGGGGGTTTGGTGCTGACTGGCTCTCGGTCGCAAAGAGATACCGGTTGGCACGGGCAGCTTCTCAATGTGGGATGGGCAGCGATCGGGTTCCCAGTAAATGGAATTGAGCACCAGTTAGTCTGGAGTCAGGAGATCTCTCATCGGGATCCTCATGTCACTAGAAAATTGAGATTCAATCGCACCCATCACAAAACTTTCCTTCTTTAAATCTCCAGAACGTGGGATCCCTCAGGTGCAGCAGTGTGAAGGTGCACAATATCAACGGGCAGCAGCCCACACTCAGCAGCTTCTGAACTACATGCAGGACTAGTGACAGGCAGTTTGCAGCCATATTAATTGAGTTATCTACCATTAAACACTGGGTTCTGTTTACAACAGCTAAAAATAACACGTTCTTAAACACCCCTCATTAAAGAGTTACTACAGCCTGTGCTTGCTGGGGTCATAGCTTTACCGCGGGAACAAAGGTGGTCAAGGCATCAGCCAGGGCTACAAAGTCAGTCATAACACATAGGAAATAAAATGCTGGCAATCACAGGGTCTGATCGAAGGATTCGGGGGGTTTATATACAGAATAACAGATACCCGGGAGTGAGTTACAGGCTGGATTCTAATCGAAGGATTCGGGGGGGTTTATATATAGAATAACAGATACCCGGGAGTGAGTTACAGGCTGGATTCTAATCGAAGGATTCGGGGGGCTTATATATAGAATAACAGATACCCGGGAGTGAGTTACAGGCTGGAATCTAATCGAGGGGTTCGGGGGGGTTTATATATAGAATAACAGATACCCGGGAGTGAGTTACAGGCTGGAATCTAATCGAGGGGTTGGGGTGGTTTATATATAGAATAACAGATACCCGGGAGTGAGTTACAGGCTGGATTCTAATCGAGGGGTTCGGGGGGGTTTATATATAGAATAACAAATACCCGGGAGTGAGTTACAGGCTGGAATCTAATCGAGGGGTTGGGGTGGTTTATATATAGAATAACAGATACCCGGGAGTGAGTTACAGGCTGGAATCTATCGAGGGGTTGGGGTGTTGTAATGAAATCATGACAACAAAATTCAAAAAGCCTGTAACTTTCACTGAACCTTTAGATATGCTGGCACCAGGGGACAGTGTGACGTGCCTTAGGTCTACATAGAAACATAGAAGATAGGAGCAGGAGTAGGCCATTCGGCCCTTCGAGCCTGCTCCGCCATTCAACGAGATCATGGCTGATCATCCAAACCCTAGCACCCGGTCCCTACACCGACAGCGGGTAAGGTGAGGAATCCAGTGGTAGTTAGGATGGGGAGAGGAGGAGAGGCAGATGAGATTTTGTAAAGCATAAATTAAATCGATAATAGGTGTTTTGCCAAATGTCTCTCCACACTCTTAGAAGCTTCAGGGTGAGATGGACCCCTTGCTGCAGCAGTTCCAGTCTGTCCGTGATGCCGTAATAGTTCCCGTGTGTGGTTTATGAAGGGCACCCACACTGGTGTCTGAGCCCCTTCACCTGACCCAAGCAGTGTGTGCAGGGGAATTTAATCTCAAGCCAAGATCCCAGGGAATTAACCGCACTGGTGTTTTTAAGACCCAATCGTTCAGACCCAGCCCTGTTTAACCCTTGCCCACCTTAGCCAGCAAAGTAGAGTGAGATACAGAGTAAACTCCACCATCCTCCACATCAACCTCATCCACTGCAGCCAGTCTGGACACATCAGTGACTTACTCCAGTATCAGTACAGACTCCATCTGAGAGCTAGGCATGGAAACATACATCAAACAGCACTCCAGGTAAAACTTTTCATAGTTAGAGGTTGACCTTCAGTAGGTGCTGGGAATACACAGACCCTTTACAGCACTGCAGAGAGCCAGCCCAGGAACAGACTGCCATTATACCGTGACTTGCAGTTACAGCAATGCATCAGAGCGCAACAAAACATTTAGATTTTGACCCGGTGCAATCGAGTGATACGTGGCATCCCTTTCACCAGTCATCACGGAAATTGTTAAAAATCAGGAGCGACCTGGAACCATGCAGTTAGTCCGCTCTGCAATCAGATTGTAGGTTTTTCTGAGGAAACTTGGCTAATGTGGACTGACAGGGAAGATTTTTCAAACAGGAAACCGAATCCAGCAGGGCAGGAGAAGAGAGGGATGGGGAAGAGAGGTGAGAGCAGGGGAGAGGAGGTGAGGGGAGAGCGGGGGAGAGGAGGTAGGAGGTGAGGGGAGAGGAGGGCAGGGGAGAGGAGGTGAGGGGAGGGGAGAGCAGGGGAGAGGAGGGCAGGGGAGGGGAGGGCAGGGGAGAGGAGAGGAGGGCAGGGGAGAGGGGAAAGCAGGGCAGGAGAGGGGCGGGAAGGAGAGGGGAGGGCGGTGGAGAGAGCAGGGTGGGGAGGGGAGAGGAGGGCAGTGGAGAGGAGGGGAGAGGGCAGGGGAGAGGAGGGGAGAGGAGGGGAGGGGGAGGGCAGGGGAGAGGAGGGGAGGGGAGGGGGAGAGGAGAGGAGGGGAGGGGAGAGGAGGGCAGGGGAGAGGAGGTGAGGGGAGGGGAGGGGAGGGGGAGGGCAGGGGAGAGGAGGGGAGGGGAGTGGAGAGGAGGGGAGGGGGAGGGCAGGGGAGAGGAGGGGAGGGGAGGGGAGAGGAGGGGAGAGGAGGGCAGGGGAGAGGAGGTGAGGGGAGGGGGAGGGCAGGGGAGAGGAGGGGAGGGGAGTGGAGAGGAGGGGAGGGGGAGGGCAGGGGAGAGGAGGGGAGGGGAGAGGAGGGGAGAGGAGGGCAGGGGAGAGGAGGTGAGGGGAGGGGAGGGGGAGGGCAGGGGAGAGGAGGGGAGGGGAGGGGAGAGGGAGAGGAGAGGAGGGCAGAGTGGGGAGAAAGTCAGCCAGGAGAGATTGACAGGGCAGCCTCACAAAACAGAAAACTGAACAGAGGAACTTGTAAACCCAAGTTCAGAGGTACAGTAACACGTAGGTCTGCCCGAGTGTGGGGAACGGCTCCAGACACAGACCCCTCCTCGTTTTCAGGTGCAATAGATTATGGTGCGTTGATGAGTTGGGTGTGATTTGCTGTCCCAATGGGGGGTAACAGTTTAATGACAGGTCCAACAGGGAAATAGCTTCAGATTATACTGTGTCTCATCTACCCCATCATGGACTCTAACCCGCACAGCTAATGACCTGAGGGGATGCTCTGTACAAACATGCTCTGACCCTCAGAGAACTAAACCCAGGAACGGCCCTCCCCCGACTATGAGCCAGTGCCCTGCTGGGACCGTGCAAGGGTAGAAACCAGTTAGAGGCTGGCTCAAGTTTGAATGTGATGCTCCCATAGTTCAACAGCCCACTGTCAATGCTAATACTTCAATAGCAGTGGGGGTGGAGGCTGCTTGTGAATTGTATCCCTACAAGAGAGGGAAATAGAAGGAAAAATAAGATAAAATAGTTAATTATTACCTCAATGGAGCAGTCTGGGGAGGGTCACTGAGTGTGTCTGGGAGCGAGGTCACTGGGTGTCATCACTGGCCTATCTGGGGGGTCACTGGGGGTTCACCTAGCCTGTCTGGGAGATGAAGGGGTTCACTGGGAGGGGTCACTGGGGGTTCACTGGCCAGTCTGGGTGTGAGGGGGCCACTGGGCCTGTCTGAGGGCAGGGGTCACTGGGCCTGTCTGGGGGCAGGGGTCACTGGGCCTGTCTGAGGGCAGGGGTCACTGGGCCTGTCTGAGGGCAGGGGTCACTGGGCCTGTCTGAGGGCAGGGGTCACTGGGCCTGTCTGGGGGCAGGGGTCACTGGGCCTGTCTGGGGGCAGGGGTCACTGGGCCTGTCCGGGGGCAGGGGTCACTGTGAGGGGGGTCACTGGGTGGGGTCACTGGGCCTGTCAGGGGTCACTGTGAGGGGGGGTCACTGGGCCTGTCTGGGTGTGAGGGGGTCACTGGGGGGGTCACTGGGCCTGTCTGAGGGCAGGGGTCACTGGGCCTGTCTGAGAGCAGGGGTTACTGTCTGTGTGGAGTTTGCACATTCTCCCCGTGTTTGCGTGGGTTTCCTCCGGGTGCTCCGGTTTCCTCCCACAGTCCAAAGATGTGCGAGTTAGGTTGATTGGCTATGATAAATTGACTCTTAGTGTTAGGGGGATTAAATACGTGGGGTTACGTGGATAGGGTGGGATATGTGTTGGTGTAGGGGTTACGGGGATCGGGTGGGATATGTGTCGGTGCAGGCTCGATGGGCCGAAATGGCCTCTATCTGCACTGTGGGGTTTCTGTGATTCTGTTACTGGGCCTGTCTGAGGGCAGGGGTCACTGGGCCTGTCTGGGGGCAGGGGTCACTGTGAGGGGGGTCACTGTGGGGGGGGTCACTGGTCCTGTCTGGGTGTGAGGGGGTCACTGGGCCTGTCTGAAGGCAGGGGTCACTGGGCCTGTCTGAGGGCAGGGGTCACTGGGCCTGTCTGGGGGCAGGGGTCACTGTGAGGGGGGTCACTGTGGGGGGGGGTCACTGGTCCTGTCTGGGTGTGAGGGGGTCACTGGACCTGTCTGAGGGCAGGGGTCACTGGGCCTGTCTGAGGGCAGGGGTCACTGGGCCTGTCTGAGGGCAGGGGTCACTGGGCCTGTCTGAGGGCAGGGGTCACTGGGCCTGTTTGGGGGCAGGTGTCACTGGGCTTGTCTGGGTGTGAGGGGGGTCACTGTGGGGGGAGGTCACTGGGCCTGTCTGAGGGCAGGGGTCACTGGGCCTGTCTGAGGGCAGGGGTCACTGGGCCTGTCTGAGGGCAGGGGTCACTGGGCCTGTCTGGGGGCAGGTGTCACTGGGCTTGTCTGGGTGTGAGGGGGGTCACTGGGGGGGGATCACTGGGCCTGTCTGGGTTTGAGGGGGGGTCACTGGTGGGGGGGTTCTCTCTGCCTGTCTGGGGGTTCATTGGGAGGTCACTAGATTCACCAGAATGATACCAAAGCTAAAAGGGTAAAATTATGAGGACATGATGCATAGACTGGGCTTGTATTCCCTGGAGTGTTGAAGATTAAGGGGTGATCTAATTGAGGTGTTTGGATGATTAAAGGATTTGATAGGGTAGATACAGGGAAACGATTTCCTCTGGTGGGGGAGTCTGGAACAAGGGGGCAGAACCTTAAAATTAGAGCCGGGCTATTCAGGCGTGATGCCAGGACACACTTCTTCACACAAAATATAGAATATACAAATTCCTAAATATACAGAGCGCAGTTTAAAAATAAACATACGGAGCTAATCAGGGGTATAAATGGTGAAAAGGCCAATAGTTCCTCACACCAGAGTTTGCAGGACTCTCGAGGGGTCATTTTCCATCTTGGAGCCTGTGAGGGGAGCTGGGCCCCTGGACAATCAACATGGCAAATTCTGGTGTATCTGCAAACAATTGCCCTGCTGCATTTCCCACTGGCACTCTTACTGGGCAAAGGGAAGGCAGAGAATGACCCCTAGAGAGTCATATGAGAGGGAACTTAGGAACAGGAGGAGGCCATTCAGCCCCTCCAGCCTGTTCCGCCATTCAATGAGATCATGGCTGATCTGTATCTTAACTCCATTTACCCGCCTTGCTTCCATAACACTTAATACCCTTGCCTAACAAAAATCTATTGATCTCAGTTTTGATATTTATAATTGATCGCCAGCTTCAACAGCTTTTTGAGCGAGAGAGTTCCAGATTTCTATTACCTTGTGTGCGAAGAAATGCTTCCTGACATCACCCTTGAATGGCCTCACTAACTTTAAGGCTATTCTAGACTCACCCACCAAATCAAATAGTTTCTCTCTATCAACTCCTTTAATCATCTTAAATACCTCAATTCTATCTCCCCTTAATCTTCTATACTCAAGGGAATACCAGCCTAGTCTACACAACCTGTCCTCAGAATGCAAACCCCTTAGCCCCAGGATCATTCTGATGCACTTGCGCTGCACCCACTCCAAGGCCAATACATCCTTCCTGAGGCGCGGTGCCCAGAACTGAACACAGTCGCTCCAGATGGGGTCTAACCAGAGCTCTGTACAACTGTAGGATAACTGTGTATTCCAGCCCCTTGAGATAAAGACCAACAATCAATTAACCTTGTCATTATTTTTGTACCTGTCCACTAGGTTTTAGTGATTTCTGTACTTGGACTCCAGAATCTCTAAAAAAAGGGACAGACTACCTCAACAGTTCTAGCCTTCTCAAAAAGCCTAAAGGATTGCAGATCAGGAGTTAATACACGGAACGTGCAAGGCCACACGAAAGACAACAAAGCACCACTGTCTGTAACTGGCCAGGTATGTTGACGTAGCCAGACTGAATGCTTCAGGGGACAGTGCTAGGGGCAAGATAGACAGGGCTCAGGATGGTCCGACACCAGTTCATGTTAGACACCTGCAAACTGCTGTGAAGGAAGGAGAGGCATCAAAGCAACAGTCACAAGCCCTGCTTGGCCAAGGAGGCCGACACCTGGTCAGCGAGAGTAGCAAGCTGTGGAGACTCCACCATGTTGATGCTGCTGGTGGAGGACACATTGCTGAGTCGGTGGGGGGAGCCCTCGGTGGAAGCGGTAGGAGATATGTAGACAATTTCTGCACCATGATCTGTGCGAGCTTTGGCCGACTCGCGAAAAGAAAGCTTGTGAGATTCAATCTGGAGAGAGAAGGGAGATTGTGTTAGTGTAAGGCACAAAGGAGAACAAGCAAACTGCACAGGAACCAGCAAACTTCACCCCAGGAAGAATCAATCACCCAAAGCAGAATCAATCACCCAACAGAGAATCAATCACCAAACGGAGAATCAATCACCAAACAGAGAATCAATCACCAAACAGAGAATCAATCACCAAACGGAGAATCAATCACCAAACGGAGAATCAATCACCAAACAGAGAATCAATCACCAAACAGAGAATCAATCACCAAACAAAGAATCAATCACCAAACAGAGAATCAATCACCAAACGGAGAATCAATCACCAAACGGAGAATCAATCACCAAACAGAGAATCAATCACCAAACAGAGAATCAAACACCAAACGGAGAATCAATCACCAAACGGAGAATCAATCACCAAACAAAGAATCAATCACCCAACGGAGAATCAATCACCAAACAGAGAATCAATCACCAAACGGAGAATCAATCATCAAACGGAGAATCAATCACCAAATGGAGAATCAATCACCAAACGGAGAATCAATCACCAAACGGAGAATCAATCATCAAACGGAGAATCAATCACCAAACAGAGAATCAATCACCAAACGGAGAATCAATCTCCAAACGGAGAATCAATCACCAAACAAAGAATCAATCACCCAACGGAGAATCAATCACCCAACAGAGAATCAATCACCAAACGGAGAATCAATCACCAAACAAAGAATCAATCACCCAACAGAGAATCAATCACCAAACAGAGAATCAATCACCAAACAAAGAATCAATCACCAAACAGAGAATCAATCACCAAACGGAGAATCAATCACCCAACAGAGAATCAATCACCCAACGGAGAATCAATCACCAAACAGAGAATCAATCACCCAACAGAGAATCAATCACCAAACGGAGAATCAATCACCCAACAGAGAATCAATCACCAAACGGAGAATCAATCACCAAACAGAGAATCAATCACCCAACGGAGAATCAATCACCAATCGGAGAATCAATCACCAAACAAAGAATCAATCACCAAACAGAGAATCAATCACCAAACGGAGAATCAATCACCCAACAGAGAATCAATCACCAAACGGAGAATCAATCACCAAACAGAGAATCAATCACCCAACGGAGAATCAATCACCAAACGGAGAATCAATCACCAAACGGAGAATCAATCACCAAACGGTGAATCAATCAACAAACGGAGAATCAATCACCAAACAGAGAATCAATCACCAAACGGAGAATCAATCACCAAACAGAGAATCAATCACCAAACGGAGAATCAATCACCCAACAGAGAATCAATCACCCAACGGAGAATCAATCACCAAACAGAGAATCAATCACCAAACAGAGAATCAATCACCAAACGGAGAATCAATCACCAAACGGAGAATCAATCACCAAACGGAGAATCAATCACCAAACAGAGAATCAATCACCAAACGGAGAATCAATCACCAAATGGAGAATCAATCACCAAACAGAGAATCAATCACCAAACGGAGAATCAATCACCAAACAGAGAATCAATCACCAAACGGAGAATCAATCACCAAACAGAGAATCAATCACCCAACAGAGAATCAATCACCCAACGCAGACTCAATCACCAAACAGAGAATCAATCACCAAACAGAGAATCAATCACCAAACGGAGAATCAATCACCAAACAGAGAATCAATCACCAAACAGAGAATCAATCACCAAACGGAGAATCAATCACCAAACGGAGAATCAATCACCAAACGGAGAATCAATCACCCAACAGAGAATCATTCACCAAACGGAGAATCAATCACCAAACGGAGAATCAATCACCAAACGGAGAATCAATCACCAAACGGAGAATCAATCACCAAACGGAGAATCAATCACCAAACGGAGAATCAATCACCAAACGGAGAATCAATCACCAAACGGAGAATCAATCACCCAACGGAGAATCAATCACCAAACGGAGAATCAATCACCAAACGGAGAATCAATCACCAAACGGAGAATCAATCACCAAACGGAGAATCAATCACCAAACGGAGAATCAATCACCAAACGGAGAATCAATCACCAAACGGAGAATCAATCACCAAACGGAGACTCAATCACCAAACGGAGAATCAATCACCCAACAGAGAATCAATCGCCAAACGGAGAATCAATCGCCAAACGGAGAATCAATCACCAAACGGAGAATCAATCACCAAACGGAGAATCAATCACCAAACGGAGAATCAATCACCAAACGGAGAATCAATCACCCAACAGAGAATCAATCACCAAACAGAGAATCAATCACCAAACAGAGAATCAATCACCCAACGGAGAATCAATCACCAAACGGAGAATCAATCACCAAACGGAGAATCAATCACCAAACGGAGAATCAATCACCAAACAGAGAATCAATCACCAAACAGAGAATCAATCACCAAACGGAGAATCAATCACCAAACAGAGAATCAATCACCAAACGGAGAATCAATCACCAAACAGAGAATCAATCACCAAACGGAGAATCAATCACCAAACGGAGAATCAATCACCAAACAGAGAATCAATCACCAAACGGAGAATCAATCACCCAACGGAGAATCAATCACCAAACAGAGAATCAATCACCAAACGGAGAATCAATCACCAAACAGAGAATCAATCACCAAACGCAGAATCAATCACCAAACAGAGAATCAATCACCAAATGGAGAATCAATCACCAAACGGAGAATCAATCAACCAACGGAGAATCAATCACCCAACGGAGAATCAATCACCAAACGGAGAATCAATCACCAAACGGAGAATCAATCACCCAACGGAGAATCAATCACCAAACGGAGAATCAATCACCCAACGGAGAATCAATCACCAAACGGAGAATCAATCACCAAACGGAGAATCAATCACCAAACGGAGAATCAATCACCCAACAGAGAATCAATCACCAAACAGAGAATCAATCACCAAACAGAGAATCAATCACCCAACAGAGAATCAATCACCAAATGGAGAATCAATCACCAAACGGAGAATCAATCACCCAACAGAGAATCAATCACCAAACGGAGAATCAATCACCCAACAGAGAATCAATCACCAAACGGAGAATCAATCACCCAACAGAGAATCAATCACCAAATGGAGAATCAATCACCAAACGGAGAATCAATCACCCAACAGAGAATCAATCACCAAACGGAGAATCAATCACCAAACGGAGAATCAATCACCAAACGGAGAATCAATCACCCAACAGAGAATCAATCACCAAACAGAGAATCAATCACCAAACAGAGAATCAATCACCAAACGGAGAATCAATCACCAAACAGAGAATCAATCACCAAACGGAGAATCAATCACCAAACAGAGAATCAATCACCAAACGGTGAATCAATCACCAAACGGAGAATCAATCACCAAACAGAGAATCAATCACCAAACGGAGAATCAATCACCAAACAGAGAATCAATCACCAAACAGAGAATCAATCACCCAACGGAGAATCAATCACCAAACAGAGAATCAATCACCAAACAGAGAATCAATCACCAAACAGAGAATCAATCACCAAACGGAGAATCAATCACCAAACAGAGAATCAATCACCAAACAGAGAATCAATCACCAAACAGAGAATCAATCACCAAACAGAGAATCAATCACCAAACAGAGAATCAATCACCAAACGGAGAATCAATCTCCCAAACAGATATTGACTCAACCCTGAGATCTGGCTACACTACCGCCGTTGAGACCTGCCTATTCCACAGGCCCAGCAAACACCCCATCACAACCGGCTCCCCCCAATCCAACATCCCCTAACCCAATATCCCCAGACTGGGCACCCTCCCTGGCCGCAGGTTCTGGCCTCCTCTGGCAGACAACCATCGCCGACTCTATTGATGTCACAGTGACCCGGGGCCGCCATTTGACCCCATGTACTGTGCCAGCGTTGCTTCTGGAGGTCACCGGCAAGGGTCAAATGTGATTTGGGGTCTCTGGGTATGATTGTATACTGCCTGTATGGTGTTTCTTTGAATACAGCACCTGTGTCTGACCTCATGTTCACCCCTGCAGACTCTGCCAGAGATGGAGTCAATTCCAGGCAAATTCCATCCTGGAATACCGCTGGCTGTGAGTCATCAGTTGGCTATTCTCAAAACTTCATCCAGCTGGTAGAATAACTTTGCGTTAGAGTAATGGAGACACTTGTAGATGAGAGGCTGGGATGGTTTCACTCACACGTCTTGTCTGCCTGTGTTTCCGAGCTTGGGATTTCATGTGACGCACGGGATTCAATAACACATGAAACTGGCACTTGGGGTGGTGTTTCACTGACACCGTTCTCAGCAGTTTCATTCACTGCTTCTTCCATCCTGTTCTCTTTCTATAAATGAAATCAGGGTGGCACACAATGCATCATCATCATCATCCAGGAAATGAAGGCCCAAAAACTCATTAAAAATTGAACTTGTTAAATCAGACTCTAAAAATACAAAGAAAGAGGGAGAAGGGAAGCACTGTGAGGAGATCTTTAGGGTTTTCTGGGAATAAGATCTGTCTCCACTGCTCGAGCTCCTCTCACACATGAAGAGGTTTCCACAGCCCGTTTCAGCCGTCCAGTCCTCACACTACCGGACACAAAACAACCGCAAAGGAAACAGAATGTTCTGGGCCAGTCAGTGTTTAATAAGATAAGAGACAGATTAACTTCTCAGGTAAAGACCCCTGGGTCTGACGGAGGGTATGGAGGGTACTGGGTCTGATGATGGGGGGTGCGAACCCCTGGTTGTGATGATGGATGGTGTTGACCCCTGGGTCTGATGCTGAAGGGTGTTGACCCCTGGGTCTGATGATGGATGGTTTGGACCCCTGGGTCTGATGATGGATGGTTTGGACTCCTGGGTCTGATGATGGATGGTTTGGACTCCTGGGTCTAATGATGGATGGTGCAGACCCCTGGGACTGATGCAGGGTGGGAGGGAGGGAGGGAGGGAAGGACTGTCTGGTAATGGGTGAGGCCCTGGACTGGTGGCCTATTGGGAAGACACACTGAGTGCAGCTTTCAGGTTCATGGGCTCGGCTGATGATCGCTGAACACATCAGGGAGCGGAGATATCACGGGCCCGAGTAAGGGAGGAAACAGCAGCCTCCTCACAGCAGCACATCGCACTGGGGCTGTGTCCACAGATGGGCTTTGAGTCGGGTGAACAGGGAAACAGCCTGACAGTGAGGATGTGCGGAGATTCACAACGTGCATCGATTGCAGGCAGCAGAGCAAAATACTTCAACAAGCCAGAATAAATGTGATCTTTCCTCCACCGGAACACAAGGAACAGTGCAGACAGCTCCATCGCACACACAGCATTTCTCCACTTCACCTGACGAAGGAGCAGCGCTCCGAAAGCTTGTGATTTCAAATAAAACTGTTGGACTATAACCTGGTGTTGTGTGACTTCTTACATTTGTCCACCCCAGTCCAACACCGGCATCTCCACACCATAGCTTTCAGGTTGGTTGAGTAAGGGCAATACCCGAGAGGGGGGGTCTGTGGAGAGGGGGGGGGTCTGTGGAGAGGGGGGTCTGTGGAGAGGTGGGTCTGTGGAGAGGGGGTCTGTGGAGAGGGGGGTCTGTGGAGAGGGGGGTCTGTGGAGAGGGGGGTCTGTGGAGAGGGGGTCTGTGGAGAGGGGGTCTGTGGAGAGGGGGGTCTGTGGAGAGGGGGGTCTGTGGGGAGTGGGTCTGTGGAGAGGGGGGGTCTGTGGGGAGTGGGTCTGTGGAGAGGGGGGGGTCTGTGGAGAGGGGGGGTCTGTGGGGAGGGGGTCTGTGGAGAGGGGGGTCTGTGGGGAGGGGGGTCTGTGGAGAGGGGGGTCTGTGGAGAGGGGGGTCTGTGGGGAGGGGGTCTGTGGAGAGGGGGTCTGTGGAGAGGGGGGTCTGTGGGGAGGGAGTCTGTGGGGAGCTGTGGGGAGGGGCTATGTGGGGAGGGGGTCTGTGGGGAGGGGCTATGTGGGGAAGGGGTCTGTGGGGAGGGGCTATGTGGGGAAGGGGCAGGGGTCTGTGGAGAGGGGGCTCTGTGGAGAGGGGGTCTGTGGGGAGTGGGTCTGTGGAGAGGGGGGTCTGTGGAGAGGGGGCCTGTGGGGAAGGGGTCTGTGGGGAGGGGGTCTGTGGGGAAGGGGTCTGTGGGGAAGGGGTCTGTGGGGAGGGGGTCTGTGGGGAGGGGGGTCTGTGGGGAAGGGGTCTGTGGGGAGGGGGTCTGTGGGGAGGGGGGGGGTCTGTGGGGAGGGGTCTGTGGGGAGGGGGTCTGTGGGGAGGGGGTAGGAGAGCCAGGCTATGAAATCACAGGCAATTGCCTCCAGCAATCACAGAACTCAGAGGGAGAGTGAACAGTGACGGGATCTCCGTTAAGCAGAGGGTGACGGGGCTTGTGGCCAATTCTTGTTGCAGTGTCCCTTTAAGGTAGTGACCAGGACGCCCCAGAACTTCTCCTGTGGTGCAGAGTCTGAAAGGGAAGTTGGAGCAAAGAAAGCAGCTGGAACAACAGACGATGCAGTGAATGAAACAAAGAGAAGGGAAAGTGCAGCAGAACGGCGCTCACCAACCGTGCCAAGACCCCACAAGCAGAAAAGTCAGTGCAATCCCATTCCCCGCACAATCCCATTCCCCGCACAATCCCATTCCCCGCACAATCCCATTCCCCACACAATCCCATTCCCAACACAATCCCATCCAAAACACAATCCCATTCCCCGCACAATCCCATTCCCAACACAATCCCATTCCCAACACAATCCCATCCTAAACACAATCCCATTCCCAACACAATCCCATTCCCAACACAATCCCATCCTAAACACAATCCCATTCCCAACACAATCCCACCCCAAACACAATCCCATTCCCCACACAATCCCACCCCAAACACAGGAACGGCAGCACAGTGGCTGTATTGCTGGGCTAGTAATCCAGAGGCCGGGACTGATAATCTGGAGATATGAATTCAAATCCAACCACAGAAGTTGGGGAATTTAAATTCAGTCAATTAAATAAATCTGGAACAAAAAAAAGCTAGTACCAGTAATGGTGACCACGAAACTATCAGATTGTCATCAAAACCCATCTGGTTCACTAATGTCCTTACCCGGTCTGGCCTATATATGACTCCAGACGCACAGCAATATTGTTGACCCTTAACCGCCCTCTGAAATGTACCAAACCGCTACCAAGAAGTTTCACCACACGGACTGTAGCGGTTCAAGAAGGAAGCTGACCACCACCTTCTTGAGGGCAAGTAGGGATGGGCAAAAAATGTTGGAATTGCCAGCGACACACACATCCCAGGAACGAATAAACAAAAAATCACAATCCCTGTAACCTGCACCTGTCCCTGTATCCTGCTCCTGTATTCTGCACCTGTTCCTGCACTGTCTCTGTATCGTGCACCTGTCTCTGTAACCTGCACCGTACCCTGCACCTGTTCCTGTATCTTGCACCTGTTCCTGTATCCTGCACCTGTCCCTGTAACCTGCACCTGTCCCTGTATCCTGCACCTGTATCCTGCACCTGTCCCTGTATCCTGCACCTGTCCCTGTATCTTGCGCCTGTCCCTGTAACCTGCACCTGTTCCTGTATCCTGCACCTGTCCCTGTAACCTGTTCCTGTATCCTGCACCTGTACCCTGCACCTGTCCCTGTATCCTGCACCTGTCCCTGTATCCTGCACCTGTCCCTGTAACCTGCACCTGTCCCTGTATCCTGCACCTGTTCCTGTATCCTGCACCTGTCCCTGTACCCTGCACCTGTCTCTGTATCTTGCACCTGTTCCTGTATCCTGCAGCTCTTCCTGTAACCTGTTCCTGTATCCTGCACCTGTCTCTGTAACCTGCACCTGTCCCTGTAACCTGTTCCTGTATCCTGCACCTGTACCCTGCACCTGTCCCTGTATCCTGCACCTGTCCCTGTATCCTGCACCAGTTCCTGTATTCTGCACCTGTCCCTGTACCCTGCACCTGTCTCTGTATCTTGCACCTGTCCCTGTAGCCTGCAGCTCTTCCTGTAACCTGTTCCTGTATCCTGCACCTGTCTCTGTAACCTGCACCTGTCCCTGTAACCTGCACCTGTCCCTGTACCCTGCACCTGCCTCTGTATCTTGCACCTGTCCCTGTAGCCTGCAGCTCTTCCTGTAACCTGCACCTGTTCCTGTAATCTGCACCTGTCCCTGTATCCTGCACCTGTATCCTGTCCCTGTATCCTGCACCTGTCCCTGTATCTTGCACCTGTCCCTGTCCCCTGCCTCTGTATCTTGCACCTGTCCCTGTAGCCTGCAGCTCTTCCTGTAACCTGCACCTGTTCCTGTAACCTGTTCCTGTCTCCTGCACCTGTCCCTGTACCCTGCACCTGTCTCTGTATCTTGCACCTGTCCCTGTAGCCTGCAGCTCTTCCTGTAACCTGCACCTGTTCCTGTATCCTGCACCTGTCCCTGTACCCTGCACCTGTCTCTGTATCTTGCACCTGTCCCTGTAGCCTGCAGCTCTTCCTGTAACCTGCACCTGTTCCTGTATCCTGCACCTGTTCCTGTATCCTGCACCTGTCCCCTGCACCTGTCTCTGTATCGTGCACCTGTCCCTGTAGCCTGCAGCTCTTCCTGTAACCTGCACCTGTTCCTGTAACCTGCACCTGTTCCTGTATCCTGCACCTGTCCCTGTACCCGTCTCTGTATCTTGCACCTGTCCCTGTAGCCTGCAGCTCTTCCTGTACCCTGCACCTGTCCCTGTACCCTGCACCTGTCCCTGTAACCTGCACCTGTCCCTGTAACCTGCACCTGTTCCTGTATCCTGCACCTGTCCCTGTAACCTGCACCTGTCCCTGTAACCTGCACCTGTTTCTGTAACCTGCACCTGTCCCTGTAACCTGCACCTGTTGCTGTATCCCGCACCTGTCCCTGTATCCTGCACCAGTCCCTGTAATCTGCAGCTGTTCCTGTAACCTGCACCTGTCCCTGTAGCCTGCAGCTCTTCCTGTAACCTGCACCTGTTCCTGTATCCTGCACCTGTCCCTGTAATGTGTACCTGTCCCTGTATCCTGCACCAGTCCCTGTAATCTGCAGCTGTTCCTGTATCCTGTCCCTGTATCCTGCACCAGTCCCTGTAATCTGCAGCTGTTCCTGTAACCTGCACCTGTCCCTGTAGCCTGCAGCTCTTCCTGTAACCTGCACCTGTTCCTGTATCCTGCACCTGTCCCTGTAATGTGTACCTGTCCCTGTATCTTGCACCTGTCCCTGTAACCTGTTCCTGTATCCTGCACCTGTCCCTGTAACCTGCACCTGTTTCTGTAACCTGCACCTGTCTCTGTATCCTGCACCAGTCCCTGTAATCTGCAGCTGTTCCTGTATCCTGCACCTGTCCCTGTATCCTGCACCTGTCCCTGTATCCTGCACCTGTCTCTGTATCCTGCACCTGTCAGATGATTGCCGGTTGAGGTGCCACTCCAGGCTCTCGAGCACATATTCCAGGCTGATACTCTATTGCAATAATTGATCGAGCAGCACTATTTGAAGAAATGCAGGGGAGTTCTACCCGGATTCCTGGCCAATATTTATCCCTCACCAGCATCACTAAAACAGGTTATTTTGTCATTATCACATTGCTGTTTGTGGGAACTTGCTTTGCGCACAATGACTGCAGTGTGAAAGATGCTATATAAATGCATGTTCTCTTTTCCCTATGTTTATTTCTAGTGTACCTCTGAATCACCATAATGGGGTGACTAATAATCTCACCTTCTTCGCGCCCCCTCCTGGTGTGTGGGTGATGTTGTCCATTGAGCCAATCTTGGACTGAGCTTTCTCCTTAAAATCCACTTTCTGTGATTTGATCTCCACATTGCCACCACCTGTTGGGGAAGAGGTTCAGACAGTGTGAGGCCAGTCAGTCTGTGCCAGCTTTAATTTTGCCATTTTCAACATTTATTTATTTCTGTGTTCCAGCAGGTCTCAGGCCGCATCACCGAGCTTCACCCAGATAGTTCCCAATCTCACCCTGTAAATACCAGCTGTACCCCAACAATTTGAACAGTTCCACTCACACCCAGTCTCCCCCTCACCGCGGACTCCACTCCGCCGTGTCGCTGCCTGATTACAGTGGCGATCAGACGCACATCAGCACTTCAATCTGCATTAGTCGGGTTGGCTCAGAAAATAGTGCAATTGAGCCCCACTACACGACGAGCCCATAATTGAGATTGATTCTCTCTGAGGTGTAACACTGTGCTTTACCTCTCTCTAAGATGTGACTGTCCTCTCTCTCTCTCTCTACGATGTGACTGTCCTCTCTCTCTCTCTCTAAGATGTGACTATCCTCTCTCTCTCTCTCTAAGATGTGACTGTCCTCTCTCTCTCTAAGATGTGACTGTCCTCTCTCTCTCTCTAAGATGTGACTGTCCTCTCTCTCTCTCTAAGATGTGACTGTCCTCTCTCCCTCTCTCTACGATGTGACTGTCCTCTCTCTCTCTCTAAGATGTGACTGTCCTCTCTCTCTCTCTACGATGTGACTGTCCTCTCTCTCTCTCTCTAAGATGTGACTGTCCTCTCTCTCTAAGATGTGACTGTCCTCTCTCTCTCTCTCTAAGATGCGACTGTGCTCTCTCTCTAAGATGTAACTTTAATCGCTCTCTCTAAGATCTGACTGTGATCTCTCTCCCTTCTACACAACTGTGTTCTCTCGCTAAGATGTGACTGTCCTCTCTCTCTAAGACGTAGCTGTGCTCTCTCAGAGATTTACCTGGTCTGTGACGGATGTTGTCCTTCGATCCACACTTTGCGGCTACATGACTCAGATCGACCTTCTTGTTCAAAATTTGTACCTGAATTTATTTTCAAAGAAATTGAACAGCCAACAATCAGAACAGCTCATGGAATCTCACATATTGGGAAACTCACATACTGGGAATTTCACAAACTGGGAATCTCACACACTGGATATTTCACACACTGGGTATTTCACACACTGGGACATTGGAATCTCACACACTGGGACACTGGAATCTCACACACTGGGGAATCTCAAACACTGGGAATCTCACACACTGGGAAATCTCTCACACTGGGAATTTCAGACACTGGGAATGTCAAAAATGGGGGAATCTCATACACTGGGAATCTCACACACTGGGACACTGGAATCTCACACACTGGGGAATCTCAAACACTGGGAATCTCACACACTGGGAAATCTCACACACTGGGAATTTCAGACACTGGGAATCTCAAACATGGGGGAATCTCACACACTGGGAATCTCACACACTGGGAACCTCACACACTGGGTAATCTGACACACTGGAAATCTCACACACTGGGAATCTCACACACTGGAATCTCACACACTGGGACACGGAAATCTCACACTGGGGAATCTCACACCCTGGGAATATCATGCACTGGGAATCTCACACACTGGGAATCTCACAAACTGGGAAACTGGGAATCTCAGACATTGGGAATCATACACTGGGAATCTCACACACTGGGACACTGGCAATCTCACACACTGGGGAATCACATACCCTGGGAATCTCATGCACTGGGAATCCAGCACACTGGGAATCTCACAAACTGGGAAACTGGGAATCACACACACTGGGAATCTCACACACTGGGGAATCTGAAACATGGGGAATCTCATACACTGGGAATCTCTCACACTGGGAATCTCACACTGGGACACTGGGAATCTCACACACTGGGGAATCACAAACAGTGGGAAAATCATGCACTGGGAATCTTACACACTGGGAATCTCACACTGGGACACTGGCAATCTCATGCACTGGGGAATCTCAAACATTGGGAATCTCACACATGGGGAATCTCACACACTGGGAATCTCACACACAGGGGAATCTCACACACTGGGAAATCTCACGCACTGGGAAATCTCACACACTGGGAATCTCAAACATGGGGGAATCTCACACTGGGAATCTCACACACAAGGAATCACACACACTGGGACACTGGAACCTCATACACTGGGGGAATCTTAAACACAAGGAATATCACACACTGGGAATCTCAAAACACCTGGGAATCTCACACACAAGGAATCTCACACACTGGGACACTGGGAATCTAACACACTGGGAAACTCACACTGGGAATCTCACACACTGGGATACTGGGAATCTCACATGCTGGGATTCTCACACACTGGGAATCTCAAACACTGGGAATCTCACACACTGGGACTCTCACACTGGGACACTGGGAATCTCGTGCACTGGGGAATCTCAAACACTGGGAATCTGACACACTGGGAATTTCACACACTGGGAATCTAACACATTGAGGAATCTCACACATTGGGGAATTTCACACACGGGAATCACCCACACTGGGAGTCTCGCACACTGGGAAACTCACACAATGGAAATCTCACACACTGGGAATCTCACCCACTGGGATACTGGAATCTCACACACTGGAGAATCTCACACACTGGGGAATCTCACACACTGGGATACTGGAATCTCACACACTGGGGAATCTCACACACTGGGGAATCTCACACACTGGGATACTGGAATCTCACACACTGGGGAATCTCACACACTGGGGAATCTCAAACACTGGGAATCTCACACACTGGGAAATCTCACACACTGGGAATGTCAGACACTGGGAATCTCACACATTGGGGAATCTCACACACTGGAAATCTCACACACTGGGAAATCTCACACACTGGGAATGTCAGACACTGGGAATCTCAAACACGGGAGAATCTCACACACTGGGAATCTCACACACTGGGAATCTCACACACTGGAATCTCACACACTGGTACACAGAAATCTCACACTGGGGAATCTCACACCCTGGGAATATCATGCACTGGGAATCTCACACACTGGGAATCTCACAAACTGGGAAACTGGGAATCTCACACACTGGGGAATCACATGCCCTGGGAATCTCATGCACTGGGAATCTCACACACTGGGAATGTCACACACTGGGGAATCTGACACACTGGAATCTCACACACTGGAATCCCACACACTGGGACACTGGCAATCTCATGCACTGGGGAATCTCAAACATTGGGAATCTCACACACTGGGAATTTCACACACTGGGCATCTCACACATTGAGGAATCTCACAAACTGGGGAATCTCACACACGGGAATCTCACACACTGGGAATCTCACATGCTAGGGAATCTCACACACTGGGAATCTCACATACTGGGAATCTCACACACTGGGAATCACATACTGGGAATCTCACACACTGGGACACTGGGAATCTCACACACTGGGAAATCTCACGCACTGGGAATCTCAAACATGGGGGAATCTCACACATGGGGAATCTCACACACTGCGATTCTCACACACTGGGAATCTCACACTGGGGAATCTCACACACTGGGATTCTCACACACAGGGGAATCTCACACACTGGGGAATCTCACACACTGGGATTCTCACACACAGGGGAATCTCACACACTGGGGAATCTCACCACACTGGGAATCTCAAACACGGTGGAATCTCAAACAATGGGAAATCTCACACAATGGGAATCTCACACACAAGGAATCTCACACACTGGGACAGTGGAACCTCATACACTGGGGGAATCTTAAACACAGGGAATATCACACGCTGGGAATCTCAATACACCTGGGAATCTCAAACACTGCAAATCTCACACACTGAGACACTGGGAATCTAACACACTGGGAAACACACACTGGGAATCTCACAAACTGGGAAACTGGGAATCTCACATGCTGGGATTCTCACACACTGGGAATCTCAAACAGTGGGAATCTGACACACTGGGAATCTCACACACTGCGAATCTCACACACTGAGACACTGGGAATCTCACACACTGGGAAACTCACACTGGGAATCTCACACACTGGGAAACTGGGAATCTCACATGCTGGGATTCTCACACACTGGGAATCTCAAACACTGGGAATCTCACACACTGGGACTCTCACACTGGGACACTGGGAATCTCGTGCACTGGGGAATCTCAAACACTGGGAATCTGACACACTGGGAATTTCACACACTGGGAATCTAACACATTGAGGAATCTCACACACTGCGGAATTTCACACATGGGAATCACTCACACTGGGAATCTCACACACTGGGGAATCTCACACACTGGGAATCTCACACACTGGGAAACTCATACACTGGGAATCTCACAAATGGGAAAACTGGGAAACTCACACACTGGGAATCACACACTGGGAATCTCACACACTGGGACACTGGCTATCTCACACACTGGGGAATCTCACACTGTGAAATCTCACACAGTGGTAATCTCACACACTGGGAATCTAACCACACTGGGAATCTAACCACACTGGGAATCTCAAACACGGGGGAATCTCACACACTGGGACACTGGAACCTCACACATTGTGGGAATCTTAAACAATGCGAATATCTCACACTGGGAATCTCAAAACACCTGGGAATCTCACACACTGGGAAACTCACACTGGGATTCTCACACACTGGGAAACTGGGAATCTCACATGCTGGGAATCACACACACTGGGAACCTCACACACTGGGAATCTCTCACACTGGGAATCTCACACTGGGACACTGGAAATCTCACACAGCGGGGAATCACAAACACGGGGAATCTCACACACTGGGAATTTCACACACTGGGAATCTCTCACATTGAGGAATCTCACACACGGGAATCATTCACAAGGTGAATCTCACATGCTGGGGAATCTCATACACTGGGAATCTCACACACTGGGTCACTGGAATCTTACACACTGGAGAATCTCACACACTGGGGAATCTCACACACTGGGAATCTCACACACTGGGAATCTCACGCACTGGGAATCTCACACACTGGGAATCTCACACACTGGGACACTGGGAATCACACACACTGGGGAATCTCACACACTGGGGAATCTCACACACTGGGAATCTCACGCACTGGGAATCTCACACACTGGAACACTGGCAATCTCACACACTGGGGAATCTCACACACTGGGAAATCTCACGCACTGGGAATCTCACACACTGGGAATCTCACCAGACTGGGAATCTCAAGCACGGGGGAATCTCACACACTGGGAAATCTCACACACTTGGAATCTCACACACTGGGAATCGCACACACTAGGAATCTCAAACAGGAGAATCTCGGACACTGGAACCTCACACATTGGGGGAATCTTTAACACTGGGAATATCACACACTGGGAATCTCAAAAAAAACCAGGAATCTCACACACTGGGAATCTCACACACTGGGAATCTCACACACTGAGACACTGGGAAACTCACACACTGGGAAACTCACACACTGAGAATCTCACACACTGGGAAACGGGGAATTTCACACACTGGGAATCTCACACTGGGAATCTCATCAACTGGAGAATCTTAAAGGCAGGTAACCTGACACACTGGGAATTTCACACACTGGGAATCTCACACATTGAGGAATCCCACACACTGGGGAATCTCACACACATGAATCACTCACACTGGGAATCTTACACACTGGGGAATCTCAAACACTGGGAATCTCGCACACTGGGAATCTCACGCACTGGGGAATCTCACACACTGGAAATCTCACACACTGGCAATCTCACACACGGGGATACTGGAATCTCACACACTGGAGAATCTCACACACTGGGAAATCTCACACACTGGGAATGTCAGACACTGGGCATCTCAAACACAGGAGAATCTCACACACTGGGAATCTCACACACTGGGAATCTCACTCACTGGGAACCTCACACACTGGGGAATCTGACACACTGGAAATCTCACACACTGGGAATCTCACACACTGGAATCTCACACCCTGGGAATATCATGCACTGGGAATCTCACACACTGGGAATCTCACAAACTGGTAAACTGGGAATCTCACACACTGGGAATCATACACAGGGAATCTCACATACTGGGACACTGGCAATCTCACACACTGGGAAGCTGGGAATCTCACACACTGGGAATCTCACACACTGGGGAATCTGACACATGGGGAATCTCACACACTGGGAATCTCTCACACTTGGAATCTCTCACTGGGACACTGGGAATCTCACACACTGGGGAATCACAAACACTGGGAAAATCATGCACTGGGAATCTCACACACTGGAATCTCACACACTGGAATCTCACACACTGGGACATGGAAATCTCACACTGGGGAATCTCACACCCTGGGAATATCATGCACTTGGAATCTCACACACTGGGAATCTCAGAAACTGGGAAACTGGGAATCTCACACATTGGGAATCATACACAGGGAATCTCACATACTGGGGAATCACATACCCTGGGAATCTCATGCACTGGGAATCTCACACACTGGGAATATCACAAACTGGGAAACTGGGAATCTCACACACTGGGAATCTCACACACTGGGAATCTCTCACACTTGGAATCTCACATTGGGACACTGGGAATCTCACACACTGGGGAATCACATACACTGGGAGAATCAGGCACTGGGAATCTCACACACTGGGAATCTCACACTGGGACACTGGCAATCTCATGCAAGGGGAATCTCAAACATTGGGAATCTCCCACACTGGGAATTTCACACATTGGGCATCTCACACATTGAGGAATCTCACACACTGGGAATCTCACACACGGGAATCTCACACTGGGAATCTCACACACTGGGAATCTCACATGCTGGGGAATCTCACACTGGGCATATCACACACTGGGAATCTCACACTGGGCATATCACACACTGGGAATCTCACACACTGGGAATCACACCACACTGGGAATCTCAAACATGGTGGAATCTCACACAATGGGAAATCTGAAACACTGGGAATCTCACACACAAGGAATCTCACACACTGAGACACTGTAACCTCATACACTGGGGGAATCTTAAACACAGGGAATATCACACACTGGGAATCTCAAAACAACTGGGAATCTCACACACTGCGAATCTCACACACTGAGACACTGGGAATCTCACAGACTGGGAAACTCACACTGGGAATCTCACACACTGGGAAACTGGGAATCTTACATGCTGGGATTCTCACTCACTGGGAATCTCAAACACTGGGAATCTCACACACTGGGAGTCTCACACTGAGACACTGGGAATGTTGTGCACTGGGGAATCTCAAACACCGGGAATCTGACACACTGGGAATTTCACACACTGGGAATCTAACACATTGAGGAATCTCACACACGGGGGAATTTCACATACGTGAATCACTCACACTGGGAATCTCACACACTGGAGAATCTCACACACTGGGGAATCACAAACACTGGGAATCTCACACACTGGGAATCTCACACACTGGGGAATCTCGCACACTGGGAATCTCACACACTGGGAATCTCACTCACTGGGAATCTCACACACTGGGAATCTCACACACTGGGAATCTCACACACTGGGGAATCTCACACCCTGGGATTTTCATGCACTGTGAATCTCACACACTGGGAATCTGACACACTGGGAAAACTGGGAAACTCACACACTGCGAATCACACACTGGGAATCTCACACACTGGGACACTGGCAATCTCACACACTGGGGAATCTCACACACTGAGAATCTCACACACTGGGAATCTCACACACTGGGAATCTAACCACACTGGGAATCTCAAACACGGGGGAATCTCACACACTGGGAAATCTCACACACTGGGAAAATCACACACTGGGAATCTCAAACACGGGGGAATCTCACACACTGGGACACTGGAACCTCACACATTGGGGGAATCTTAAACAGTGGGAATATCTCACACTGGGAATCTCAAAACACCTGGGAATCTCACACACTGGGAATCTCACACACTGAGAGACTGGGAATCTCACACACTGGGAAACTCACACTGGGATTCTCACACACTGGGAAACTGGGAATCTAAAATGCTGGGAATCACACACACTGGGACTCTCACACACTGGGAATCTCACACATTGAGGAATCTCACACACTGGGGAATCTCACACACTGGGAAATCTCACACACTGGGAATCTCACACACTGGGAATCTGAAACATGGGGAATCTCACACACTGGGAATCTCACACACTGGGAATCTCACACACTGGGAATCTCACACACTAGGAATCTCAAACACGGGGGAATCTCACACACTGGGACACTGGAACCTCACACATTGGGGGAATCTTTAACACTGGGAATATCACACACTGGGAATCTCAAAAAAACCTGGGAATCTCACACACTAGGAATCTCACACACTGAGACACTGGGAAACTCACACACTGGGAAACTCACACTGGGAATCTCATACACTGGGAAAATGGGAATCTTACACACTAGCAATCTCACACTGGGAACCTCATCAAATGGGGAATCTTAAAGACAGGTAACCTGACACATTGGGAATTTCACACACTGGGAATCTCACACATTGAGGAATCTCACACACTGGGGAATCTCACACACATGAATCACTCACACTGGGAATCTTACACACTGGGGAATCTCAAACACTGGGAATCTCGCACACTGGGAATCTCATGCACTGGGGAATCTCACACATTGGGAATCATAGACTGGGGAATCTCACACACTGCAATCTCACACACTGGGACACTGGAAATCTCAATACTGGGAATCTCAGACACTGCGAATCTCAGACACTGGGAATCTCAGACACTGGGGAATCTCAGACACTGGGGAATCTCACACACTGGGAATCTCACGCATTGTGAATCTCACACATTGGGAATCTCACACACTGGGACACTGGGAATCTCACACACTAGGAATCTCACACTGGAAATCTCACACACTGGGACACAGGCAATCTCACACACTGGGGAATCTCACACACTGGGAAATCTCACACTGTGAAACACACACTGGGACACAGGGAATCTCACACAGGGGGGAATCTCACACTGGGAATCTCACATACTGGCACACTGGGAATCTCACACACTGAGAGTTTCACACACTGGAAATCTCAAACATTGGGGAATCACACACTGGGGCATCACTCACACTGGGCATCTCACACACTGGGGAATCTCACACACTGGGGAATCTCACACACTGGGGAATCTCACACTTTGGGGAATCTCACACTTTGGGGAATCTCACACACTGGGACATTGGGAATCTCACACACTGGGAAACTGGAAATTTCACACACTGGGGAATCTCACACACTGGGAATCTCACACACTGGGGATCTCACACACTGGGAATCTTACACACTGGAAATCTCACACATTGGGGGAATCTCACACGTTGGGGAATCTCACAGCCTGGGGAATCTCACACACTGGGAATCTCACACACTGGCAATCAAACACACTGGGATTCTCACACACTGAGAATCTCACACTGGGACTCTCACACACTGGGAATCTCACACATTGGGGAATCTCACACACTGGGGAATCTCACACGTTGGGGAATCTCACAGCCTGGGAATCTCACACACTGGGAATCTCACACACTGGGAATCTCACACACTGGCAATCAAACACACTGGGAATCTCACACACTGGGAAACTCACACTGGGATTCTCACACACTGGGAAACTGGGAATCTAAAATGCTGGGAATCACACACACTGGGACTCTCACACACTGGGAACCTCACACAGTGGGAATCTCTCACACTGGGAATCTCACACTGGGACACTGGGAATCTCACACAATGGGGAATCACAAACACTGGGAATCTCACACACTGCAAATTTCACACACTGGGAACCTCACACATTGAGGAAACTCACACACCGGGGAATATCACACATGGGAATCACTCACACTGCGAATCTCACATGCTGGGGAATCTCACACACTGGGAATCTCACACACTGGGAATATCACGCACTGGGAATCTCACACACTGGGAATCTCACACACTGGTAATCTGAAACATGGGGAATCTAACACACTGGGAATCTCACCACACTGGAAATCTCAAGCATGGGGGAATCTCACACACTGGGAATCTCACCACACTGGAAATCTCAAGCATGGGGGAATCTCACACACTGGGACACTGGAACCTCACACATTGGGGGAATCTTTAACACTGGGAATATCACACACTGGGAATCTCAAAAAAACCTGGGAATCTCACACACTGGGAATCTCACACACTGAGACACTGGGAAACTCACACACTGGGAAACTCACACTGGGAATCTCATACACTGGGAAAATGGGAATCTCACACACTAGGAATCTCACACTGGGAACCTCATCAACTGGGGAATCTTAAAGACAGGTAACCTGACACATTGGGAATTTCACACACTGGGAATCTCACACATTGAGGAATCCCACACACTGGGGAATCTCACACACATGAATCACTCACACTGGGAATCTTACACACTGGGGAATTTCAAACACTCTGAATCTCGCACACTGGGAATCTCACACACATGAATCACTCACACTGGGAATCTTACACACTGGGGAATTTCAAACACTCTGAATCTCGCACACTGGGAATCTCACACACATGAATCAATCACACTGGGAATCTCACGCACTGGGGAATCTCACACATTGGGAATCACAGACTGGGGAATCTCACACACTGCAATCTCACACACTGGGACACTGGAAATCTCAATACTGGGAATCTCAGACACTGGGAATCTCAGACACTGGGAATCTCACACTGGGGAATCTCAGACACTGGGGAATCTCAGACACTGGGGAATCTCACACACTGGGAATCTCACACACTGGAATCTCAGACACTGGGAATCTCAGAGACTGGGGAATCTCAGACACTGGGGAATCTCACACACTGGGAATCTCACGCATTGTGAATCTCACACATTGTGAATCTCACACACTGGGAATCTCACACACTAGGAATTTCACACTGGAAATCTCACACACTGGGACACAGGCAATCTCACACACTGGGGAATCTCACACACTGGGAAATCTCACACTGTGAAACACACACTGGGACACAGGGAATCTCACACATGGGGGAATCTCACACTGGGAACCTCACACACTGGCACACTGGGAATCTCACACACTGAGAGTTTCACACACTGGAAATCTCAAACATTGGGGAATCACACACTGGGGCATCACTCACACTGGGCATCTCACACACTGGGGAGTCTCACACACTGGGGAATCTCACGCATTGGGGAATCTCACACTTTGGGGAATCTCACACTTTGGGGAATCTCACACACTGGGGAATCTCACACACTGGGGAATCTCACACACTGGGGAATCTCACACACTGGGGAATCTCACACTTTGGGGAATCTCACACTTTGGGGAATCTCACACACTGGGACAGTGGGAATCTCACACACTGGGAAACTGGAAATTTCACACACTGGGGAATCTCACACACTGGGAATCTCACACACTGGGGATCTCACACACTGGGAATCTTACACACTGGAAATCTAACACATTGGGGAATCTCACACATTGGGGAATCTCACAGCCTGGGGAATCTCACACACTGGGAATCTCACACACTGGCAATCAAACACACTGGGATTCTCACACACTGAGAATCTTACACTGGGATTCTCACACACTGGGAAACTGGGAATCTAAAATGCAGGGAATCACACACACTGGGACTCTCACACACTGGGAACCTCACACAGTGGGAATCTCTCACACTGGGAATCTCACACTGGGACACTGGGAATCTCACACAACGGGGAATCACAAACACTGGGAATCTCACACACTGGGAATTTCACACACTGGGAACCTCACACATTGAGGAAACTCACACACTGGGGAAACTCACACATGGGAATCACTCACACTGGGAATCTCACATGCTGGGGAATCTCACACACTGGGAATCTCACACACTGGGAATATCACGCACTGGGAATCTCACACACTGGGAATCTCACACACTGGGACACTGGGAAATCTCACACACTGGAACACTGGCAATCTCACACACTGGGGAATCAAACACACTGGGATTCTCACACACTGAGAATCTCACACTGGGATTCTCACACACTGGGAAACTGGGAATCTAAAATGCAGGGAATCACACACACTGGGACTCTCACACACTGGGAATCTTACACACTGGGAATGTCACACATTGGGGAATCTCACACGTTGGAGAATCTCACAGCCTGGGGAATCTCACACACTGGGAATCTCACACACTGGCAAACAAACACACTGGGAATCTCACACACTGGAATCTCACACACTGGGACACTGGAAATCTCAATACTGGGAATCTCAGACACTGGGAATCTCAGAAACTGGGAATCTCAGACACTGGGGAACCTCAGACACTGGGGAATCTCACACACTGGGAATCTCATGCATTGTGAATCTCACACATTGGGAATCTCACACACTGGGACACTGGGAATCTCACACACTAGGAATTCCACACTGGAAATCTCACACTGTGAAACACACACTGGGACACAGGGAATCTCACACATGGGGGAATCTCACACTGGGATTCTCACATACTGGCACACTGGGAATCTCACAAACTGGGAATCTCACACATTGTGGAATCTCACACGTTGGGGAATCTCACAGCCTGGGGAATCTCACACACTGGGAATCTCACACACTGGCAATCAAACACACTGGGATTCTCACACACTGAGAATCTCACACACTCGGGAATCTCACACACTGGGAACCACACACTGGGGAATCTCACACACTGGGAATCTCTCCCTCTGGGGAATCTCACACACTGGGAATCTCTCCCTCTGGGGAATCTCACACGTTGGGGAATCTCACACATTAGGGAATCTCACACACTGGAAATCTCACACACTGGGGCATCTCACACACTGGGAATTTCACACACTGGGACACTGGGAATCTCACACACTGGGAAACTCACGCACTGGTGAATTTCACACATTGGGAATCACACACTGAGAATCCCACACACTGGGACACTGGAATCTCACACACTGGGAATTTCACACACTGGGAATCTCACACACTGAGGAATCACTCACACTGGGAATCTCACGCACTGGGGAATCTCAAACACTGGGAATCTCACACACTGGGACACTGGGAATCTCACACACTGGAACACTGGCAATCTCACACATGGGAATCTCACACACTGGGAAACCTCACACACTGGGAATCTCACACACTGGGAATCTGAAACATGGGGAATCTCACACACTGGGAATCTCACACACTGGGCATCTCACACACTGGGAATCTCACCAGACTGGGAATCTCAAGCATGGGGGAATCTCACACACTGGGAAATCTCACACACTTGGAATCTCACACACTGGGAATCGCACACACTAGGAATCTCAAACACGGGGGAATCTCACATACTGGGACACTGGAACCTCACACATTGGGGGAATCTTTAATACTGGGAACATCACACACTGGGAATCACAAAAAAAAATGGGAATGTCACACACTGGGAATCTCACACACTGAGACAATGGGAATCTCACACACTGGGAAACTCACACTGGGAATCTCACACACTGGGAAACTGGGAATCTCATGAACTGGGGAATCTCAAAGACAGTTAACCTGACACACTGGGAAATTCACACACTGGGAATCTCACACATTGAGGAACCTCACACACTGGGGAATCTCACACACATGAATCACTCACACTGGGAATCTTACACGCTGGGGAATCTCAAACACTGGGAATCTCACACACTGGGAATCTCACGCACTGGGGAATCTCACACATTGTGAATCACACACTGGGAATCTCACACACTGGAACCTCACACACTGGGACACTGGAATCTCACACACTGGGGAATCTCACACACTGGGAATATCACACACTGGGAATCTCAGACACTGGAATCTCACACACTGGGACACTGGAATCTCACACACTGGGGAATCTCACACACTGGGAATCTCAATACTGGGAATCTCAGACACTGGGAATCTCACACACTGGGAATCTCACACACTGGGGAATCCCACACACTGGGAATCTCACGCATTGTGAATCTCACACATTGGGAATCTCACACACTGGGACACTGCGAATCTCACACACTGGAGAATCTCAAACACGGAATGTCACAAACTGGGAATTTCACACACTGGAAATCTCAAACATTGGGGAATCTCACACACTGGGGGATCGCTCACACTGGGAATCTCACACACTGGGAATCTCACCCACTGGGAATCTCACGCACTGGGGAATCTCACACATTGGGAATCACACACTGGGAATCTCACACACTGGAATCTCACACACTGGGACACTGGAATCTCACACACTGGGGAATCTCACACACTGGGAATCTCACACACTGGGAATCTCACCCACTGGGAATCTCACGCACTGGGGAATCTCACACATTGGGAATCACACACTGGGAATCTCACACACTGGAATCTCACACAGTGGGACACTGGAATCTCACACACTGGGGAATCTCACACACTGGGAATCTCACACACAGGGACACTGGGAATCTCATGCACTGGGACACTGGCAAACTCACATACTGAGGAATCTCACACTGTGAATCTCACACACTGTGAATCTCAGACATGGGGGAATCTCACACACTGGGAATCTCACACACTGGGAATCTCAAACATGGGATAATCTCACACACTGTGAAATTTGACACACTGAAACTCACAAACTGGGAATCTCAAACACAGGGGAATCTCACAGTCTGGGACACTGGAACCTCACACATTGGGGGAATCTTAAACACTGGGAATATCACACACTGGGAATCTCCAAACACCTGGGAATCTCACACACTGGGAATCTCACACACTGGGAATCTCACACGCTGGGAAGAACACACTGGGAATCTCACACACTGGGAATCTCACACACTGGGAATCTCACACGCTGGGAAGAACACACTGGGAATCTCACACACTGGGAATCTCACACGCTGGGAAGAACACACTTGCAATCTCACACACTGGGAAATCTCACACACTATTAAATCTCGCACACTGGGAATCTCAAACATGGGGAATCTCACACACTGGGAATCTCACCACACTGGGAATCTCAAGCACGGGGGAATCTCACACACTGGGAAATCTCACACTGGGATTCTCACACACTGGGAAACTGGGAATCTCACATGCTGGGATTCTCACACACTGGGAATCTCATGAACTGGGGAATCTCAAAGACTGGTAATCTGACACACTGTGAATTTCACACACTGGGAATCTCGCACATTGAGGAATCTCACGCACTGTGGAATCTCACACACTGGGACACTGGAATCTCACACACTCGGGAAACTCACACACTGGGGAATCTCACACACTGGGAATCTCACACACTGGGGAATCTCACACACTGGGGAATCTCACGCACTGGGGAATCTCACACACTGGGGAATCTCACACACTGGGGAATCTCACGCACTGGGGAATCTCACACACTGGGGAATCTCACACACTGGGGAATCTCACGCACTGGGGAATCTCACACACTGGGGAATCTCACACACTGGGGAATCTCACACACTGGGGAATCTCACACACTGGGGAATCTCACACAATGGGGAATCTCACACACTGGGGAATCTCACACACTGGGGAGTCTCACACACTGGGGAATCTCACACACTGGGGAATCACATACACTGGGAATCTCACGCACTGGGGAATCTCACACACTGGGAATCTCACACACTGGAAATCTCACACAATGGGGAATCTCACACAATGGGGAATCTCACACACTGGGAATCTCACACACTGGGGAATCTCACACACTGGGGAATCTCACGCACTGGGGAATCTCACACACTGGGGAATCTCACACACTGGGAATCTCACACACTGGGGAATCGCACACAGTGGGAATCTCACGCACTGGGGAATCTCACACACTGGGAATCTCACACACTGCAATCACACACACTGGGAATCTCACGCACTGGGGAATCTCACACACTGGGAATCTCACACACTGAGGAATCACTCACACTGGGAATCTCACGCACTGGGGAATCTCAAACACTGGGAATCTCACACACTGGGACACTGGGAATCTCACACACTGGAACACTGGCAATCTCACACATGGGAATCTCACACACTGGGAAACCTCACACACTGGGAATCTCACACACTGGGAATCTGAAACATGGGGAATCTCACACACTGGGAATCTCACACACTGGGCATCTCACACACTGGGAATCTCACCAGACTGGGAATCTCAAGCATGGGGGAATCTCACACACTGGGAAATCTCACACACTTGGAATCTCACACACTGGTAATCGCACACACTAGGAATCTCAAACACGGGGGAATCTCACATACTGGGACACTGGAACCTCACACATTGGGGGAATCTTTAATACTGGGAACATCACACACTGGGAATCACAAAAAAAAATGGGAATGTCACACACTGGGAATCTCACACACTGAGACAATGGGAATCTCACACACTGGGAAACTCACACTGGGAATCTCACACACTGGGAAACTGGGAATCTCATGAACTGGGGAATCTCAAAGACAGTTAACCTGACACACTGGGAAATTCACACACTGGGAATCTCACACATTGAGGAACCTCACACACTGGGGAATCTCACACACATGAATCACTCACACTGGGAATCTTACACGCTGGGGAATCTCAAACACTGGGAATCTCACACACTGGGAATCTCACGCACTGGGGAATCTCACACATTGTGAATCACACACTGGGAATCTCACACACTGGAACCTCACACACTGGGACACTGGAATCTCACACACTGGGGAATCTCACACACTGGGAATATCACACACTGGGAATCTCAGACACTGGAATCTCACACACTGGGACACTGGAATCTCACACACTGGGGAATCTCACACACTGGGAATCTCAATACTGGGAATCTCAGACACTGGGAATCTCACACACTGGGAATCTCACACACTGGGGAATCCCACACACTGGGAATCTCACGCATTGTGAATCTCACACATTGGGAATCTCACACACTGGGACACTGCGAATCTCACACACTGGAGAATCTCAAACACGGAATGTCACAAACTGGGAATTTCACACACTGGAAATCTCAAACATTGGGGAATCTCACACACTGGGGGATCGCTCACACTGGGAATCTCACACACTGGGAATCTCACCCACTGGGAATCTCACGCACTGGGGAATCTCACACATTGGGAATCACACACTGGGAATCTCACACACTGGAATCTCACACACTGGGACACTGGAATCTCACACACTGGGGAATCTCACACACTGGGAATCTCACACACTGGGAATCTCACCCACTGGGAATCTCACGCACTGGGGAATCTCACACATTGGGAATCACACACTGGGAATCTCACACACTGGAATCTCACACAGTGGGACACTGGAATCTCACACACTGGGGAATCTCACACACTGGGAATCTCACACACAGGGACACTGGGAATCTCATGCACTGGGACACTGGCAAACTCACATACTGAGGAATCTCACACTGTGAATCTCACACACTGTGAATCTCAGACATGGGGGAATCTCACACACTGGGAATCTCACACACTGGGAATCTCAAACATGGGATAATCTCACACACTGTGAAATTTGACACACTGAAACTCACAAACTGGGAATCTCAAACACAGGGGAATCTCACAGTCTGGGACACTGGAACCTCACACATTGGGGGAATCTTAAACACTGGGAATATCACACACTGGGAATCTCCAAACACCTGGGAATCTCACACACTGGGAATCTCACACACTGGGAATCTCACACGCTGGGAAGAACACACTGGGAATCTCACACACTGGGAATCTCACACGCTGGGAAGAACACACTGGGAATCTCACACACTGGGAATCTCACACGCTGGGAAGAACACACTTGCAATCTCACACACTGGGAAATCTCACACACTATTAAATCTCGCACACTGGGAATCTCAAACATGGGGAATCTCACACACTGGGAATCTCACCACACTGGGAATCTCAAGCACGGGGGAATCTCACACACTGGGAAATCTCACACTGGGATTCTCACACACTGGGAAACTGGGAATCTCACATGCTGGGATTCTCACACACTGGGAATCTCATGAACTGGGGAATCTCAAAGACTGGTAATCTGACACACTGGGAATTTCACACACTGGGAATCTCGCACATTGAGGAATCTCACGCACTGTGGAATCTCACACACTGGGACACTGGAATCTCACACACTCGGGAAACTCACACACTGGGGAATCTCACACACTGGGAATCTCACACACTGGGGAATCTCACACACTGGGGAATCTCACGCACTGGGGAATCTCACACACTGGGGAATCTCACACACTGGGGAATCTCACGCACTGGGGAATCTCACACACTGGGGAATCTCACACACTGGGGAATCTCACGCACTGGGGAATCTCACACACTGGGGAATCTCACACACTGGGGAATCTCACACACTGGGGAATCTCACACACTGGGGAATCTCACACAATGGGGAATCTCACACACTGGGGAATCTCACACACTGGGGAGTCTCACACACTGGGGAATCTCACACACTGGGGAGTCTCACACACTGGGAATCTCACACACTGGGGAATCTCACACACTGGGAATCTCACACACTGGAAATCTCACACAATGGGGAATCTCACACAATGGGGAATCTCACACACTGGGAATCTCACACACTGGGGAATCTCACACACTGGGGAATCTCACGCACTGGGGAATCTCACACACTGGGAATCTCACACACTGGGGAATCTCACACACTGGGGAATCTCACGCACTGGGGAATCTCACACACTGGGGAGTCTCACACACTGGGGAATCTCACACACTGGGGAGTCTCACACACTGGGAATCTCACGCACTGGGGAATCTCACACACTGGGAATCTCACACACTGGAAATCTCACACAATGGGGAATCTCACACAATGGGGAATCTCACACACTGGGAATCTCACACACTGGGGAATCTCACACACTGGGGAATCTCACGCACTGGGGAATCTCACACACTGGGGAATCTCACACACTGGGAATCTCACACACTGGAATCACACACACTGGGAATCTCACGCACTGGGGAATCTCACACACTGGGAATCTCACACACTGGGAATCTCACACACTGGGGAATCACACACACTGGGAATCTCACACACTGGGAATCTCACACACTGGGGAGTCTCACCCACTGGGGAATCTCACACACTGGGAATCTCACACACTGGGAATCTCACACACTGGGGAATCACACACACTGGGAATCTCACACACTGGGGAATCACACACACTGGGAATCTCACACACTGGGGAATCACACACACTGGGAATCTCACACACTGGGGAGTCTCACACACTGGGGAATCTCACACACTGGGAATCTCACACACTGGGAATCACACACACTGGGAATCTCACACACTGGGGAATCTCACACACTGGGGAATCTCACACACTGGGGAATCTCACCCACTGGGGAGTCTCACCCACTGGGGAATCTCACACACTGGGGAGTCTCACCCACTGGGGAATCTCACACACTGGGGAGTCTCACACACTGGGGAATCTCACACACTGGGAATCTCACACACTGGGAATCTCACACACTGGGAATCACACACACTGGGAATCTCACACACTGGGGAATCTCACACACTGGGGAATCTCACACACTGGGAATCTCACACACTGGGAATCTAACCACACTGGGAATCTCAAACACGGGGTGTGGTAAACCACTTTTATCGTTCACTATCATTACACTATAGTTATCACTGTTATATCGTTACTCTATGGTTATCACTGTTCACACTGTTGTATCACTATACGAGGTCGCCTCTTGTCACGCTGCTATACCTGGGCTGACCACTGCTGACTCCGCCCATGACTCCACCTACCTGCCCAGGTATAAAGGTGGTCGACTGGCTGGTATTCCTCCTTGTTGTATCCGATCACCCACGAGGGTGGACTCTGTTATTTAGCCAATAAAAACCTATAGTTACTTTCTTAACTCGTCGCTTTTCATTGGATGAATTGATAGGTATATCAATTTTATTGGCTAAATTTTAAAATGTCGACACCTGAGAAGTCAAATGAGCAGCCAAGCGACCAGCCAGACGCCCAGCCACAGCAGCCAGCCTGGCTGCGAGCCCTCAGACCACCGTACCTGGATCTAAACCCACAGGCAGCAAACTCAGCCCTCGACTTCGAACACTGGCTGAGCTGCTTCGAAGCCTACCTGGGAGAATCCGGCGTGCCTCAGAAATCCATGCTAAGAGTTCTGAACGCCCAAGTGAGCCCTAAAGTATTCGCACTCATCCGGGACCTTAAAACATATGAGGACGCCATCAACTGGCTGAAAAGACAGTACCAAACCCCGGTAAATTCCATGTATGCCAGACACCTCCTGAGATCCCGCCCGCAACAGCCAGGAGAGCCCGTGGAGGAATTTTTACGGGTGCTACAAGCACTCGGCAGAGACTGTAACTTTAAAGCGGTAACGGCGGCAGAAAATACTGAAGACAATGTCCGCGATGCCTTCGTGAAAGGCCTGCGGTCCGACTACTCACGGCAAAGACTACTGGAAGCAAGGGACCTCGACCTGGACAAAGCTGCAGCCCTCGCTCTCTCTCTAGAGGTGGCCCATCGGGACCTCGAGGCATACTCAAGGTACTGTAACTCGCGACCCTGGGACTTGGGACCGACCCCGACTGCGATACCCCCCGCAGCAACCCCCCGGGACCTACCTCAGCGTTGGGGTCCCGGACCCGATCGAGACCGCCACCCCTGGTACCGGCTCCGACATCGGACCCCCGCGATCGGGCCACCGGCTGCTTCTTCTGCGGCCAGGCGAAACACCCGAGGTCGCGCTGCCCAGCCAGGAACTCTACCTGCTCTAACTGCATGAAGAAAGGCCTCTTCGCTAAGGCCTGCAGAGGTGGATCATCAGAGGCCAGCAGTGCCTCATGCGAGCTGTGGGGGTGGCCATCTTCCTTCAAGGCAACAGAGGCCAGCATCCCCACATGTGAGTTATGGGGGTGGCCATCTTTGATACAGGCAACCGACACCAGCAGTGCCTCATGTGAGTTATGGGGGCAGCCATCTTCTCCGCCATTTTGTCCAACCTCGTGGGAGACGCCATTTTACCCACCACGCCCGACCGCCACCGTGCCTCTAGACCTGACTACCGCCTCAACCGCAGACTACAACAACTCGCTCAGCTATACACTAGCCTCCGTCACACTGGACCAGGCCCGCCCGCATCACCTGTCCAAGTCGATGATGGACATCAAAGTAAACGGCCGCGCCACGACCTGCCTGTTCGACAGCGGAAGCGCGGAGAGCTTCATCCACCCAGACACGGTGAGCCACTACTCCCTCCCTGTCCTGCCAACGCGCAACCGGATCTCGATGGCATCGAGGTCACACGCCACAGACATCAGCGGCTACTGTGTTGTGACCCTGTCGGTTAAGGGTACGGAGTATAAAAATTTTAAACTCCTCATCCTGCCCCAGCTATGCGCTGCCGTCCTACTAGGCCTAGACTTCCAATCCCACCTCCAAAGCGTCACGCTAGCATACGGTGGACCCCTCCCCCCACTCACAGTCGACAACCAGCAGATTTTAAACCACCCACCGCGTAACACCTGCGGCCTATCCACCCTCAAGGCCCCGCCACCTTCCCTGTTCGCTAACCTCACCCCCGACTGCAAACCCGTCGCTACCAAGAGCAGGCGGTACAGCGCCGGGGACAGAGCTTTCATTAGCTCTGAGGTGCACCGTCTCCTGAAGGAGGGCATCATCGAGGGGAGCACCAGCCCCTGGCGTGCCCAGGTCGTGGTCGTTAAGACCGGCAATAAAAACCGCCTGGTCATCGACTACAGCCAGACCATAAACAGGTACACCCAGCTGGACGCATACCCACTTCCCCGCATATCTGATATGGTCAATCAGATTGCGCAGTACCGGGTATTCTCCACCATCGACCTTAAGTCGGCCTATCACCAACTCCCTATCCGCCCTGAGGACCGCCAGTATACAGCCTTCGAGGCGAACGGCCGCCTCTACCACTTCCTTAGGGTTCCCTTCGGCGTCACCAACGGGGTTTCGGTCTTCCAAAGGGAGATGGACCGGATGGTTGACCAGAACGGGCTGCATGCCACGTTCCCCTATCTAGATAACGTCACCATCTGCGGCCGCGACCAGCAGGACCACGATGTTAATCTGGAGAGATTCCTCCGTACGGCCCAACGGCTGAACCTCACCTACAATAAGGATAAATGTGTGTTTAACACCTCGCGCCTTGCCATCCTCGGCTGTGTAGTAGAGAACGGAGTCATCGGCCCCGACCCCGAAAGAATGCGCCCCCTCATGGAGCTACCCCTCCCCCACTGTCCAAAGGCACTGAAGAGAACCCTGGGGCTCTTCGCCTACTATGCCCAATGGGTGCCCAATTATGCGGACAAAGCCAGACCCCTCATGAAGTCCACATCCTTCCCCCTTACGGAGGAAGCGTGCGCAGCCTTCTCCCTCATTAAGGGAGACATTGCCAAGGCCACTATGCACGCAGTGGATGAGTCCATCCCCTTCCAAGTCGAGAGCGATGCATCCGACTTCGCCCTAGCCGCCACCCTTAACCAGGAGGGGAGACCGGTGGCCTTCTTCTCAAGGACCCTACAGGGCCCTGAGATCCGACACTCGTCGGTCGAGAAGGAGGCCCAGGTGATTGTGGAGGCGGTACGACGCTGGAGGCACTACCTGGCAGGCAAACGATTTACCCTCCTTACCGACCAACGTTCGGTCGCTTTTATGTTTAATAACAAGCTGAGGGGCAAAATCAAGAATGACAAGATCTTGAGGTGGAGAATCGAGCTCTCCACCTACGATTATGATATCTTGTACCGGCCAGGTAAGCTGAACGAACCCCCCGATGCTCTGTCACGAATTACATGCGCCAGCGCGCAAAGTGATAGACTTCAGACCCTCCACAACGACCTCTGCCACCCCGGGGTCACCAGACTTTACCACTTCATTAAGGCCCGCAACCTGCCCTACTCCATCGAGGAGGTCAGGACCATGACCAGGAACTGCCAGACCTGTGCCGAGTGCAAACCGCACTTCTTTAGGCCGGACAGAGCAAGCCTGATCAAGGTCACCCGCCCCTTCGAGCGCCTGAGCATCGACTTTAAGGGGCCACTCCCGTCCTCTGACCGTAATGTGTACTTCCTCAACATTGTTGATGAGTACGCCCGTTTCCCCTTTGCCTTCCCCTGCCCAGACATGACCAGTACCACGGTCATTAAATGCCTGAACGACCTCTTTGCCTTGTTCGGGTTCCCAAACTATATACATAGTGACCGGGGCTCCTCCTTCATGAGCGAGGAACTCCGTCAGTTCCTACTAGCGAGAGGTATTGCTGCAAGCAGGACCACCAGCTACAACCCCCGAGGGAACGGCCAGGTAGAAAGAGAGAACGCGACGGTATGGAAGGCCATCCTCTTAGCCTTAAAGTCTAAGGGCCTCCCAACCTCCCGCTGGCAGGAAGTCCTCCCGGCAGCGCTGCATTCCACCCGGTCACTACTTTGCACTGCCATCAACGCCACCCCCCATGAACGAATGTTTGCTTTCCCCAGGAAGTCGACTACGGGAACCACGCTACCAACCTGGCTGACCTCTCCGGGGCCCGTCTTGCTGCGAAAGCACATGAGGGCCCATAAAACGGACCCCCTGGTCGAGAGGGTGGACCTCCTGCACGCCAACCCCCAGTACGCCTATGTGGCATACCCAGACAGGCGGGAGGACACAGTCTCCTTACGAGACCTCGCACCCTCGGGCACTCCGGAGACACCACCTTCACCCCCCCCACCACCCCCCCAATTCCAGACCAGGTAGACGGCATGCCGGAACCCCACGAGCCTTCGCCGACCACGCAGACACCAGCATTAACACCGGATAATGCAACACCGCCGCTGCGACGATCAGAAAGGCTTACGAGGCCTCCGGACAGACTGACATACCAGAACTGGTAGTACACTTCACCCCGCCGGACTCAAATCTAAACAAGGGGTGAATGTGGTAAACCACTTTTATCGTTCACTATCGTTACACTATAGTTATCATTGTTATATCGTTACTCTATGGTTATCACTGTTCACACTGTTGTATCACTATACGAGGTCGCCTCTTGTCACGCTGCTATACCTGGGCTGACCACTGCTGACTCCGCCCATGACTCCACCTACCTGCCCAGGTATAAAGGTAGTCGACTGGCTGGCATTCCTCCTTGTTGTATCCGATCACCCACGAGGGTGGACTCTGTTATTTAGCCAATAAAAACCTATAGTTACTTTCTTAACTCGTCGCTTTTCATTGGATGAATTGATAGGTATATCACGGGGGAATCTCACACACTGGGAAATCTCACACACTGGGAAAATCACACACTGGGAATCTCAAACACGGGGGAATCTCACACACTGGGACACTGGAATCTCACACATTGGGGGAATCTTAAACAGTGGGAATATCTCACACTGGGAATCTCAAAACACCTGGGAATCTCACACACTGGGAATCTCACACACTGAGAGACTGGGAATCTCACACACTGGGAAACTCACACTGGGATTCTCACACATTGGGAAACTGGGAATCTAAAATGCTGGGAATCACACACACTGGGACTCTCACACACTGGGAACCTCACACAGTGGGAATCTCACACACTGGGAATCTCACACTGGGACACTGGGAATCTCACAAAACGGGGAATCACAAACACTGGGAATCTCACACACTGGGAATTTCACACACTGGGAATCTCACACATTGAGGAATCTCACACACTGGGGAATCTCACACACTGGGAAATCTCACACACTGGGAATCTCACACACTGGGAATCTGAAACATGGGGAATCTCACACACTGGGAATCTCACACACTGGGAATCTCACACACTAGGAATCTCAAACACGGGGGAATCTCACACACTGGGACACTGGAACCTCACACATTGGGGGAATCTTTAACACTGGGAATATCACACACTGGGAATCTCAAAAAAACCTGGGAATCTCACACACTGGGAATCTCACACACTGAGATACTGGGAAACTCACACACTGGGAAACTCACACTGGGAATCTCATACACTGGGAAAATGGGAATCTCACACACTAGGAATCTCACACTGGGAACCTCATCAACTGGGGAATCTTAAAGACAGGTAACCTGACACATTGGGAATTTCACACACTGGGAATCTCACACATTGAGGAATCTCACACACTGGGGAATCTCACACACATGAATCACTCACACTGGGAATCTTACACACTGGGGAATCTCAAACACTGGGAATCTTGCACACTGGGAATCTCACGCACTGGGGAATCTCACACATTGGGAATCACAGACTGGGGAATCTCACACACTGGGACACTGGAAATCTCAATACTGGGAATCTCAGACACTGGGAATCTCAGACACTGTGAATCTCAGACACTGGGAATCTCAGACACTGGGGAATCTCAGACACTGGGGAATCTCAGACACTGGGGAATCTCACACACTGGGAATCTCACACACTGGGACACTGGGAATCTCACACACTAGGAATCTCACACTGGAAATCTCACACACTGGGACACAGGCAATCTCACACACTGGGGAATCTCACACACTGGGAAATCTCACACTGTGAAACACACACTGGGACACAGGGAATCTCACACATGGGGGAATCTCACACTGGGATTCTCACATACTGGCACACTGGGAATCTCACACACTGAGAGTTTCACACACTGGAAATCTCAAACATTGGGGAATCACACACTGGGGCATCACTCACACTGGGCATCTCACACACTGGGGAATCTCACACACTGGGGAATCTCACACACTGGGGAATCTCACACTTTGGGGAATCTCACACTTTGGGGAATCTCACACACTGGGGAATCTCACACACTGGGAATCTTACACACTGGGAATCTTACACACTGGGAATCTCAAACACTGGGAATCTCACACACTGGGAATCTCACGCACTGGGGAATCTCACACATTGTGAATCATGCACTGGGAATCTCACACACTGGAATCTCACACACTGGGACACTGGAATCTCACACACTGGGCATCTCACACACTGGGGAATCTCACACACTGGGGAACCTCACACACTGGGAATCTTACACACTGGGAATCTTACACGCTGGGGAATCTCCAACACTGGGAATCTCACACACTGGGAATCTCACGCACTGGGGAATCTCACACATTGTGAATCACACACTGGGAATCTCACACACTGGAATCTCACACACTGGGACACTGGAATCTCACACACTGGGGAATCTCACACATTGTGAATCACACACTGGGAATCTCACACACTGGAATCTCACACACTGGGACACTGGAATCTCACACACTGGGGAATCTCACACACTGGGAATCTCAATACTGGGAATCTCAGACACTGGGAATCTCACACACTGGGAATCTCACACACTGGGGAATCCCACACACAGGGAATCTCACGCATTGTGAATCTCACACATTGGGAATCTCACACACTGGGACACTGCGAATCTCACACACTGGAGAATCTCAAACACGGAATGTCACAAACTGGGAATTTCACACACTGGAAATCTCAAACATTGGGGAAACTCACACACTGGGGAATCGCTCACACTGGGAATCTCAGACACTGGGAATCTCACCCACTAGGAATCTCACGCACTGGGGAATCTCACACATTGGGAATCACACACTGGGAATCTCACACACTGGAATCTCACACACTGGGACACTGGAATCTCACACACTGGGGAATCTCACACACTGGGAATCTCACACACAGGGACACTGGGAATCTCATGCACTGGGACACTGGCAAACTCACATACTGAGGAATCTCACACTGTGAATCTCACACACTGTGAATCTCAGACATGGGGGAATCTCACACACTGGGAATCTCACACACTGGGAATCTCACACACTGGGAATCTCAAACATGGGGGAATCTCACACACTGTGAAATTGGACACACTGTGAAACTCACACACTGGGAATCTCAAACACAGGGGAATCTCACACTCTGGGACACTGGTACCTCACACATTGGGGGAATCTTAAAGACTGGGAATATCACACACTGGGAATCTCCAAACACCTGGGAATCTCACACACTGGGAATCTCACACACTGAGACACTGGGAATCCCACGCACTGGGAAACTCACACTGGGAATCTCACACACTGGCACACTGGGAATCTCACATGCTGGAAATCTCATACACTGGGAATCTCTTGCACTGGGAATCTCACACACTGGGACACTGGGAATCTCACACGCTGGGAAGAACACACTGGGAATCTCACACACTGGGACACTTGCAATCTCACACACTGGGGAATCTCACACACTATTAAATCTCGCACACTGGGAATCTCACACACTGGGAATCTCAAACATGGGGAATCTCACACACTGGGAATCTCACCGCACTGGGAATCTCAAGCACGGGGGAATCTCACACACTGGGAAATCTCACACTGGGATTCTCACACACTGGGAAACTGGGAATCTCACATGCTGGGATTCTCACACACTGGGAATCTCACACACTGGTAATCTCACACACTGGGAATCTCATGAACTGGGGAATCTCAAAGACTGATAATCTGACACACTGGGAATATCACACACTGGGAATCTCGCACATTGTGGAATCTCACACACTGGGGAATCTCACACACAGGAATCACTCACACTGGGAATCTCATGAACTGGGGAATCTCAAAGACTGGTAATCTGACACACTGGGAATTTCACACACTGGGGAATCTCACACAATGGGGAATCTCACACACTGGGGAATCGCACACACTGGGAATCTCATGCACTGGGAATCTCACATACTGGGAATCTCACACACTGGGGAATCGCACACACTGGGAATCTCACGCACTGGGGAATCTCACACACTGGGGAATCTCACACACTGGGGAGTCTCACACACTGGGGAATCTCACACACTGGGGAATCTCACACACTGGGGAATCTCACACACTGGGGAATTGCAAACACTGGGAATCTCACGCACTGGGGAATCTCACACACTGGGGAATCTCACACACTGAGAATCTCACACACTGGGAATCTCACACACTGGGAATCTAACCACACTGGGAATCTCAAACACGGGGGAATCTCACACACTGGGAAATCTCACACACTGGGAAAATCACACACTGGGAATCTCAAACACGGGGGAATCTCACACACTGGGACACTGGAACCTCACACATTGGGGGAATCTTAAACAGTGGGAATATCTCACACTGGGAATCTCAAAACACCTGGGAATCTCACACACTGGGAATCTCACACACTGAGAGACTGGGAATCTCACACACTGGGAAACTCACACTGGTATTCTCACACACTGGGAAACTGGGAATCTAAAATGCTGGGAATCACACACACTGGGACTCTCACACACTGGGAACCTCACACAGTGGGAATCTCTCACACTGGGAATCTCACACTGGGACACTGGGAATCTCACAAAACGGGGAATCACAAACACTGGGAATCTCACACACATGGAATTTCACACACTGGGAATCTCACACATTGAGGAATCTCACACACTGGGGAATCTCACACACTGGGAAATCTCACACACTGGGAATCTCACACACTGGGAATCTGAAACATGGGGAATCTAACACACTGGGAATCTCACACACTGGGAATCTCACACACTAGGAATCTCAAACACGGGGGAATCTCACACACTGGGACACTGGAACCTCACACATTGGGGGAATCTTTAACACTGGGAATATCACACACTGGGAATCTCAAAAAAACCTGGGAATCTCACACACTGGGAATCTCACACACTGAGATACTGGGAAACTCACACACTGGGAAACTCTCATACACTGGGAAAATGGGAATCTGACACACTAGGAATCTCACACTGAGAACCTCATCAACTGGGGAATATTAAAGACAGGTAACCTGACACATTGGGAATTTCACACACTGGGGAATCTCACACACATGAATCACTCACACTGGGAATCTTACACACTGGGGAATCTCAAACACTGGGAACCTCGCACACTGGGAATCTCACGCACTGGGGAATCTCGCACATTGGGAATCACAGACTGGGGAATCTCACACACTGCAATCTCACACACTGGGACACAGGAAATCTCAATACTGGGAATCTCAGACACTGGGAATCTCAGACACTGGGAATCTCAGACACTGGGAATCTCAGACACTGGGGAATCTCAGACACTGGGGAATCTCACACACTGGGAATCTCACGCATTGTGAATCTCACACATTGGGACACTGGGAATCTCACACACTAGGAATCTCACACTGGAAATCTCACACACTGGGACACAGGCAATCTCACACACTGGGGAATCTCACACACTGGGAAATCTCACACTGTGAAACACACACTGGGACACAGGGAATCTCACACATGGGGGAATCTCACACTGGGAATCTCACACACTGAGAGTTTCACACACTGGAAATCTCAAACATTGGGGAATCACACACTGGGGCATCACTCACACTGGGCATCTCACACACTGGGGAATCTCACACACTGGGGAATCTCACACACTGGGGAATCTCACACTTTGGGGAATCTCACACTTTGGGGAATCTCACACACTGGGAATCTTACACACTGGGAATCTCACACATTGGGGAATCTCACACGTTGGGGAATCTCACACTTTGGGGAATCACACACTGGGGCATCACTCACACTGGGAATCTTACACACTGGGAATCTCACACATTGGGGAATCTCACACGTTGGGGAATCTCACAGCCTGCGGAATCTCACACACTGGCAATCAAACACACTGGGATTCTCACACACTGAGAATCTCACACTGGGATTCTCACACACTGAGAATCTCACACTGGGATTCTCACACACTGGGAAACTGGGAATCTAAAATGCAGGGAATCACACACACTGGGACTCTCACACACTGGGAATCTTACACACTGGGTATCTCACACATTGTGGAATCTCACATATTGGGGAATCTCACAGCCTGGGGAATCTCACACACTGGCAATCAAACACACTGGGAATCTCACACACTGGGAAACTCACACTGGGATTCTCACACACTGGGAAACTGGGAATCTAAAATACTGGGACTCTCACACACTGGGAACCTCACATAGTGGGAATCTCTCACACTGGGAATCTCACACTGGGACACTGGGAATCTCACACAACGGGGAATCACAAACACTGGGAATCTCACACACTGGGAATTTCACACACTGGGAACCTCACACATTGAGGAAACTCACACACTGGGAATCTCACACACGGGAATCACTCACACTGCGAATCTCACATGCTGGGGAATCTCACACACTGGGAATCTCACGCATTGGGAATCTCACGCACTGGGAATCTCACACACTGGGACACTGGGAAATCTCACACACTGGAACACTGGCAATCTCACACACTGGGGAATCTCACACACTGGGAAATCTCACACACTGGGAATCTCACACACTGGTAATCTGAAACATGGGGAATCTCACACACTGGGAATCTCACACACTGGGAATCTCACCACACTGGAAATCTCAAGCACGGGGGAATCTCACACATAGGGAAATCTCACACACTTGGAATCTCACACACTGGGAATCGCACACACTAGGAATCTCAAACATGGGGGAATCTCACACATTGGGACACTGGAACCTCACACATTGGGGGAATCTTTAACACTGGGAATATCACACACTAAGAATCTCAAAAAAACCTGGCAATCTCACACACTGGGAATCTCACAAACTGAGACACTGGGAAACTCACACACTGGGAAACTCACACTGGGAATCTCATACACTGGGAAAATGGGAATCTCACACACTAGGAATCTCACACTGGGAACCTCATCAACTGGGGAATCTTAAAGACAGGTAACCTGACACATTGGGAATTTCACACACTGGGAATCTCACACATTGAGGAATCTCACACACTGGGGAATCTCACACACATGAATCACTCACACTGGGAATCTTACACACTGGGGAATCTCAAACACTGGGAATCTCGCACACTGGGAATCTCACGCACTGGGGAATCTCACACATTGGGAATCACAGACTGGGGAATCTCACACACTGGGACACTGGAAATCTCAATACTGGGAATCTCAGACACTGGGAATCTCAGACACTGGGAATCTCAGACACTGGGGAAGCTCAGACACTGGGGAATCTCACACACTGGGAATCTCACACATTAGGAATCTCACACACTGGGACACTGGGAATCTCACACACTAGGAATCTCACACTGGAACTCTCACACACTGGGACACAGGCAATCTCACACATGGGGGAATCTCACACTGGGATTCTCACATACTGGCACACTGGGAATCTCACACACTGAGAGTTTCACACACTGGAAATCTCAAACATTGGGGAATCACACACTGGGGCATCACTCACACTGGGCATCTCACACACTGGGGAATCTCACACACTGGGGAATCTCACACACTGGGGAATCTCACGCACTGGGGAATCTCACACTTTGGGGAATCTCACACTTTGGGGAATCTCACACACTGGGACACTGGGAATCTCACACTGGGAAACTGGAAATTTCACACACTGGGGAATCTCACACACTGGGAATCTCACACACTGGGGATCTCACACACTGGGAATCGTACACACTGGGAATCTCACACATTGGGGAATCTCACACATTGGGGAATCTCACAGCCTGGGGAATCTCACACACTGGGAATCTCACATACTGGCAATCAAACACACTGGGATTCTCACACACTGAGAATCTCACACTGGGATTCTCACACACTGGGAAACTGGGAATCTAAAATGCTGGGAAACACACACACTGGGACTCTCACACACTGGGAATCTCACACACTGGGGATCTCACACACTGGGAATCTTACACACTGGGAATCTCACACATTGGGGAATCTCACACGTTGGGGAATCACACAGCCTGGGGAATCTCACACACTGGGAATCTCACACACTGGGAAACTCACACTGGGACTCTCACACACTGGGAACCTCACACAGCGGGAATCTCTCACACTGGGAACCTCACACTGGGACACTGGGAATCTCACACAACGGGGAATCACAAACACTGGGAATCTCACACACTGGGAATTTCACACACTGGGAATCTCACACATTGAGGAAACTCACACACTGGGGAATCTCACACACGGGAATCACTCACACTGTGAATCTCACATGCTGGGGAATCTCACACACTGGGAATCTCACACACTGGGAATGTCATGCATTGGGAATCTCACACACTGGGGAATCTCACACACTGGGGAGTCTCACACACTGGGGAATCTCACACACTGGGGAATCTCACACACTGGGGAATCTCACACACTGGGGAATTGCAAACACTGGGAATCTCACGCACTGGGGAATCTCACACACTGGGGAATCTCACACACTGAGAATCTCACACACTGGGAATCTCACACACTGGGAATCTAACCACACTGGGAATCTCAAACACAGGGGAATCTCACACACTGGGAAATCTCACACACTGGGAAAATCACACACTGGGAATCTCAAACACGGGGGAATCTCACACACTGGGACACTGGAACCTCACACATTGGGGGAATCTTAAACAGTGGGAATATCTCACACTGGGAATCTCAAAACACCTGGGAATCTCACACACTGGGAATCTCACACACTGAGAGACTGGGAATCTCACACACTGGGAAACTCACACTGGTATTCTCACACACTGGGAAACTGGGAATCTAAAATGCTGGGAATCACACACACTGGGACTCTCACACACTGGGAATCTCACACATTGAGGAATCTCACACACTGGGGAATCTCACACACTGGGAAATCTCACACACTGGGAATCTCACACACTGGGAATCTGAAACATGGGGAATCTCACACACTGGGAATCTCACACACTGGGAATCTCACACACTAGGAATCTCAAACACGGGGGAATCTCACACACTGGGACACTGGAACCTCACACATTGGGGGAATCTTTAACACTGGGAATATCACACACTGGGAATCTCAAAAAAACCTGGGAATCTCACACACTGGGAATCTCACACACTGAGACACTGGGAAACTCACACACTGGGAAACTCACACTGGGAATCTCATACACTGGGAAAATGGGAATCTCACACACTAGGAATCTCACACTGGGAACCTCATCAACTGGGGAATCTTAAAGACAGGTAACCTGACACATTGGGAATTTCACACACTGGGAATCTCACACATTGAGGAATCTCACACACTGGGGAATCTCACACACATGAATCACTCACACTGGGAATCTTACACACTGGGGAATCTCAAACACTGGGAATCTTGCACACTGGGAATCTCACGCACTGGGGAATCTCACACATTGGGAATCACAGACTGGGGAATCTCACACACTGGGACACTGGAAATCTCAATACTGGGAATCTCAGACACTGGGAATCTCAGACACTGTGAATCTCAGACACTGGGAATCTCAGACACTGGGGAATCTCAGACACTGGGGAATCTCAGACACTGGGGAATCTCACACACTGGGAATCTCACACACTGGGACACTGGGAATCTCACACACTAGGAATCTCACACTGGAAATCTCACACACTGGGACACAGGCAATCTCACACACTGGGGAATCTCACACACTGGGAAATCTCACACTGTGAAACACACACTGGGACACAGGGAATCTCACACATGGGGGAATCTCACACTGGGATTCTCACATACTGGCACACTGGGAATCTCACACACTGAGAGTTTCACACACTGGAAATCTCAAACATTGGGGAATCACACACTGGGGCATCACTCACACTGGGCATCTCACACACTGGGGAATCTCACACACTGGGGAATCTCACACACTGGGGAATCTCACACTTTGGGGAATCTCACACTTTGGGGAATCTCACACACTGGGGAATCTCACACACTGGGAATCTTACACACTGGGAATCTTACACACTGGGAATCTCAAACACTGGGAATCTCACACACTGGGAATCTCACGCACTGGGGAATCTCACACATTGTGAATCATGCACTGGGAATCTCACACACTGGAATCTCACACACTGGGACACTGGAATCTCACACACTGGGCATCTCACACACTGGGGAATCTCACACACTGGGGAACCTCACACACTGGGAATCTTACACACTGGGAATCTTACACGCTGGGGAATCTCCAACACTGGGAATCTCACACACTGGGAATCTCACGCACTGGGGAATCTCACACATTGTGAATCACACACTGGGAATCTCACACACTGGAATCTCACACACTGGGACACTGGAATCTCACACACTGGGGAATCTCACACATTGTGAATCACACACTGGGAATCTCACACACTGGAATCTCACACACTGGGACACTGGAATCTCACACACTGGGGAATCTCACACACTGGGAATCTCAATACTGGGAATCTCAGACACTGGGAATCTCACACACTGGGAATCTCACACACTGGGGAATCCCACACACAGGGAATCTCACGCATTGTGAATCTCACACATTGGGAATCTCACACACTGGGACACTGCGAATCTCACACACTGGAGAATCTCAAACACGGAATGTCACAAACTGGGAATTTCACACACTGGAAATCTCAAACATTGGGGAAACTCACACACTGGGGAATCGCTCACACTGGGAATCTCAGACACTGGGAATCTCACCCACTAGGAATCTCACGCACTGGGGAATCTCACACATTGGGAATCACACACTGGGAATCTCACACACTGGAATCTCACACACTGGGACACTGGAATCTCACACACTGGGGAATCTCACACACTGGGAATCTCACACACAGGGACACTGGGAATCTCATGCACTGGGACACTGGCAAACTCACATACTGAGGAATCTCACACTGTGAATCTCACACACTGTGAATCTCAGACATGGGGGAATCTCACACACTGGGAATCTCACACACTGGGAATCTCAAACATGGGGGAATCTCACACACTGTGAAATTGGACACACTGTGAAACTCACACACTGGGAATCTCAAACACAGGGGAATCTCACACTCTGGGACACTGGTACCTCACACATTGGGGGAATCTTAAAGACTGGGAATATCACACACTGGGAATCTCCAAACACCTGGGAAACTCACACTGGGAATCTCACACACTGGCACACTGGGAATCTCACATGCTGGAAATCTCATACACTGGGAATCTCTTGCACTGGGAATCTCACACACTGGGACACTGGGAATCTCACACGCTGGGAAGAACACACTGGGAATCTCACACACTGGGACACTTGCAATCTCACACACTGGGGAATCTCACACACTATTAAATCTCGCACACTGGGAATCTCACACACTGGGAATCTCAAACATGGGGAATCTCACACACTGGGAATCTCACCGCACTGGGAATCTCAAGCACGGGGGAATCTCACACACTGGGAAATCTCACACTGGGATTCTCACACACTGGGAAACTGGGAATCTCACATGCTGGGATTCTCACACACTGGGAATCTCACACACTGGTAATCTCACACACTGGGAATCTCATGAACTGGGGAATCTCAAAGACTGATAATCTGACACACTGGGAATATCACACACTGGGAATCTCGCACATTGTGGAATCTCACACACTGGGGAATCTCACACACAGGAATCACTCACACTGGGAATCTCATGAACTGGGGAATCTCAAAGACTGGTAATCTGACACACTGGGAATTTCACACACTGGGGAATCTCACACAATGGGGAATCTCACACACTGGGGAATCGCACACACTGGGAATCTCATGCACTGGGAATCTCACATACTGGGAATCTCACACACTGGGGAATCGCACACACTGGGAATCTCACGCACTGGGGAATCTCACACACTGGGGAATCTCACACACTGGGGAGTCTCACACACTGGGGAATCTCACACACTGGGGAATCTCACACACTGGGGAATCTCACACACTGGGGAATTGCAAACACTGGGAATCTCACGCACTGGGGAATCTCACACACTGGGGAATCTCACACACTGAGAATCTCACACACTGGGAATCTCACACACTGGGAATCTAACCACACTGGGAATCTCAAACACGGGGGAATCTCACACACTGGGAAATCTCACACACTGGGAAAATCACACACTGGGAATCTCAAACACGGGGGAATCTCACACACTGGGACACTGGAACCTCACACATTGGGGGAATCTTAAACAGTGGGAATATCTCACACTGGGAATCTCAAAACACCTGGGAATCTCACACACTGGGAATCTCACACACTGAGAGACTGGGAATCTCACACACTGGGAAACTCACACTGGTATTCTCACACACTGGGAAACTGGGAATCTAAAATGCTGGGAATCACACACACTGGGACTCTCACACACTGGGAACCTCACACAGTGGGAATCTCTCACACTGGGAATCTCACACTGGGACACTGGGAATCTCACAAAACGGGGAATCACAAACACTGGGAATCTCACACACATGGAATTTCACACACTGGGAATCTCACACATTGAGGAATCTCACACACTGGGGAATCTCACACACTGGGAAATCTCACACACTGGGAATCTCACACACTGGGAATCTGAAACATGGGGAATCTAACACACTGGGAATCTCACACACTGGGAATCTCACACACTAGGAATCTCAAACACGGGGGAATCTCACACACTGGGACACTGGAACCTCACACATTGGGGGAATCTTTAACACTGGGAATATCACACACTGGGAATCTCAAAAAAACCTGGGAATCTCACACACTGGGAATCTCACACACTGAGATACTGGGAAACTCACACACTGGGAAACTCTCATACACTGGGAAAATGGGAATCTGACACACTAGGAATCTCACACTGGGAACCTCATCAACTGGGGAATATTAAAGACAGGTAACCTGACACATTGGGAATTTCACACACTGGGGAATCTCACACACATGAATCACTCACACTGGGAATCTTACACACTGGGGAATCTCAAACACTGGGAACCTCGCACACTGGGAATCTCACGCACTGGGGAATCTCGCACATTGGGAATCACAGACTGGGGAATCTCACACACTGCAATCTCACACACTGGGACACAGGAAATCTCAATACTGGGAATCTCAGACACTGGGAATCTCAGACACTGGGAATCTCAGACACTGGGAATCTCAGACACTGGGGAATCTCAGACACTGGGGAATCTCACACACTGGGAATCTCACGCATTGTGAATCTCACACATTGGGACACTGGGAATCTCACACACTAGGAATCTCACACTGGAAATCTCACACACTGGGACACAGGCAATCTCACACACTGGGGAATCTCACACACTGGGAAATCTCACACTGTGAAACACACACTGGGACACAGGGAATCTCACACATGGGGGAATCTCACACTGGGAATCTCACATACTGGCACACTGGGAATCTCACACACTGAGAGTTTCACACACTGGAAATCTCAAACATTGGGGAATCACACACTGGGGCATCACTCACACTGGGCATCTCACACACTGGGAATCTTACACACTGGGAATCTCACACATTGGGGAATCTCACACGTTGGGGAATCTCACAGCCTGCGGAATCTCACACACTGGCAATCAAACACACTGGGATTCTCACACACTGAGAATCTCACACTGGGATTCTCACACACTGGGAAACTGGGAATCTAAAATGCAGGGAATCACACACACTGGGACTCTCACACACTGGGAATCTTACACACTGGGTATCTCACACATTGTGGAATCTCACATATTGGGGAATCTCACAGCCTGGGGAATCTCACACACTGGCAATCAAACACACTGGGAATCTCACACACTGGGAAACTCACACTGGGATTCTCACACACTGGGAAACTGGGAATCTAAAATACTGGGAATCACACACACTGGGAACCTCACATAGTGGGAATCTCTCACACTGGGAATCTCACACTGGGACACTGGGAATCTCACACAACGGGGAATCACAAACACTGGGAATCTCACACACTGGGAATTTCACACACTGGGAACCTCACACATTGAGGAAACTCACATACTGGGGAATCTCACACACGGGAATCACTCACACTGCGAATCTCACATGCTGGGGAATTTCACACACTGGGAACCTCACACATTGAGGAAACTCACACACTGGGGAATCTCACACACTGGGAAATCTCACACACTGGGAATCTCACACACTGGTAATCTGAAACATGGGGAATCTCACACACTGGGAATCTCACACACTGGGAATCTCACCACACTGGAAATCTCAAGCACGGGGGAATCTCACACATAGGGAAATCTCACACACTTGGAATCTCACACACTGGGAATCGCACACACTAGGAATCTCAAACATGGGGGAATCTCACACACTGGGACACTGGAACCTCACACATTGGGGGAATCTTTAACACTGGGAATATCACACACTAAGAATCTCAAAAAAACCTGGCAATCTCACACACTGGGAATCTCACAAACTGAGACACTGGGAAACTCACACACTGGGAAACTCACACTGGGAATCTCATACACTGGGAAAATGGGAATCTCACACACTAGGAATCTCACACTGGGAACGTCATCAACTGGGGAATCTTAAAGACAGGTAACCTGACACATTGGGAATTTCACACACTGGGAATCTCACACATTGAGGAATCTCACACACTGGGGAATCTCACACACATGAATCACTCACACTGGGAATCTTACACACTGGGGAATCTCAAACACTGGGAATCTCGCACACTGGGAATCTCACGCACTGGGGAATCTCACACATTGGGAATCACAGACTGGGGAATCTCACACACTGGGACACTGGAAATTTCAATACTGGGAATCTCAGACACTGGGAATCTCAGACACTGGGAATCTCAGACACTGGGGAAGCTCAGACACTGGGGAATCTCACACACTGGGAATCTCACACATTAGGAATCTCACACACTGGGACACTGGGAATCTCACACACTAGGAATCTCACACTGGAACTCTCACACACTGGGACACAGGCAATCTCACACACTGGGGAATCTCACACACTGGGAAATCTCACACTGTGAAACACACACTGGGACACAGGGAATCTCACACATGGGGGAATCTCACACTGGGATTCTCACATACTGGCACACTGGGAATCTCACACACTGAGAGTTTCACACACTGGAAATCTCAAACATTGGGGAATCTCACGCACTGGGGAATCTCACACTTTGGGGAATCTCACACTTTGGGGAATCTCACACACTGGGACACTGGGAATCTCACACTGGGAAACTGGAAATTTCACACACTGGGGAATCTCACACACTGGGAATCTCACACACTGGGGATCTCACACACTGGGAATCTTACACACTGGGAATCTCACACATTGGGGAATCTCACACATTGGGGAATCTCACAGCCTGGGGAATCTCACACACTGGGAATCTCACATACTGGCAATCAAACACACTGGGATTCTCACACACTGAGAATCTCACACTGGGATTCTCACACACTGGGAAACTGGGAATCTAAAATGCTGGGAAACACACACACTGGGACTCTCACACACTGGGAATCTCACACACTGGGGATCTCACACACTGGGAATCTTACACACTGGGAATCTCACACATTGGGGAATCTCACACGTTGGGGAATCTCACAGCCTGGGGAATCTCACACACTGGGAATCTCACACACTGGGAAACTCACACTGGGATTCTCACACACTGGGAAACTGGGAATCTATAATGCTGGGAATCACACACACTGGGACTCTCACACACTGGGAACCTCACACAGTGGGAATCTCTCACACTGGGAACCTCACACTGGGACACTGGGAATCTCACACAACGGGGAATCACAAACACTGGGAATCTCACACACTGGGAATTTCACACACTGGGAATCTCACACATTGAGGAAACTCACACACTGGGGAATCTCACACACGGGAATCACTCACACTGTGAATCTCACATGCTGGGGAATCTCACACACTGGGAATCTCACACACTGGGAATGTCATGCATTGGGAATCTCACACACTGGGGAATCTCACACACTGGGGAGTCTCACACACTGGGGAATCTCACACACTGGGAATCTCACACACTGGGACACTGGGAAATCTCACACACTGGAACACTGGCAATCTCACACACTGGGGAATCTCACACACTGGGAAATCTCACACACTGGGAATCTCACACACTGGGAATCTGAAACATGGGGAATCTCACACACTGGGAATCTCACACACTGGGAATCTCACCACACTGGAAATCTCAAGCACGAGGGAATCTCACACACAGGGAAATCTCACACACTTGGAATCTCTCACACTGGGAATCGCACACACTAGGAATCTCAAACATGGGGGAATCTCACACACTGGGACACTGGAACCTCACACATTGGGGGAATCTTTAACACTGGGAATATCACACACTGGGAATCTCAAAAAAACCTGGGAATCTCACACACTGAGAATCTCACACACTGAGACACTGGGAAACTCACACCCTGGGAAACTCACACTGGGAATCTCATACACTGGGAAAATGGGAATCTCACACACTAGGAATCTCACACTGGGAACCTCATCAACTGGGGCATCTTAAAGACAGGTAACCTGACACATTGGGAATTTCACACACTGGGAATCTCACACATTGAGGAATCTCACACACTGGGGAATCTCACACACATGAATCACTCACACTGGGAATCTTACACACTGGGGAATCTCAAACACTGGGAATCTCGCACACTGGGAATCTCACGCACTGGGGAATCTCACACATTGGGAATCACAGACTGGGGAATCTCACACACTGGAATCTCACACACTGGGACACTGGAAATCTCAATACTGGGAATCTCAGACACTGGGAATCTCAGACACTGGGAATCTCAGACACTGGGAATCTCAGACACTGGGAATCTCAGACACTGGGGAACCTCACACACTGGGAATCTCATGCATTGTGAATCTCACACATTGGGAATCTCACACACTGGGACACTGGGAATCTCACACACTAGGAACCTCACACTGGAACTCTCACACACTGGGACACAGGCAATCCCACACACTGGGGAATCTCACACACTGGGAAATCTCACACTGTGAAACACACACTGGGACACAGGGAATCTCACACATGGGGGAATCTCACACTGGGCATCTCACATACTGGCACACTGGGAATCTCACACACTGAGAGTTTCACACACTGGAAATCTCAAACATTGGGGAATCACACACTGGGGCATCACTCACACTGGGCATCTCACACACTGGGGAATCTCACACACTGGGGAATCTCACACACTGGGGAATCTCACACACTGGGGAATCTCACGCATTGGGGAATCTCACACTTTGGGGAATCTCACACTTTGGGGAATCTCACACACTGGGACACTGGGAATCTCACACACTGGGAAACTGGAAATTTCACACACTGGGGAATCTCACACACTGGGAATCTCACACACTGGGGATCTCACACACTGGGAATCTTACACACTGGGAATCTCACACATTGGGGAATCTCACACGTTGGGGAATCTCACAGCCTGGGGAATCTCACACACTGGGAATCTCACACACTGGCAATCAAACACACTGGGATTCTCACACACTGGGAATCTCTCCCTCTGGGGAATCTCACACATTGGGGAATCTCACACATTGGGGAATCTCACACACTGGAAATCTCACACACTGGGGCATCTCACACACTGGGCCATCTCACACACTGGGAATCTCACACACTGGGAATCTCACACTGGGACACTGGGAATCTCACACACTGGGAAACTAACGCACTGGGGAATTTCACACATTGGGAATCACACACTGAGAATCCCACACACTGGGACACTGGAATCTCACACACTTGGAATTTCACACACTGGGAATCTCGCACATTGAGGAATCACTCACACTGGGAATCTCACACACTGGGGAATCTCAAACACAGGGAATCTCACACACTGGGACACTGGGAATCTCACACACTGGAACACTGGCAATCTCACACATGGGAATCTCACACACTGGGAAATCTCACACACTGGGAATCTCACACACTGGGAATCTGAATCATGGGGAATCTCGCACACTGGGAATCTCACACACTGGGCATCTCACACATTGGGAATCTCACCAGACTGGGAATCTCAAGCATGGGGGAATCTCACACACTGGGAAATCTCACACACTTGGAATCTCACACACTGGGAATCGCACACACTAGGAATCTCAAACACGGGGAATCTCACACACTGGGACACTGGAACCTCACACATTGGGGGAATCTTTAACACTGGGAACATCACACACTGGGAATCACATAAAAAAACTGGGAATCTCACACACTGGGAATCTCACACACTGAGACAATGGGAATCTCACACACTGGGAAACTCACACTGGGAATCTCACACACTGGGAAACTGGGAATCTCACACACTGGGAATCTCACACTGGGAATCTCATGAACTGGGGAATCTCAAAGACAGGTAACCTGACACACTGGGAAATTCACACACTGGGAATCTCACACATTGAGGAATCTCACACACTGGGAAATCTCACACACATGAATCACTCACACTGGGAATCTTACACGCTGGGGAATCTCAAACACTGGGAATCTCACACACTGGGAATCTCACGCATTGGGGAATCTCACACATTGTGAATCACACACGGGGAATCTCACACACTGGAATCTCACACACTGGGACACTGGAATCTCACACATTGGGGAATCTCACACACTGGGAATCTCAATACTGGGAATCTCAGACACTGGGAATCTCACACACTGGGAATCTCACACACTGGGGAATCCCACACACTAGGAATCTCACGCATTGTGAATCTCACACATTGGGAATCTCACACACTGGGACACTGCGAATCTCACACACTGGAGAATCTCAAACACGGAATGTAACAAACTGGGAATTTCACACACTGGAAATCTCAAACATTGGGGAATCTCACACACTGGGGAATCGCTCACACTGGGAATCTCACACACTGTGAATCTCAACCACTGGGAATCTCACGCACTGGGGAATCTCACACATTGGGAATCACACACTGGGAATCTCACACACTGGAATCTCACACACTGGGACACTGGAATCTCACACACTGGGGAATCTCACACACTGGGAATCTCACACACAGGGACACTGGGAATCTCATGCACTGGGACACTGGCAAACTCACATACTGAGGAATCTCACACTGTGAATCTCACACACTGGGAATCTCAGACATGGGGGAATCTCACACACTGGGAATCTCACACACTGGGAATCTCAAACATGGGGGAATCTCACACACTGGGAAATCTGACACACTGGGAATCTCAAACACAGGGGAATCTCACACTCTGGGACATTGGAACCTCACACATTGGGGGAATCTTAAAGACTGGGAATATCACACACTGGGAATCTTCAAACACCTGGGAATCTCACACACTGGGAATCTCACACACTGAGACACTGGGAATCCCACACACTGGGAAACTCACACTGGGAATCTCACACACTGGCACACTGGGAATCTCACATGCTGGAAATCTCATACACTGGGAATCTCTCTCACTGGGAATCTCACACACTGGGACACTGGGAATCTCACACGCTGGGAAAATGGGAATCTCACACACTAGGAATCTCACACTGGGAACCTCATCAACTGGGGCATCTTAAAGACAGGTAACCTGACACATTGGGAATTTCACACACTGGGAATCTCACACATTGAGGAATCTCACACACTGGGGAATCTCACACACATGAATCACTCACACTGGGAATCTTACACACTGGGGAATCTCAAACACTGGGAATCTCGCACACTGGGAATCTCACGCACTGGGGAATCTCACACATTGGGAATCACAGACTGGGGAATCTCACACACTGGAATCTCACACACTGGGACACTGGAAATCTCAATACTGGGAATCTCAGACACTGGGAATCTCAGACACTGGGAATCTCAGACACTGGGAATCTCAGACACTGGGAATCTCAGACACTGGGGAACCTCACACACTGGGAATCTCATGCATTGTGAATCTCACACATTGGGAATCTCACACACTGGGACACTGGGAATCTCACACACTAGGAACCTCACACTGGAACTCTCACACACTGGGACACAGGCAATCCCACACACTGGGGAATCTCACACACTGGGAAATCTCACACTGTGAAACACACACTGGGACACAGGGAATCTCACACATGGGGGAATCTCACACTGGGCATCTCACATACTGGCACACTGGGAATCTCACACACTGAGAGTTTCACACACTGGAAATCTCAAACATTGGGGAATCACACACTGGGGCATCACTCACACTGGGCATCTCACACACTGGGGAATCTCACACACTGGGGAATCTCACACACTGGGGAATCTCACGCATTGGGGAATCTCACACTTTGGGGAATCTCACACTTTGGGGAATCTCACACACTGGGACACTGGGAATCTCACACACTGGGAAACTGGAAATTTCACACACTGGGGAATCTCACACACTGGGAATCTCACACACTGGGGATCTCACACACTGGGAATCTTACACACTGGGAATCTCACACATTGGGGAATCTCACACGTTGGGGAATCTCACAGCCTGGGGAATCTCACACACTGGGAATCTCACACACTGGCAATCAAACACACTGGGATTCTCACACACTGGGAATCTCTCCCTCTGGGGAATCTCACACATTGGGGAATCTCACACATTGGGGAATCTCACACACTGGAAATCTCACACACTGGGGCATCTCACACACTGGGCCATCTCACACACTGGGAATCTCACACACTGGGAATCTCACACTGGGACACTGGGAATCTCACACACTGGGAAACTAACGCACTGGGGAATTTCACACATTGGGAATCACACACTGAGAATCCCACACACTGGGACACTGGAATCTCACACACTTGGAATTTCACACACTGGGAATCTCGCACATTGAGGAATCACTCACACTGGGAATCTCACACACTGGGGAATCTCAAACACTGGGAATCTCACACACTGGGACACTGGGAATCTCACACACTGGAACACTGGCAATCTCACACATGGGAATCTCACACACTGGGAAATCTCACACACTGGGAATCTCACACACTGGGAATCTGAATCATGGGGAATCTCGCACACTGGGAATCTCACACACTGGGCATCTCACACATTGGGAATCTCACCAGACTGGGAATCTCAAGCATGGGGGAATCTCACACACTGGGAAATCTCACACACTTGGAATCTCACACACTGGGAATCGCACACACTAGGAATCTCAAACACGGGGAATCTCACACACTGGGACACTGGAACCTCACACATTGGGGGAATCTTTAACACTGGGAACATCACACACTGGGAATCACAAAAAAAACTGGGAATCTCACACACTGGGAATCTCACACACTGAGACAATGGGAATCTCACACACTGGGAAACTCACACTGGGAATCTCACACACTGGGAAACTGGGAATCTCACACACTGGGAATCTCACACTGGGAATCTCATGAACTGGGGAATCTCAAAGACAGGTAACCTGACACACTGGGAAATTCACACACTGGGAATCTCACACATTGAGGAATCTCACACACTGGGAAATCTCACACACATGAATCACTCACACTGGGAATCTTACACGCTGGGGAATCTCAAACACTGGGAATCTCACACACTGGGAATCTCACGCATTGGGGAATCTCACACATTGTGAATCACACACGGGGAATCTCACACACTGGAATCTCACACACTGGGACACTGGAATCTCACACATTGGGGAATCTCACACACTGGGAATCTCAATACTGGGAATCTCAGACACTGGGAATCTCACACACTGGGAATCTCACACACTGGGGAATCCCACACACTAGGAATCTCACGCATTGTGAATCTCACACATTGGGAATCTCACACACTGGGACACTGCGAATCTCACACACTGGAGAATCTCAAACACGGAATGTAACAAACTGGGAATTTCACACACTGGAAATCTCAAACATTGGGGAATCTCACACACTGGGGAATCGCTCACACTGGGAATCTCACACACTGTGAATCTCAACCACTGGGAATCTCACGCACTGGGGAATCTCACACATTGGGAATCACACACTGGGAATCTCACACACTGGAATCTCACACACTGGGACACTGGAATCTCACACACTGGGGAATCTCACACACTGGGAATCTCACACACAGGGACACTGGGAATCTCATGCACTGGGACACTGGCAAACTCACATACTGAGGAATCTCACACTGTGAATCTCACACACTGGGAATCTCAGACATGGGGGAATCTCACACACTGGGAATCTCACACACTGGGAATCTCAAACATGGGGGAATCTCACACACTGGGAAATCTGACACACTGGGAATCTCAAACACAGGGGAATCTCACACTCTGGGACATTGGAACCTCACACATTGGGGGAATCTTAAAGACTGGGAATATCACACACTGGGAATCTTCAAACACCTGGGAATCTCACACACTGGGAATCTCACACACTGAGACACTGGGAATCCCACACACTGGGAAACTCACACTGGGAATCTCACACACTGGCACACTGGGAATCTCACATGCTGGAAATCTCATACACTGGGAATCTCTCACACTGGGAATCTCACACACTGGGACACTGGGAATCTCACACGCTGGGAAGAACACACTGGGAATCTCACACACTGGGACACTTGCAATCTCACACACTGGGGAATCTCACACACTATTAAATCTCGCACACTGGGAATCTCACACACTGGGAATCTCAAACATGGGGAATCTCACACACTGGGAATCTCACCGCACTGGGAATCTCAAGCACGGGGGAATCTCACACACTGGGAAATCTCACACTGGGATTCTCACACACTGGGAAACTGGGAATCTCACATGCTGGGATTCTCACACACTGGGAATCTCACACACTGGTAATCTCACACACTGGGAATCTCATGAACTGGGGAATCTCAAAGACTGGTAATCTGTCACACTGGGAATTTCACACACTGGGAATCTCGCACATTGTGGAATCTCACACACTGGGGAATCTCACACACAGGAATCACTCACACTGGGAATCTCATGAACTGGGGAATCTCAAAGACTGGTAATCTGTCACACTGGGAATTTCGCACACTGGGAATCTTGCACATTGTGGAATCTCACACACAGGAATCACTCACACTCGGAATCTCATGAACTGGGGAATCTCAAAGACTGGTAATCTGACACACTGGGAATTTCACACACTGGGAATCTCGCACATTGAGGCATCTCACGCACTGTGGAATCTCACAAGTTGGGAATCACACACTGGGAATCTCACACACTGGGACACTGGAATCTCACACACTCAGGAAACTCACACACTGGGGAATCTCACACACTGGGAATCTCATGCTCTGGGAATCTCACATACTGGGAATCTCACACACTAGGAATCTCACACACTGGGGAATTGCACACACTGGGAATCTCACGCACTGGGGAATCTCACACAATGGGGAATCTCACACACTGGGGAATCTCACACACTGGGGAATCTCACACACTGGGGAATCTCACGCACTGGGGAATCTCACACACTGGGGAATCTCACACACTGGGGAATCGCACACACTGGGGAATCTCACACACTGGGGAATCTCACACACTGGGGAATCGCACACACTGGGAATCTCACACACTGGGAATCTCACACACTGGGGAGTCTCACACACTGGGGAATCGCACATTGAGGAATCTCACGCACTGTGGAATCTCACAAGTTGGGAATCACACACTGGGAATCTCACACACTGGGACACTGGAATCTCACACACTCAGGAAACTCACACACTGGGGAATCTCACACACTGGGAATCTCATGCTCTGGGAATCTCACATACTGGGAATCTCACACACTGGGAATCTCACACACTGGGGAATTGCACACACTGGGAATCTCATGCTCTGGGAATCTCACATACTGGGAATCTCACACACTGGGAATCTCACACACTGGGGAATTGCACACACTGGGAATCTCATGCTCTGGGAATCTCAAATACTGGGAATCTCACACACTGGGAATCTCACACAATGGGGAATCTCACACAATGGGGAATCTCACACACTGGGGAATCTCACACACTGGGGAATCTCACACACTGGGAATCTCACGCACTGGGGAATCTCACACACTGGGGAATCTCACACACTGGGGAATCTCACACACTGGGGAGTCTCACACACTGGGGAATCTCACACACTGGGGAATCTCACACTTTGGGGAATCTCACACACTGGGAATCTCACACACTGGGGAGTCTCACACACTGGGGAATCTCACACTTTGGGGAATCTCACACACTGGGAATCTCACACTTTGGGGAATCTCACACACTGGGGAATCTCACACTTTGGGGATTCACACACACAGGGAATCTCACACATTGGGGATCTCACACACTGGGAATGTCACACACTGGGACACTGGGAATATCACACACTGGGGAATCTCACACACTGGGAAATCTGACACACTGGGAAACTCACACACTGGGAATCTCAAACACAGGGGAATCTCACACTCTGGGACACTCGAACCTCACACATTGGGGGAATCTTAAACAGTGGGAATATCACACACTGGGAATCTCAAAACACCTGGGAATCTCACACACTGGGAATCTCACACACTGAGACACTGGGAATCTCACACACTGGGACATCACACTGGGAATCTCACACATTGGCACACTGGGAACCTCACACACTGGGGAATCTCACACACTGGGAATCTAAATACAGGGAATCTCAGACACTGGGAATCTCACACACTGGGAATCTCACACACTGGGGAATCCCACACACTGGGAATCTCACGCATTGTGAATCTCACACATTGGGAATCTCACACACTGGGACACTGGGAATCTCACACACTGGAGAATCTCAAAGACGGAATGTCACAAACTGGGAATTTCACACACTGGAAATCTCAAACATTGGGGAATCTCAAACATTGGGGAATCGCTCACACTGGGAATCTCACACAATGTGTATCTCACCCACTGGGAATCTCACGCACTGGGGAATCTCACACACTGGGGAATCTCACACACTAGGAATCTCACACACTGGAATCTCACCCACTGGGAATCTCACGCACTGGGGAATCTCACATATTGGGAATCACACACTGGGAATCTCACACACTGGAATCTCACCCCCTGGGACACTGGAATCTCACACACTGGGGAATCTTATAAAGTGGGAATCTCACACTCTGGGACACTGGGAATCTCATGCACTGGGACACTGGCAAACTCACATAGTGAGGAATCTCACACTGTGAATTTCACACACTGGGAATCTCACACACTGGGGAATCTCACACATTGGGGAATCTCACACACTGAGGAATCGCTCACACTGGGAATCTCACACACTGGGACACTGGAATCTCACACACTGGGGAATCTTATAAACTGGGAATCTCACACTCTGGGACACTGGGAATCTCACACACTGGGAATCTCGCACTGGGAATCTCAAACACTGGGACACTGGCAAACTCATATACTGGGGAATCTCACACTGTGAATCTCACACACTGTGAATCTCACACACGGGAATCTCACACATTGGGGAATCTCACACTCTGGGGAATCTCACACACTGGATATCTCACACTGGGAAACAGGAAATCTCACACAGTGGGGAATCTCACACACTGGGAGTCTCACACACTGGTGATCTCACACACTGGGAATCTCAGGCGTTGGGGAATATCACATGCTGGGGAAACTCACAGCCTGGGGAATCTCACACACTGGGATTCACACACACTGGGAATCTCACACATTGGGGATCTCACACACTGGGAATGTCACACACTGGGACACTGGGAATATCACACACTGAGGAATCTCACATACTGGGAAATCTGACACACTGGGAAACTCACACACTGGGAATCTGAAACACAGGGGAATCTCACACTCTGGGACACTGGAACCTCACACATTGGGGGAATCTTAAAGACTGGGAATATCACACACTGGGAATCTCCAAACACCTGGGAATCTCACACATTGGGAATCTCACACACTGAGACACTGGGAATCCCACACACTGGGAAACTCACACTGGGAATCTCACACACTGGCACACTGGGAATCTCACATGCTGGAAATCTCATACACTGGGAATCTCTTGCACTGGAAATCTCACACACTGGGACACTGGGAATCTCACACGCTGGGAAGAACACACTGGGAATCTCACACACTGGGACACTTGCAATCTCACACACTGGGGAATCTCACACACTATTAAATCTCGCACACTGGGAATCTCACACACTGGGAATCTCAAACATGGGGAATTTCACACACTGGGGAATCTCACACACAGGAATCACTCACACTGGGAATCTCATGAACTGGGGAATCTCAAAGACTGGTAATCTGACACACTGGGAATTTCACACACTGGGAATCTCGCACATTGAGGAATCTCACGCACTGTGGAATCTCACAAGTTGGGAATCACACACTGGGAATCTCACACACTGGGACACTGGAATCTCACACACTCAGGAAACTCACACACTGGGGAATCTCACACACTGGGAATCTCACGCACTGGGGAATCTCACACAATGGGGAATCTCACACACTGGGGAATCTCACACACTGGGGAATCTCACACACTGGGGAATCTCACACACTGGGGAATTGCACACACTGGGAATCTCACACACTGGGGAATCTCACACAATGGGGAATCTCACACACTGGGGAATCTCACACACTGGGGAGTCTCACACACTGGGGAATCTCACACACTGGGGAATTGCACACACTGGGAATCTCACACACTGGGGAATCTCACACACTGGGGAGTCTCACACACTGGGGAATCTCACACTTTGGGGAATCTCACACACTGGGGAATCTCACACACTGGGGAGTCTCACACACTGGGGAATCTCACACTTTGGGGAATCTCACACACTGGGATTCACACACACTGGGAATCTCACACATTGGGGATCTCATACACTGGGAATGTCACACACTGGGACACTGGGAATATCACACACTGGGGAATCTCACACACTGGGAAATCTGACACACTGGGAAACTCACACACTGGGAATCTCAAACACAGGGGAATCTCACACTCTGGGACACTCGAACCTCACACATTGGGGGAATCTTAAAGACTGGGAATATCACACACTGGGACTCTCAAAACACCTGGGAATCTCACACACTGGGAATCTCACACACTGAGACACTGGGAATCTCACACACTGGGAAATCACACTGGGAATCTCACACACTGGCACACTGGGTACCTCACACACTGGGGAATCTCACACACTGGGAATCTAAATACAGGGAATCTCAGACACTGGGAATCTCACACACTGGGAATCTCACACACTGGGGAATCCCACACACTGGGAATCTCACGCATTGTGAATCTCACACATTGGGAATCTCACACACTGGGACACTGGGAATCTCACACACTGGAGAATCTCAAACATGGAATGTCACAAACTGGGAATTTCACACACTGGAAATCTCAAACATTGGGGAATCTCACACACTGGGGAATCGCTCACACTGGGAATCTCACACACTGTGAATCTCACCCACTGGGAATCTCACGCTCTGGGGAATCTCACATATTGGGAATCACACACTGGGAATCTCACACACTGGAATCTCACCCCCTGGGACACTGGAATCTCACACACTGGGGAATCTTATAAAGTGGAAATCTCACACTCTGGGACACTGGGAATCTCATGCACTGGGACACTGGCAAACACACATAGTGAGGAATCTCACACTGTGAATTTCACACACTGGGAATCTCACACACTGGGGAATCTCACACATTGGGGAATCTCACACATTGGGGAATCTCACACTCTTGGGAATCTCACAGACTGGAATCTCACACACTGGGACACTGGAATCTCACACACTGGGGAATCTTATAAACTGGGAATCTCACACTCTGGGACGATGGGAATCTCACACACTGGGAATCTCGCACTGGGAATCTCAAACACTGGGACACTGGCAAACTCATATACTGGGGAATCTCACACTGTGAATCTCACACACTGGGAATCTCACACACGGGAATCTCACACATTGGGGAATCTCACACATTGGGGAATTTCACACTCTGGGGAATGTCACACACTGGAAATCTCACACACTGGGAAACAGGAAATCTCACACACTGGGGAATCTCGCACACTGGGAGTCTCACACACTGGAATCTCACACCCTGGGACACTGGAATCTCACACACTGGGAATCTCACACACTGGGACACTGGGAATCTCATGCACTGGGACACTGGCAAACTCACATACTGAGGAATCTCACACTGTGAATCTCACACACTGGGAATCTCACCCACTGGGGAATCTCACACATTGGGGAATCTCACACTCTTGTGAATCTCACACACTGGAATCTCACACACTGGGACACTGGAATCTCACACACTGGGGAATCTTATAAACTGGGAATATCACACTCTGGGACACTGGGAATCTCACACACTGGGAATCTCGCACTGGGAATCTCAAACACTGGGACACTGGCAAACTCATATACTGGGAAATCTCACACTGTGAATCTCACATACTGGGAATCTCACACACGGGAATCTCACACATTGGGGAATCTCACACATTGGGGCATCTCACACTCTGGGGAACCTCACACACTGGAATTCTCACACACTGGGAAACTGGAAATCTCACACACTGGGGAATCTCACACGCTGGGAGTCTCACACACTGGGGATCTCACACACTGGGAATCTCAGCCATTGGGGAATATCACATGCTGGGGAAACTCACAGCCTGGGGAATCTCACACACTGGGAATGTCACACACTGGCAATCAAACACACCGGAAATCTCACACACTCGGGAATCTCACACACTGGCAATCTCTCCCTCAGGGGAATCTCGCACACTGGGGCATCTCACACACTGGGGCATCTCACACACTCGGGAATCTCACACACTGGGAATCTCTCCCTCAGGGGAATCTTACACACTGGGAATCTCACACACTGGGAATCTCACACACTGGGATACTGGGAATCTCACACAATGTGAATCTCAAAAAATGGGAATCTCACACACTGGGAATCTCAGACATAGGGAAATCTCACACACTGGGAATCTCACACACTGGGAATTTCACCACACTGGGAATCTCAAACATGGGGGAATGTCACACACTGGGAAATCTGACACACTGGGAAACTCACACACTGGGAATCTCAAACACAGGGGAATCTCACACTCTGGGACACTGGAACCTCACACATTGGGGGAATCTTAAAGACTGGGAATATCACACACTGGGAATCTCCAAACACCTGGGAATCTCACACACTGTGAATCTCAGACACTGAGACACTGGGACTCTCACACACTGGGAAACTCACACTGGGAATCTCACACACTGGCACACTGGGAATCTCACATGCTGGAAATCTCATACACTGGGAATCTCTCACACTGGGAATCTCACACTGGGCCACTGGCAATCTCATGCACTGGGGAATCTCATGCACTGGGAATCTCACACACTGGGACACTTGCAATCTCACACACTGGGGAATCTCACACACTATTAAATCTCACACACTGGGAATCTCACACACTGGGAATCTCAAACATCTGGAATCTCACACACTGGGAATCTCACCGCACTGGGAATCTCAAGCACGGGGGAATCTCACACACTGGATAATCTCACACTGGGATTCTCACACACTGGGAAACTGGGAATCTCACATGCTGGGATTCTCACACACTGGGAATCTCACACACTGGTAATCTCACACACTGGGAACCTCATGAACTGGGGAATCTCAAAGACTGGTAATCTGATACACTGGGAATTTCACACACTGGGAATCTCGCACATTGAGGAATCTCACACACTGGGGAATCTCACACACAGGAATCACTCACACTGGGAATCACACACGCTGGGGAATCTCAAACACTGGGAATCTCACAAACTGGGAATCTCACGCACTGTGGAATCTCACAAGTTGGGAATCACACACTGGGAATCTCACACACTGGGACACTGGAATCTCACACACTGGGACACTGGAATCTCACACACTGGGACACTGGAATCTCACACACTCGGGAATCTCACACACTGGGGAATCTCACACACTGGGAATCTCATGCACTGGGAATCTCACACACTGGGAATCTCACACACTGGGAATCTGACACAATGGGGAATCGCACACACTGGGAATCTCACGCACTGGGGAATCTCACACAATGGGGAATCTCACACACTGGGGAATCTCACACACTGGGGAATCTCAAACATTGTGGCAACTCACACACTGGGGAGTCTCACACACTGGGGAATCTCACACTTTGGGGAATCTCACACACTGAGATTCACACACACTGGGGATCTCACACATTGGGGATCTCACACTGGCACACTGGGAATCTCACACGCTGGAAATCTCATACACTGGGAATCTCTCGCACTGGGAATCTCACACTGGGACACTGGCATTCTCATGCACTGGGGAATCTCAAACATTGGGAAACTCACACACTGGGAATTTCACACACTGGGCATCTCACACATTGAGGAATCTCACACACTGGGGAATCTCACACATGGGAATCTCACACACTGGGAATCTCACATGCTGGGGAATCTCACACACTGGGAATCTCACACACTGGTAACCTCACACTGGGAATCTCACACACTGGGACACTGTAATCTCACACACTGGAGAATCTCACACACTGGGTAATCTCACACACTAGGAATCTCATGCACTGGGAATCTCATACACTGGGAATCTCACACACTGGGACACTGGGAATCTCACACGCTGGGAATAACACACTGGGAATCTCACACACTGGGACACTTGCAATCTCACACACTGGGGAATCTCACACACTATTAAATCTCACACACTGGGAATCTCACACACTGGGAATCTCAAACATGGGGAATCTCACACACTGGGAATCTCACCGCACTGGGAATCTCAAGCACGGGGGAATCTCACACTGGGATTCTCACACACTGGAAAACTGGGAATCTCACATGCTTGGGATCTCACACACTGGGAATCTCACACACTGGTAATCTCACACACTGGGAATCTCATGAACTGGGGAATCTCAAAGACTGGTAATCTGACACACTGTGAATTTCACACACTGGGAATCTCGCACATTGAGGAATCTCACACACTGGGGAATCTCACACACAGGAATCACTCACACTGGGAATCTCATGCGTTGGGGAATCTCAAACACTGGGAATCTCACACACTGGGAACCTCACGCACTGTGGAATCTCAAACATTGCGGTAACTCACACACTGGGGAGTCTCACACACTGGGGAATCTCACACTTTGGGGAATCTCACACACTGGGATTCACATGCACTGGGAATCTCACACACTGGGAATCTCACACACTGGGAATCTCACACACTGGGGAATCTCACACACTGGGAATCTCACGCACTGGGGAATCTCACACACTGGAGAATCTCAAACATTGCGGTAACTCACACACTGGGGAGTCTCACACACTGGGGAATCTCACACTTTGGGGAATCTCACACGCTGGGAATCTCACTCACTGGGAATCTGAAACATTGGGAATCTCACACACTGGGATTCACACACTGGGAATCTCACACATTGGGGATCTGACACACTGGGAATGTCACACACTGGACACTGGGAATATCACACACAGGGGAATCTCACACACTGGGAATCTCACACACTGGGGAATCTCACACACTGGGAATCTCATACACTGGGTAATCTCACACACTGGGTAATCTCACACACTGGGAATCTCACACGCTGGGGAATCTCACACACTGGGAATCTCACACACTGGGAATCTCACACTGGGAATCTCACACACTGGGACACTGGAATCTCAAACACTGGAGAATCTCACACTGGGTAATCTCACACACTGGGAATCTCACACACTGGGAATCTCACACGCTGGGAATAACACACTGCGAATCTCACACACTGGGATACTGGCAATCTCACACACTGGGGAATCTCACACACTGGGAAATCTCACACGCTGGGAATCTCACTCACTGGGAATCTGAAACATTGGGAATCTCACACACTGGGAATCTCACACACTGGGAATCTCACCACACTGGGAATCTGAAGCACGGGGAATCTCACACACTGGGAAATCTCACACACTTGGAATCTCACACACTGGGAATCGCACACTCAAGGAATCTCAAACACGGTGGAATCTCACACACTGGGACACTGGAACCTCACACATTGGAGGAATCTTTAACACTGGGAATATCACACACTGGGAATCTTAAAAAAAACCTGGGAATCTCACACACTGGGAATCTCACACACTGAGACACTGGGAAACTCACACTGGGATTCTCACACACTGGGAAACTGGGTATCTCACACGCTGGGAATCTCACACACTGGGAATCTCACACACTGGAAATCTCACACAGGGAATCTCATTAACTGGGGAATCTCAAAGACTGGTAATCTGACACACTGGGAATTACACACACTGGGAATCTCGCACATTGAGGAATCTCACACACTGGAATCTCACACACTGGGACACTGGAATCTCACACATTGGGGAAACTCACACACTGGGGAATCTCACACACTGGGGAATCTCACACACTGGGGAATCTCATACACTGGGAATCTCACACACTGGGAATCTCACGCACTGGGGAACTTCACACTTTTGGAATCTCACACACTGGGACACTGGGAGTCTCACACACTACGAATCTCACACTGGGAATCTCACACACTGGGACACAGGCAATCTCACACACTGGGAAATCTCACACTGTGAAACTCACACACTGCAACATTGGGAATCTCACACACTGGAGAGTCTCAAACACTGGGAATATTACACACTGGGAATCTGAAACAGGGGGGCATCTCACACACTGGGAATCTCACACACTGGGACACTGGGAACCTCACACACTGGGAAACTCACACTGGGAATCTCACACACTGGGACACTGGGAATCTCACACACTGGAGAATCTCAAACACTGGGAATCTCACACACTGGGAATCTCACCACACTGGGAATCTGACACAGTGGGACTTTCACACACTGGAAATCTTAAACATTGGGGAATCTCACACACTGGGAAACTCAAACATGGGGAATCTGACACACTGGGAATCTGACACACTGGGAATCTCACACACTGGGAATCTCACCACACTGGGAATCTGAAGCACGGGGGAATCTCACCATACTGGGACACTGGAACCTCACACATTGGGAGAATCTTTAACACTGGGAATATCACACACTGGGAATCTCAAAAAAACCTGGGAATCTCACACATTGGGAATCTCACACACTGAGACACTGGGAAACTCACACTGGGATTCTCATGCACTGGGAAACTGGGAATCTCACACGCATGAATCTCACACACTGGGAATCTCACATAGGGAATCTCATGAACTGGAGAATCTCAAAGACTGGTAATCTGACACACTGGGAATTTCACACACTGGGAATCTCACACATTGAGGAATCTCACACACTGGGGAATCTCACACACTGGGAAATCTCACACGCTGGGAATCTCACTCACTGGGAATCTGAAACATTGGGAATCTCACACACTGGGAATCTCACACACTGGGAATCTCACCACACTGGGAATCTGAAGCACGGGGAATCTCACACACTGGGAAATCTCACACACTTGGAATCTCACACACTGGGAATCGCACACTCAAGGAATCTCAAACACGGTGGAATCTCACACACTGGGACACTGGAACCTCACACATTGGAGGAATCTTTAACACTGGGAATATCACACACTGGGAATCTTAAAAAAAACCTGGGAATCTCACACACTGGGAATCTCACACACTGAGACACTGGGAAACTCACACTGGGATTCTCACACACTGGGAAACTGGGTATCTCACACGCTGGGAATCTCACACACTGGGAATCTCACACACTGGAAATCTCACACAGGGAATCTCATTAACTGGAGAATCTCAAAGACTGGTAATCTCACACACTGGGGAATCTCACACGCTGGGAATCACACACTGGGAATCTCACACACTGGAATCTCACACACTGGGACACTGGAATCTCACACACTGGGGAAACTCACACACTGGGGAATCTCACACACTGGGGAATCTCACACACTGGGGAATCTCACACACTGGGAATCTCACACACTGGAGAGTCTCAAACACTGGGAATATTACACACTGGGAATCTCAAACATGGGGGAATCTCACACACTGGGAATCTCACACTGGGAATCTCACACACTGGGAAACTCACACTGGGAATCTCACACTGGGAATCTCACACACTGGGAAACTCACACTGGGAATCTCACACTGGGAATCTCACACACTGGGAAACTCACACTGGGAATCTCACACACTGGACTGGAGAATCTCAAACACTGGGAATCTCACACACTGGAGAATCTCAAACACTGGGAATCTCACACACTGGGAATCTGAAGAACGGGGGAATCTCACACACTGGGACACTGGAACCTCACACATTGGGGGAATCTTTAACACTGGGAATATCACACAGTGGGAATCTCAAAAAAACCTGGGAATATCACACACTGGGAATCTCAAAAAAACCTGGGAATCTCACACACTGGGAATCTCACACACTGAGACAGTGGGAAACTCACACTGGGATTCTCACGCACTGGGAAACTGGGAATCTCACACGCTGGGAATCTCACACACTGGGAATCTCACACAGGGAATCTCATGAACTGGAGAATCTCAAAGACTGGTAACCTGACACACTGGGAATCTCACACACTGGGAAATCTCACGCTGTGAACCTCACACACTGCAACACTGGGAATTTCACACACTGGAGAGTCTCAAACACTGGGACATGGTGATATCACACACTGAGGAATCTCACACACTGGGAATCTCACAAACTGGGAAGCTCACACACTGGGGAATCTCACACACTGGGGAATCTCACACACTGGGGATCTCACACACTGGGGAATCTCACACACTGGGAATATCACACACTGGGGAATCTCACTCAATGGGGAATCTCACACACTGGGACACTGGAATCTCACACACTGGGGAGTCTCACACACTGGGGAATCTCACACTTTGGGGAATCTCACACACTGGGAATCTCACACATTGGGGATCTCACACACTGGGAATGTCACACACTGGACACTGGGAATATCACACACAGGGGAATCTCACACACTGGGAATCTCACACACTGGGGAATCTCACACACTGGGAATCTCATACACTGGGTAATCTCACACACTGGGAATCTCACACACTGGGGAATCTCACACTTTGGGGAATCTCACACTTTGGGGAATCTCACACACTGGGGAATCTCACACACTGGGAATCTTACACACTGGGAATCTTACACACTGGGAATCTCAAACACTGGGAATCTCACACACTGGGAATCTCACGCACTGGGGAATCTCACACATTGTGAATCATGCACTGGGAATCTCACACACTGGAATCTCACACACTGGGACACTGGAATCTCACACACTGGGCATCTCACACACTGGGGAATCTCACACACTGGGGAACCTCACACACTGGGAATCTTACACACTGGGAATCTTACACGCTGGGGAATCTCCAACACTGGGAATCTCACACACTGGGAATCTCACGCACTGGGGAATCTCACACATTGTGAATCACACACTGGGAATCTCACACACTGGAATCTCACACACTGGGACACTGGAATCTCACACACTGGGGAATCTCACACATTGTGAATCACACACTGGGAATCTCACACACTGGAATCTCACACACTGGGACACTGGAATCTCACACACTGGGGAATCTCACACACTGGGAATCTCAATACTGGGAATCTCAGACACTGGGAATCTCACACACTGGGAATCTCACACACTGGGGAATCCCACACACAGGGAATCTCACGCATTGTGAATCTCACACATTGGGAATCTCACACACTGGGACACTGCGAATCTCACACACTGGAGAATCTCAAACACGGAATGTCACAAACTGGGAATTTCACACACTGGAAATCTCAAACATTGGGGAAACTCACACACTGGGGAATCGCTCACACTGGGAATCTCAGACACTGGGAATCTCACCCACTAGGAATCTCACGCACTGGGGAATCTCACACATTGGGAATCACACACTGGGAATCTCACACACTGGAATCTCACACACTGGGACACTGGAATCTCACACACTGGGGAATCTCACACACTGGGAATCTCACACACAGGGACACTGGGAATCTCATGCACTGGGACACTGGCAAACTCACATACTGAGGAATCTCACACTGTGAATCTCACACACTGTGAATCTCAGACATGGGGGAATCTCACACACTGGGAATCTCACACACTGGGAATCTCAAACATGGGGGAATCTCACACACTGTGAAATTGGACACACTGTGAAACTCACACACTGGGAATCTCAAACACAGGGGAATCTCACACTCTGGGACACTGGTACCTCACACATTGGGGGAATCTTAAAGACTGGGAATATCACACACTGGGAATCTCCAAACACCTGGGAATCTCACACACTGGGAATCTCACACACTGAGACACTGGGAATCCCACGCACTGGGAAACTCACACTGGGAATCTCACACACTGGCACACTGGGAATCTCACATGCTGGAAATCTCATACACTGGGAATCTCTTGCACTGGGAATCTCACACACTGGGACACTGGGAATCTCACACGCTGGGAAGAACACACTGGGAATCTCACACACTGGGACACTTGCAATCTCACACACTGGGGAATCTCACACACTATTAAATCTCGCACACTGGGAATCTCACACACTGGGAATCTCAAACATGGGGAATCTCACACACTGGGAATCTCACCGCACTGGGAATCTCAAGCACGGGGGAATCTCACACACTGGGAAATCTCACACTGGGATTCTCACACACTGGGAAACTGGGAATCTCACATGCTGGGATTCTCACACACTGGGAATCTCACACACTGGTAATCTCACACACTGGGAATCTCATGAACTGGGGAATCTCAAAGACTGATAATCTGACACACTGGGAATATCACACACTGGGAATCTCGCACATTGTGGAATCTCACACACTGGGGAATCTCACACACAGGAATCACTCACACTGGGAATCTCATGAACTGGGGAATCTCAAAGACTGGTAATCTGACACACTGGGAATTTCACACACTGGGGAATCTCACACAATGGGGAATCTCACACACTGGGGAATCGCACACACTGGGAATCTCATGCACTGGGAATCTCACATACTGGGAATCTCACACACTGGGGAATCGCACACACTGGGAATCTCACGCACTGGGGAATCTCACACACTGGGGAATCTCACACACTGGGGAGTCTCACACACTGGGGAATCTCACACACTGGGGAATCTCACACACTGGGGAATCTCACACACTGGGGAATTGCAAACACTGGGAATCTCACGCACTGGGGAATCTCACACACTGGGGAATCTCACACACTGAGAATCTCACACACTGGGAATCTCACACACTGGGAATCTAACCACACTGGGAATCTCAAACACGGGGGAATCTCACACACTGGGAAATCTCACACACTGGGAAAATCACACACTGGGAATCTCAAACACGGGGGAATCTCACACACTGGGACACTGGAACCTCACACATTGGGGGAATCTTAAACAGTGGGAATATCTCACACTGGGAATCTCAAAACACCTGGGAATCTCACACACTGGGAATCTCACACACTGAGAGACTGGGAATCTCACACACTGGGAAACTCACACTGGTATTCTCACACACTGGGAAACTGGGAATCTAAAATGCTGGGAATCACACACACTGGGACTCTCACACACTGGGAACCTCACACAGTGGGAATCTCTCACACTGGGAATCTCACACTGGGACACTGGGAATCTCACAAAACGGGGAATCACAAACACTGGGAATCTCACACACATGGAATTTCACACACTGGGAATCTCACACATTGAGGAATCTCACACACTGGGGAATCTCACACACTGGGAAATCTCACACACTGGGAATCTCACACACTGGGAATCTGAAACATGGGGAATCTAACACACTGGGAATCTCACACACTGGGAATCTCACACACTAGGAATCTCAAACACGGGGGAATCTCACACACTGGGACACTGGAACCTCACACATTGGGGGAATCTTTAACACTGGGAATATCACACACTGGGAATCTCAAAAAAACCTGGGAATCTCACACACTGGGAATCTCACACACTGAGATACTGGGAAACTCACACACTGGGAAACTCTCATACACTGGGAAAATGGGAATCTGACACACTAGGAATCTCACACTGGGAACCTCATCAACTGGGGAATATTAAAGACAGGTAACCTGACACATTGGGAATTTCACACACTGGGGAATCTCACACACATGAATCACTCACACTGGGAATCTTACACACTGGGGAATCTCAAACACTGGGAACCTCGCACACTGGGAATCTCACGCACTGGGGAATCTCGCACATTGGGAATCACAGACTGGGGAATCTCACACACTGCAATCTCACACACTGGGACACAGGAAATCTCAATACTGGGAATCTCAGACACTGGGAATCTCAGACACTGGGAATCTCAGACACTGGGAATCTCAGACACTGGGGAATCTCAGACACTGGGGAATCTCACACACTGGGAATCTCACGCATTGTGAATCTCACACATTGGGACACTGGGAATGTCACACACTAGGAATCTCACACTGGAAATCTCACACACTGGGACACAGGCAATCTCACACACTGGGGAATCTCACACACTGGGAAATCTCACACTGTGAAACACACACTGGGACACAGGGAATCTCACACATGGGGGAATCTCACACTGGGAATCTCACACACTGAGAGTTTCACACACTGGAAATCTCAAACATTGGGGAATCACACACTGGGGCATCACTCACACTGGGCATCTCACACACTGGGAATCTTACACACTGGGAATCTCACACATTGGGGAATCTCACACGTTGGGGAATCTCACAGCCTGCGGAATCTCACACACTGGCAATCAAACACACTGGGATTCTCACACACTGAGAATCTCACACTGGGATTCTCACACACTGGGAAACTGGGAATCTAAAATGCAGGGAATCACACACACTGGGACTCTCACACACTGGGAATCTTACACACTGGGTATCTCACACATTGTGGAATCTCACATATTGGGGAATCTCACAGCCTGGGGAATCTCACACACTGGCAATCAAACACACTGGGAATCTCACACACTGGGAAACTCACACTGGGATTCTCACACACTGGGAAACTGGGAATCTAAAATACTGGGAATCACACACACTGGGAACCTCACATAGTGGGAATCTCTCACACTGGGAATCTCACACTGGGACACTGGGAATCTCACACAACGGGGAATCACAAACACTGGGAATCTCACACACTGGGAATTTCACACACTGGGAACCTCACACATTGAGGAAACTCACATACTGGGGAATCTCACACACGGGAATCACTCACACTGGGAATCTCACGCATTGGGAATCTCACGCACTGGGAATCTCACACACTGGGAATCTCACACACTGGGAATCTCACGCATTGGGAATATCACGCACTGGGAATCTCACACACTGGGACACTGGGAAATCTCACACACTGGAACACTGGCAATCTCACACACTGGGGAATCTCACACACTGGGAAATCTCACACACTGGGAATCTCACACACTGGTAATCTGAAACATGGGGAATCTCACACACTGGGAATCTCACACACTGGGAATCTCACCACACTGGAAATCTCAAGCACGGGGGAATCTCACACATAGGGAAATCTCACACACTTGGAATCTCACACACTGGGAATCGCACACACTAGGAATCTCAAACATGGGGGAATCTCACACACTGGGACACTGGAACCTCACACATTGGGGGAATCTTTAACACTGGGAATATCACACACTAAGAATCTCAAAAAAACCTGGCAATCTCACACACTGGGAATCTCACAAACTGAGACACTGGGAAACTCACACACTGGGAAACTCACACTGGGAATCTCATACACTGGGAAAATGGGAATCTCACACACTAGGAATCTCACACTGGGAACCTCATCAACTGGGGAATCTTAAAGACAGGTAACCTGACACATTGGGAATTTCACACACTGGGAATCTCACACATTGAGGAATCTTACACACTGGGGAATCTCAAACACTGGGAATCTCGCACACTGGGAATCTCACGCACTGGGGAATCTCACACATTGGGAATCACAGACTGGGGAATCTCACACACTGGGACACTGGAAATCTCAATACTGGGAATCTCAGACACTGGGAATCTCAGACACTGGGAATCTCAGACACTGGGGAAGCTCAGACACTGGGGAATCTCACACACTGGGAATCTCACACATTAGGAATCTCACACACTGGGACACTGGGAATCTCACACACTAGGAATCTCACACTGGAACTCTCACACACTGGGACACAGGCAATCTCACACATGGGGGAATCTCACACTGGGATTCTCACATACTGGCACACTGGGAATCTCACACACTGAGAGTTTCACACACTGGAAATCTCAAACATTGGGGAATCACACACTGGGGCATCACTCACACTGGGCATCTCACACACTGGGGAATCTCACACACTGGGGAATCTCACGCACTGGGGAATCTCACACTTTGGGGAATCTCACACTTTGGGGAATCTCACACACTGGGACACTGGGAATCTCACACTGGGAAACTGGAAATTTCACACACTGGGGAATCTCACACACTGGGAATCTCACACACTGGGGATCTCACACACTGGGAATCTTACACACTGGGAATCTCACACATTGGGGAATCTCACACATTGGGGAATCTCACAGCCTGGGGAATCTCACACACTGGGAATCTCACATACTGGCAATCAAACACACTGGGATTCTCACACACTGAGAATCTCACACTGGGATTCTCACACACTGGGAAACTGGGAATCTAAAATGCTGGGAAACACACACACTGGGACTCTCACACACTGGGAATCTCACACACTGGGGATCTCACACACTGGGAATCTTACACACTGGGAATCTCACACATTGGGGAATCTCACACGTTGGGGAATCTCACAGCCTGGGGAATCTCACACACTGGGAATCTCACACACTGGGAAACTCACACTGGGACTCTCACACACTGGGAACCTCACACAGCGGGAATCTCTCACACTGGGAACCTCACACTGGGACACTGGGAATCTCACACAACGGGGAATCACAAACACTGGGAATCTCACACACTGGGAATTTCACACACTGGGAATCTCACACATTGAGGAAACTCACACACTGGGGAATCTCACACACGGGAATCACTCACACTGTGAATCTCACATGCTGGGGAATCTCACACACTGGGAATCTCACACACTGGGAATGTCATGCATTGGGAATCTCACACACTGGGGAATCTCACACACTGGGGAGTCTCACACACTGGGGAATCTCACACACTGGGGAATCTCACACACTGGGGAATCTCACACACTGGGGAATTGCAAACACTGGGAATCTCACGCACTGGGGAATCTCACACACTGGGGAATCTCACACACTGAGAATCTCACACACTGGGAATCTCACACACTGGGAATCTAACCACACTGGGAATCTCAAACACAGGGGAATCTCACACACTGGGAAATCTCACACACTGGGAAAATCACACACTGGGAATCTCAAACACGGGGGAATCTCACACACTGGGACACTGGAACCTCACACATTGGGGGAATCTTAAACAGTGGGAATATCTCACACTGGGAATCTCAAAACACCTGGGAATCTCACACACTGGGAATCTCACACACTGAGAGACTGGGAATCTCACACACTGGGAAACTCACACTGGTATTCTCACACACTGGGAAACTGGGAATCTAAAATGCTGGGAATCACACACACTGGGACTCTCACACACTGGGAATCTCACACATTGAGGAATCTCACACACTGGGGAATCTCACACACTGGGAAATCTCACACACTGGGAATCTCACACACTGGGAATCTCACACACTGGGAAATCTCACACACTGGGAATCTCACACACTGGGAATCTGAAACATGGGGAATCTCACACACTGGGAATCTCACACACTGGGAATCTCACACACTGGGAATCTCAAACACGGGGGAATCTCACACACTGGGACACTGGAACCTCACACATTGGGGGAATCTTTAACACTGGGAATATCACACACTGGGAATCTCAAAAAAACCTGGGAATCTCACACACTGGGAATCTCACACACTGAGACACTGGGAAACTCACACACTGGGAAACTCACACTGGGAATCTCATACACTGGGAAAATGGGAATCTCACACACTAGGAATCTCACACTGGGAACCTCATCAACTGGGGAATCTTAAAGACATGTAACCTGACACATTGGGAATTTCACACACTGGGAATCTCACACATTGAGGAATCTCACACACTGGGGAATCTCACACACATGAATCACTCACACTGGGAATCTTACACACTGGGGAATCTCAAACACTGGGAATCTTGCACACTGGGAATCTCACGCACTGGGGAATCTCACACATTGGGAATCACAGACTGGGGAATCTCACACACTGGGACACTGGAAATCTCAATACTGGGAATCTCAGACACTGGGAATCTCAGACACTGTGAATCTCAGACACTGGGAATCTCAGACACTGGGGAATCTCAGACACTGGGGAATCTCAGACACTGGGGAATCTCACACACTGGGAATCTCACACACTGGGACACTGGGAATCTCACACACTAGGAATCTCACACTGGAAATCTCACACACTGGGACACAGGCAATCTCACACACTGGGGAATCTCACACACTGGGAAATCTCACACTGTGAAACACACACTGGGACACAGGGAATCTCACACATGGGGGAATCTCACACTGGGATTCTCACATACTGGCACACTGGGAATCTCACACACTGAGAGTTTCACACACTGGAAATCTCAAACATTGGGGAATCACACACTGGGGCATCACTCACACTGGGCATCTCACACACTGGGGAATCTCACACACTGGGGAATCTCACACACTGGGGAATCTCACACTTTGGGGAATCTCACACTTTGGGGAATCTCACACACTGGGGAATCTCACACACTGGGAATCTTACACACTGGGAATCTTACACACTGGGAATCTCAAACACTGGGAATCTCACACACTGGGAATCTCACGCACTGGGGAATCTTACACATTGTGAATCATGCACTGGGAATCTCACACACTGGAATCTCACACACTGGGACACTGGAATCTCACACACTGGGCATCTCACACACTGGGGAATCTCACACACTGGGGAACCTCACACACTGGGAATCTTACACACTGGGAATCTTACACGCTGGGGAATCTCCAACACTGGGAATCTCACACACTGGGAATCTCACGCACTGGGGAATCTCACACATTGTGAATCACACACTGGGAATCTCACACACTGGAATCTCACACACTGGGACACTGGAATCTCACACACTGGGGAATCTCACACATTGTGAATCACACACTGGGAATCTCACACACTGGAATCTCACACACTGGGACACTGGAATCTCACACACTGGGGAATCTCACACACTGGGAATCTCAATACTGGGAATCTCAGACACTGGGAATCTCACACACTGGGAATCTCACACACTGGGGAATCCCACACACAGGGAATCTCACGCATTGTGAATCTCACACATTGGGAATCTCACACACTGGGACACTGCGAATCTCACACACTGGAGAATCTCAAACACGGAATGTCACAAACTGGGAATTTCACACACTGGAAATCTCAAACATTGGGGAAACTCACACACTGGGGAATCGCTCACACTGGGAATCTCAGACACTGGGAATCTCACCCACTAGGAATCTCACGCACTGGGGAATCTCACACATTGGGAATCACACACTGGGAATCTCACACACTGGAATCTCACACACTGGGACACTGGAATCTCACACACTGGGGAATCTCACACACTGGGAATCTCACACACAGGGACACTGGGAATCTCATGCACTGGGACACTGGCAAACTCACATACTGAGGAATCTCACACTGTGAATCTCACACACTGTGAATCTCAGACATGGGGGAATCTCACACACTGGGAATCTCACACACTGGGAATCTCAAACATGGGGGAATCTCACACACTGTGAAATTGGACACACTGTGAAACTCACACACTGGGAATCTCAAACACAGGGGAATCTCACACTCTGGGACACTGGTACCTCACACATTGGGGGAATCTTAAAGACTGGGAATATCACACACTGGGAATCTCCAAACACCTGGGAATCTCACACACTGGGAATCTCACACACTGAGACACTGGGAATCCCACGCACTGGGAAACTCACACTGGGAATCTCACACACTGGCACACTGGGAATCTCACATGCTGGAAATCTCATACACTGGGAATCTCTTGCACTGGGAATCTCACACACTGGGACACTGGGAATCTCACACGCTGGGAAGAACACACTGGGAATCTCACACACTGGGACACTTGCAATCTCACACACTGGGGAATCTCACACACTATTAAATCTCGCACACTGGGAATCTCACACACTGGGAATCTCAAACATGGGGAATCTCACACACTGGGAATCTCACCGCACTGGGAATCTCAAGCACGGGGGAATCTCACACACTGGGAAATCTCACACTGGGATTCTCACACACTGGGAAACTGGGAATCTCACATGCTGGGATTCTCACACACTGGGAATCTCACACACTGGTAATCTCACACACTGGGAATCTCATGAACTGGGGAATCTCAAAGACTGATAATCTGACACACTGGGAATATCACACACTGGGAATCTCGCACATTGTGGAATCTCACACACTGGGGAATCTCACACACAGGAATCACTCACACTGGGAATCTCATGAACTGGGGAATCTCAAAGACTGGTAATCTGACACACTGGGAATTTCACACACTGGGGAATCTCACACAATGGGGAATCTCACACACTGGGGAATCGCACACACTGGGAATCTCATGCACTGGGAATCTCACATACTGGGAATCTCACACACTGGGGAATCGCACACACTGGGAATCTCACGCACTGGGGAATCTCACACACTGGGGAATCTCACACACTGGGGAGTCTCACACACTGGGGAATCTCACACACTGGGGAATCTCACACACTGGGGAATCTCACACACTGGGGAATTGCAAACACTGGGAATCTCACGCACTGGGGAATCTCACACACTGGGGAATCTCACACACTGAGAATCTCACACACTGGGAATCTCACACACTGGGAATCTAACCACACTGGGAATCTCAAACACGGGGGAATCTCACACACTGGGAAATCTCACACACTGAGAATCTCACACACTGGGAATCTCACACACTGGGAATCTAACCACACTGGGAATCTCAAACACGGGGGAATCTCACACACTGGGAAATCTCACACACTGGGAAAATCACACACTGGGAATCTCAAACACGGGGGAATCTCACACACTGGGACACTGGAACCTCACACATTGGGGGAATCTTAAACAGTGGGAATATCTCACACTGGGAATCTCAAAACACCTGGGAATCTCACACACTGGGAATCTCACACACTGAGAGACTGGGAATCTCACACACTGGGAAACTCACACTGGTATTCTCACACACTGGGAAACTGGGAATCTAAAATGCTGGGAATCACACACACTGGGACTCTCACACACTGGGAACCTCACACAGTGGGAATCTCTCACACTGGGAATCTCACACTGGGACACTGGGAATCTCACAAAACGGGGAATCACAAACACTGGGAATCTCACACACATGGAATTTCACACACTGGGAATCTCACACATTGAGGAATCTCACACACTGGGGAATCTCACACACTGGGAAATCTCACACACTGGGAATCTCACACACTGGGAATCTGAAACATGGGGAATCTAACACACTGGGAATCTCACACACTGGGAATCTCACACACTAGGAATCTCAAACACGGGGGAATCTCACACACTGGGACACTGGAACCTCACACATTGGGGGAATCTTTAACACTGGGAATATCACACACTGGGAATCTCAAAAAAACCTGGGAATCTCACACACTGGGAATCTCACACACTGAGATACTGGGAAACTCACACACTGGGAAACTCTCATACACTGGGAAAATGGGAATCTGACACACTAGGAATCTCACACTGGGAACCTCATCAACTGGGGAATATTAAAGACAGGTAACCTGACACATTGGGAATTTCACACACTGGGGAATCTCACACACATGAATCACTCACACTGGGAATCTTACACACTGGGGAATCTCAAACACTGGGAACCTCGCACACTGGGAATCTCACGCACTGGGGAATCTCGCACATTGGGAATCACAGACTGGGGAATCTCACACACTGCAATCTCACACACTGGGACACAGGAAATCTCAATACTGGGAATCTCAGACACTGGGAATCTCAGACACTGGGAATCTCAGACACTGGGAATCTCAGACACTGGGGAATCTCAGACACTGGGGAATCTCACACACTGGGAATCTCACGCATTGTGAATCTCACACATTGGGACACTGGGAATCTCACACACTAGGAATCTCACACTGGAAATCTCACACACTGGGACACAGGCAATCTCACACACTGGGGAATCTCACACACTGGGAAATCTCACACTGTGAAACACACACTGGGACACAGGGAATCTCACACATGGGGGAATCTCACACTGGGAATCTCACATACTGGCACACTGGGAATCTCACACACTGAGAGTTTCACACACTGGAAATCTCAAACATTGGGGAATCACACACTGGGGCATCACTCACACTGGGCATCTCACACACTGGGAATCTTACACACTGGGAATCTCACACATTGGGGAATCTCACACGTTGGGGAATCTCACAGCCTGCGGAATCTCACACACTGGCAATCAAACACACTGGGATTCTCACACACTGAGAATCTCACACTGGGATTCTCACACACTGGGAAACTGGGAATCTAAAATGCAGGGAATCACACACACTGGGACTCTCACACACTGGGAATCTTACACACTGGGTATCTCACACATTGTGGAATCTCACATATTGGGGAATCTCACAGCCTGGGGAATCTCACACACTGGCAATCAAACACACTGGGAATCTCACACACTGGGAAACTCACACTGGGATTCTCACACACTGGGAAACTGGGAATCTAAAATACTGGGAATCACACACACTGGGAACCTCACATAGTGGGAATCTCTCACACTGGGAATCTCACACTGGGACACTGGGAATCTCACACAACGGGGAATCACAAACACTGGGAATCTCACACACTGGGAATTTCACACACTGGGAACCTCACACATTGAGGAAACTCACACACTGGGGAATCTCACACACTGGGAAATCTCACACACTGGGAATCTCACACACTGGTAATCTGAAACATGGGGAATCTCACACACTGGGAATCTCACACACTGGGAATCTCACCACACTGGAAATCTCAAGCACGGGGGAATCTCACACATAGGGAAATCTCACACACTTGGAATCTCACACACTGGGAATCGCACACACTAGGAATCTCAAACATGGGGGAATCTCACACACTGGGACACTGGAACCTCACACATTGGGGGAATCTTTAACACTGGGAATATCACACACTAAGAATCTCAAAAAAACCTGGCAATCTCACACACTGGGAATCTCACAAACTGAGACACTGGGAAACTCACACACTGGGAAACTCACACTGGGAATCTCATACACTGGGAAAATGGGAATCTCACACACTAGGAATCTCACACTGGGAACGTCATCAACTGGGGAATCTTAAAGACAGGTAACCTGACACATTGGGAATTTCACACACTGGGAATCTCACACATTGAGGAATCTCACACACTGGGGAATCTCACACACATGAATCACTCACACTGGGAATCTTACACACTGGGGAATCTCAAACACTGGGAATCTCGCACACTGGGAATCTCACGCACTGGGGAATCTCACACATTGGGAATCACAGACTGGGGAATCTCACACACTGGGACACTGGAAATCTCAATACTGGGAATCTCAGACACTGGGAATCTCAGACACTGGGAATCTCAGACACTGGGGAAGCTCAGACACTGGGGAATCTCACACACTGGGAATCTCACACATTAGGAATCTCACACACTGGGACACTGGGAATCTCACACACTAGGAATCTCACACTGGAACTCTCACACACTGGGACACAGGCAATCTCACACACTGGGGAATCTCACACACTGGGAAATCTCACACTGTGAAACACACACTGGGACACAGGGAATCTCACACATGGGGGAATCTCACACTGGGATTCTCACATACTGGCACACTGGGAATCTCACACACTGAGAGTTTCACACACTGGAAATCTCAAACATTGGGGAATCACACACTGGGGCATCACTCACACTGGGCATCTCACACACTGGGGAATCTCACACACTGGGGAATCTCACGCACTGGGGAATCTCACACTTTGGGGAATCTCACACTTTGGGGAATCTCACACACTGGGACACTGGGAATCTCACACTGGGAAACTGGAAATTTCACACACTGGGGAATCTCACACACTGGGAATCTCACACACTGGGGATCTCACACACTGGGAATCTTACACACTGGGAATCTCACACATTGGGGAATCTCACACATTGGGGAATCTCACAGCCTGGGGAATCTCACACACTGGGAATCTCACATACTGGCAATCAAACACACTGGGATTCTCACACACTGAGAATCTCACACTGGGATTCTCACACACTGGGAAACTGGGAATCTAAAATGCTGGGAAACACACACACTGGGACTCTCACACACTGGGAATCTCACACACTGGGGATCTCACACACTGGGAATCTTACACACTGGGAATCTCACACATTGGGGAATCTCACACGTTGGGGAATCTCACAGCCTGGGGAATCTCACACACTGGGAATCTCACACACTGGGAAACTCACACTGGGATTCTCACACACTGGGAAACTGGGAATCTATAATGCTGGGAATCACACACACTGGGACTCTCACACACTGGGAACCTCACACAGCGGGAATCTCTCACACTGGGAACCTCACACTGGGACACTGGGAATCTCACACAACGGGGAATCACAAACACTGGGAATCTCACACACTGGGAATTTCACACACTGGGAATCTCACACATTGAGGAAACTCACACACTGGGGAATCTCACACACGGGAATCACTCACACTGTGAATCTCACATGCTGGGGAATCTCACACACTGGGAATCTCACACACTGGGAATGTCATGCATTGGGAATCTCACACACTGGGGAATCTCACACACTGGGGAGTCTCACACACTGGGGAATCTCACACACTGGGAATCTCACACACTGGGACACTGGGAAATCTCACACACTGGAACACTGGCAATCTCACACACTGGGGAATCTCACACACTGGGAAATCTCACACACTGGGAATCTCACACACTGGGAATCTGAAACATGGGGAATCTCACACACTGGGAATCTCACACACTGGGAATCTCACCACACTGGAAATCTCAAGCACGAGGGAATCTCACACACAGGGAAATCTCACACACTTGGAATCTCTCACACTGGGAATCGCACACACTAGGAATCTCAAACATGGGGGAATCTCACACACTGGGACACTGGAACCTCACACATTGGGGGAATCTTTAACACTGGGAATATCACACACTGGGAATCTCAAAAAAACCTGGGAATCTCACACACTGGGAATCTCACACACTGAGACACTGGGAAACTCACACCCTGGGAAACTCACACTGGGAATCTCATACACTGGGAAAATGGGAATCTCACACACTAGGAATCTCACACTGGGAACCTCATCAACTGGGGCATCTTAAAGACAGGTAACCTGACACATTGGGAATTTCACACACTGGGAATCTCACACATTGAGGAATCTCACACACTGGGGAATCTCACACACATGAATCACTCACACTGGGAATCTTACACACTGGGGAATCTCAAACACTGGGAATCTCGCACACTGGGAATCTCACGCACTGGGGAATCTCACACATTGGGAATCACAGACTGGGGAATCTCACACACTGGAATCTCACACACTGGGACACTGGAAATCTCAATACTGGGAATCTCAGACACTGGGAATCTCAGACACTGGGAATCTCAGACACTGGGAATCTCAGACACTGGGAATCTCAGACACTGGGGAACCTCACACACTGGGAATCTCATGCATTGTGAATCTCACACATTGGGAATCTCACACACTGGGACACTGGGAATCTCACACACTAGGAACCTCACACTGGAACTCTCACACACTGGGACACAGGCAATCCCACACACTGGGGAATCTCACACACTGGGAAATCTCACACTGTGAAACACACACTGGGACACAGGGAATCTCACACATGGGGGAATCTCACACTGGGCATCTCACATACTGGCACACTGGGAATCTCACACACTGAGAGTTTCACACACTGGAAATCTCAAACATTGGGGAATCACACACTGGGGCATCACTCACACTGGGCATCTCACACACTGGGGAATCTCACACACTGGGGAATCTCACGCATTGGGGAATCTCACACTTTGGGGAATCTCACACTTTGGGGAATCTCACACACTGGGACACTGGGAATCTCACACACTGGGAAACTGGAAATTTCACACACTGGGGAATCTCACACACTGGGAATCTCACACACTGGGGATCTCACACACTGGGAATCTTACACACTGGGAATCTCACACATTGGGGAATCTCACACGTTGGGGAATCTCACAGCCTGGGGAATCTCACACACTGGGAATCTCACACACATGAATCACTCACACTGGGAATCTTACACACTGGGGAATCTCAAACACTGGGAATCTCGCACACTGGGAATCTCACGCACTGGGGAATCTCACACATTGGGAATCACAGACTGGGGAATCTCACACACTGGGACACTGGAAATCTCAATACTGGGAATCTCAGACACTGGGAATCTCAGACACTGGGAATCTCAGACACTGGGGAAGCTCAGACACTGGGGAATCTCACACACTGGGAATCTCACACATTAGGAATCTCACACACTGGGACACTGGGAATCTCACACACTAGGAATCTCACACTGGAACTCTCACACACTGGGACACAGGCAATCTCACACACTGGGGAATCTCACACACTGGGAAATCTCACACTGTGAAACACACACTGGGACACAGGGAATCTCACACATGGGGGAATCTCACACTGGGATTCTCACATACTGGCACACTGGGAATCTCACACACTGAGAGTTTCACACACTGGAAATCTCAAACATTGGGGAATCACACACTGGGGCATCACTCACACTGGGCATCTCACACACTGGGGAATCTCACACACTGGGGAATCTCACGCACTGGGGAATCTCACACTTTGGGGAATCTCACACTTTGGGGAATCTCACACACTGGGACACTGGGAATCTCACACTGGGAAACTGGAAATTTCACACACTGGGGAATCTCACACACTGGGAATCTCACACACTGGGGATCTCACACACTGGGAATCTTACACACTGGGAATCTCACACATTGGGGAATCTCACACATTGGGGAATCTCACAGCCTGGGGAATCTCACACACTGGGAATCTCACATACTGGCAATCAAACACACTGGGATTCTCACACACTGAGAATCTCACACTGGGATTCTCACACACTGGGAAACTGGGAATCTAAAATGCTGGGAAACACACACACTGGGACTCTCACACACTGGGAATCTCACACACTGGGGATCTCACACACTGGGAATCTTACACACTGGGAATCTCACACATTGGGGAATCTCACACGTTGGGGAATCTCACAGCCTGGGGAATCTCACACACTGGGAATCTCACACACTGGGAAACTCACACTGGGATTCTCACACACTGGGAAACTGGGAATCTATAATGCTGGGAATCACACACACTGGGACTCTCACACACTGGGAACCTCACACAGCGGGAATCTCTCACACTGGGAACCTCACACTGGGACACTGGGAATCTCACACAACGGGGAATCACAAACACTGGGAATCTCACACACTGGGAATTTCACACACTGGGAATCTCACACATTGAGGAAACTCACACACTGGGGAATCTCACACACGGGAATCACTCACACTGTGAATCTCACATGCTGGGGAATCTCACACACTGGGAATCTCACACACTGGGAATGTCATGCATTGGGAATCTCACACACTGGGGAATCTCACACACTGGGGAGTCTCACACACTGGGGAATCTCACACACTGGGAATCTCACACACTGGGACACTGGGAAATCTCACACACTGGAACACTGGCAATCTCACACACTGGGGAATCTCACACACTGGGAAATCTCACACACTGGGAATCTCACACACTGGGAATCTGAAACATGGGGAATCTCACACACTGGGAATCTCACACACTGGGAATCTCACCACACTGGAAATCTCAAGCACGAGGGAATCTCACACACAGGGAAATCTCACACACTTGGAATCTCTCACACTGGGAATCGCACACACTAGGAATCTCAAACATGGGGGAATCTCACACACTGGGACACTGGAACCTCACACATTGGGGGAATCTTTAACACTGGGAATATCACACACTGGGAATCTCAAAAAAACCTGGGAATCTCACACACTGGGAATCTCACACACTGAGACACTGGGAAACTCACACCCTGGGAAACTCACACTGGGAATCTCATACACTGGGAAAATGGGAATCTCACACACTAGGAATCTCACACTGGGAACCTCATCAACTGGGGCATCTTAAAGACAGGTAACCTGACACATTGGGAATTTCACACACTGGGAATCTCACACATTGAGGAATCTCACACACTGGGGAATCTCACACACATGAATCACTCACACTGGGAATCTTACACACTGGGGAATCTCAAACACTGGGAATCTCGCACACTGGGAATCTCACGCACTGGGGAATCTCACACATTGGGAATCACAGACTGGGGAATCTCACACACTGGAATCTCACACACTGGGACACTGGAAATCTCAATACTGGGAATCTCAGACACTGGGAATCTCAGACACTGGGAATCTCAGACACTGGGAATCTCAGACACTGGGAATCTCAGACACTGGGGAACCTCACACACTGGGAATCTCATGCATTGTGAATCTCACACATTGGGAATCTCACACACTGGGACACTGGGAATCTCACACACTAGGAACCTCACACTGGAACTCTCACACACTGGGACACAGGCAATCCCACACACTGGGGAATCTCACACACTGGGAAATCTCACACTGTGAAACACACACTGGGACACAGGGAATCTCACACATGGGGGAATCTCACACTGGGCATCTCACATACTGGCACACTGGGAATCTCACACACTGAGAGTTTCACACACTGGAAATCTCAAACATTGGGGAATCACACACTGGGGCATCACTCACACTGGGCATCTCACACACTGGGGAATCTCACACACTGGGGAATCTCACGCATTGGGGAATCTCACACTTTGGGGAATCTCACACTTTGGGGAATCTCACACACTGGGACACTGGGAATCTCACACACTGGGAAACTGGAAATTTCACACACTGGGGAATCTCACACACTGGGAATCTCACACACTGGGGATCTCACACACTGGGAATCTTACACACTGGGAATCTCACACATTGGGGAATCTCACACGTTGGGGAATCTCACAGCCTGGGGAATCTCACACACTGGGAATCTCACACACTGGCAATCAAACACACTGGGATTCTCACACACTGGGAATCTCTCCCTCTGGGGAATCTCACACATTGGGGAATCTCACACATTGGGGAATCTCACACACTGGAAATCTCACACACTGGGGCATCTCACACACTGGGCCATCTCACACACTGGGAATCTCACACACTGGGAATCTCACACTGGGACACTGGGAATCTCACACACTGGGAAACTAATGCACTGGGGAATTTCACACATTGGGAATCACACACTGAGAATCCCACACACTGGGACACTGGAATCTCACACACTTGGAATTTCACACACTGGGAATCTCGCACATTGAGGAATCACTCACACTGGGAATCTCACACACTGGGGAATCTCAAACACTGGGAATCTCACACACTGGGACACTGGGAATCTCACACACTGGAACACTGGCAATCTCACACATGGGAATCTCACACACTGGGAAATCTCACACACTGGGAATCTCACACACTGGGAATCTGAATCATGGGGAATCTCGCACACTGGGAATCTCACACACTGGGCATCTCACACATTGGGAATCTCACCAGACTGGGAATCTCAAGCATGGGGGAATCTCACACACTGGGAAATCTCACACACTTGGAATCTCACACACTGGGAATCGCACACACTAGGAATCTCAAACACGGGGAATCTCACACACTGGGACACTGGAACCTCACACATTGGGGGAATCTTTAACACTGGGAACATCACACACTGGGAATCACAAAAAAAACTGGGAATCTCACACACTGGGAATCTCACACACTGAGACAATGGGAATCTCACACACTGGGAAACTCACACTGGGAATCTCACACACTGGGAAACTGGGAATCTCACACACTGGGAATCTCACACTGGGAATCTCATGAACTGGGGAATCTCAAAGACAGGTAACCTGACACACTGGGAAATTCACACACTGGGAATCTCACACATTGAGGAATCTCACACACTGGGAAATCTCACACACATGAATCACTCACACTGGGAATCTTACACGCTGGGGAATCTCAAACACTGGGAATCTCACACACTGGGAATCTCACGCATTGGGGAATCTCACACATTGTGAATCACACACGGGGAATCTCACACACTGGAATCTCACACACTGGGACACTGGAATCTCACACATTGGGGAATCTCACACACTGGGAATCTCAATACTGGGAATCTCAGACACTGGGAATCTCACACACTGGGAATCTCACACACTGGGGAATCCCACACACTAGGAATCTCACGCATTGTGAATCTCACACATTGGGAATCTCACACACTGGGACACTGCGAATCTCACACACTGGAGAATCTCAAACACGGAATGTAACAAACTGGGAATTTCACACACTGGAAATCTCAAACATTGGGGAATCTCACACACTGGGGAATCGCTCACACTGGGAATCTCACACACTGTGAATCTCAACCACTGGGAATCTCACGCACTGGGGAATCTCACACATTGGGAATCACACACTGGGAATCTCACACACTGGAATCTCACACACTGGGACACTGGAATCTCACACACTGGGGAATCTCACACACTGGGAATCTCACACACAGGGACACTGGGAATCTCATGCACTGGGACACTGGCAAACTCACATACTGAGGAATCTCACACTGTGAATCTCACACACTGGGAATCTCAGACATGGGGGAATCTCACACACTGGGAATCTCACACACTGGGAATCTCAAACATGGGGGAATCTCACACACTGGGAAATCTGACACACTGGGAATCTCAAACACAGGGGAATCTCACACTCTGGGACATTGGAACCTCACACATTGGGGGAATCTTAAAGACTGGGAATATCACACACTGGGAATCTTCAAACACCTGGGAATCTCACACACTGGGAATCTCACACACTGAGACACTGGGAATCCCACACACTGGGAAACTCACACTGGGAATCTCACACACTGGCACACTGGGAATCTCACATGCTGGAAATCTCATACACTGGGAATCTCTCACACTGGGAATCTCACACACTGGGACACTGGGAATCTCACACGCTGGGAAGAACACACTGGGAATCTCACACACTGGGACACTTGCAATCTCACACACTGGGGAATCTCACACACTATTAAATCTCGCACACTGGGAATCTCACACACTGGGAATCTCAAACATGGGGAATCTCACACACTGGGAGTCTCACCGCACTGGGAATCTCAAGCACGGGGGAATCTCACACACTGGGAAATCTCACACTGGGATTCTCACACACTGGGAAACTGGGAATCTCACATGCTGGGATTCTCATACACTGGGAATCTCACACACTGGTAATCTCACACACTGGGAATCTCATGAACTGGGGAATCTCAAAGACTGGTAATCTGTCACACTGGGAATTTCACACACTGGGAATCTCGCACATTGTGGAATCTCACACACTGGGGAATCTCACACACAGGAATCACTCACACTGGGAATCTCATGAACTGGGGAATCTCAAAGACTGGTAATCTGTCACACTGGGAATTTCGCACACTGGGAATCTTGCACATTGTGGAATCTCACACACAGGAATCACTCACACTCGGAATCTCATGAACTGGGGAATCTCAAAGACTGGTAATCTGACACACTGGGAATTTCACACACTGGGAATCTCGCACATTGAGGCATCTCACGCACTGTGGAATCTCACAAGTTGGGAATCACACACTGGGAATCTCACACACTGGGACACTGGAATCTCACACACTCAGGAAACTCACACACTGGGGAATCTCACACACTGGGAATCTCATGCTCTGGGAATCTCACATACTGGGAATCTCACACACTAGGAATCTCACACACTGGGGAATTGCACACACTGGGAATCTCACGCACTGGGGAATCTCACACAATGGGGAATCTCACACACTGGGGAATCTCACACACTGGGGAATCTCACACACTGGGGAATCGCACACACTGGGAATCTCACGCACTGGGGAATCTCACACACTGGGGAATCGCACACACTGGGGAATCTCACACACTGGGGAATCTCACACACTGGGGAATCGCACACACTGGGAATCTCACACACTGGGGAGTCTCACACACTGGGGAATCGCACATTGAGGAATCTCACGCACTGTGGAATCTCACAAGTTGGGAATCACACACTGGGAATCTCACACACTGGGACACTGGAATCTCACACACTCAGGAAACTCACACACTGGGGAATCTCACACACTGGGAATCTCATGCTCTGGGAATCTCACATACTGGGAATCTCACACACTGGGAATCTCACACACTGGGGAATTGCACACACTGGGAATCTCATGCTCTGGGAATCTCACATACTGGGAATCTCACACACTGGGAATCTCACACACTGGGGAATTGCACACACTGGGAATCTCATGCTCTGGGAATCTCAAATACTGGGAATCTCACACACTGGGAATCTCACACAATGGGGAATCTCACACAATGGGGAATCTCACACACTGGGGAATCTCACACACTGGGGAATCTCACACACTGGGAATCTCACGCACTGGGGAATCTCACACACTGGGGAATCTCACACACTGGGGAATCTCACACACTGGGGAGTCTCACACACTGGGGAATCTCACACACTGGGGAATCTCACACTTTGGGGAATCTCACACACTGGGAATCTCACACACTGGGGAGTCTCACACACTGGGGAATCTCACACTTTGGGGAATCTCACACACTGGGAATCTCACACTTTGGGGAATCTCACACACTGGGGAATCTCACACTTTGGGGATTCACACACACAGGGAATCTCACACATTGGGGATCTCACACACTGGGAATGTCACACACTGGGACACTGGGAATATCACACACTGGGGAATCTCACACACTGGGAAATCTGACACACTGGGAAACTCACACACTGGGAATCTCAAACACAGGGGAATCTCACACTCTGGGACACTCGAACCTCACACATTGGGGGAATCTTAAACAGTGGGAATATCACACACTGGGAATCTCAAAACACCTGGGAATCTCACACACTGGGAATCTCACACACTGAGACACTGGGAATCTCACACACTGGGACATCACACTGGGAATCTCACACATTGGCACACTGGGAACCTCACACACTGGGGAATCTCACACACTGGGAATCTAAATACAGGGAATCTCAGACACTGGGAATCTCACACACTGGGAATCTCACACACTGGGGAATCCCACACACTGGGAATCTCACGCATTGTGAATCTCACACATTGGGAATCTCACACACTGGGACACTGGGAATCTCACACACTGGAGAATCTCAAAGACGGAATGTCACAAACTGGGAATTTCACACACTGGAAATCTCAAACATTGGGGAATCTCAAACATTGGGGAATCGCTCACACTGGGAATCTCACACAATGTGTATCTCACCCACTGGGAATCTCACGCACTGGGGAATCTCACACACTGGGGAATCTCACACACTAGGAATCTCACACACTGGAATCTCACCCACTGGGAATCTCACGCACTGGGGAATCTCACATATTGGGAATCACACACTGGGAATCTCACACACTGGAATCTCACCCCCTGGGACACTGGAATCTCACACACTGGGGAATCTTATAAAGTGGGAATCTCACACTCTGGGACACTGGGAATCTCATGCACTGGGACACTGGCAAACTCACATAGTGAGGAATCTCACACTGTGAATTTCACACACTGGGAATCTCACACACTGGGGAATCTCACACATTGGGGAATCTCACACACTGAGGAATCGCTCACACTGGGAATCTCACACACTGGGACACTGGAATCTCACACACTGGGGAATCTTATAAACTGGGAATCTCACACTCTGGGACACTGGGAATCTCACACACTGGGAATCTCGCACTGGGAATCTCAAACACTGGGACACTGGCAAACTCATATACTGGGGAATCTCACACTGTGAATCTCACACACTGTGAATCTCACACACGGGAATCTCACACATTGGGGAATCTCACACTCTGGGGAATCTCACACACTGGATATCTCACACTGGGAAACAGGAAATCTCACACAGTGGGGAATCTCACACACTGGGAGTCTCACACACTGGTGATCTCACACACTGGGAATCTCAGGCGTTGGGGAATATCACATGCTGGGGAAACTCACAGCCTGGGGAATCTCACACACTGGGATTCACACACACTGGGAATCTCACACATTGGGGATCTCACACACTGGGAATGTCACACACTGGGACACTGGGAATATCACACACTGAGGAATCTCACATACTGGGAAATCTGACACACTGGGAAACTCACACACTGGGAATCTGAAACACAGGGGAATCTCACACTCTGGGACACTGGAACCTCACACATTGGGGGAATCTTAAAGACTGGGAATATCACACACTGGGAATCTCCAAACACCTGGGAATCTCACACATTGGGAATCTCACACACTGAGACACTGGGAATCCCACACACTGGGAAACTCACACTGGGAATCTCACACACTGGCACACTGGGAATCTCACATGCTGGAAATCTCATACACTGGGAATCTCTTGCACTGGAAATCTCACACACTGGGACACTGGGAATCTCACACGCTGGGAAGAACACACTGGGAATCTCACACACTGGGACACTTGCAATCTCACACACTGGGGAATCTCACACACTATTAAATCTCGCACACTGGGAATCTCACACACTGGGAATCTCAAACATGGGGAATTTCACACACTGGGGAATCTCACACACAGGAATCACTCACACTGGGAATCTCATGAACTGGGGAATCTCAAAGACTGGTAATCTGACACACTGGGAATTTCACACACTGGGAATCTCGCACATTGAGGAATCTCACGCACTGTGGAATCTCACAAGTTGGGAATCACACACTGGGAATCTCACACACTGGGACACTGGAATCTCACACACTCAGGAAACTCACACACTGGGGAATCTCACACACTGGGAATCTCACGCACTGGGGAATCTCACACAATGGGGAATCTCACACACTGGGGAATCTCACACACTGGGGAATCTCACACACTGGGGAATCTCACACACTGGGGAATTGCACACACTGGGAATCTCACACACTGGGGAATCTCACACAATGGGGAATCTCACACACTGGGGAATCTCACACACTGGGGAGTCTCACACACTGGGGAATCTCACACACTGGGGAATTGCACACACTGGGAATCTCACACACTGGGGAATCTCACACAATGGGGAATCTCACACACTGGGGAATCTCACACACTGGGGAGTCTCACACACTGGGGAATCTCACACTTTGGGGAATCTCACACACTGGGGAATCTCACACACTGGGGAGTCTCACACACTGGGGAATCTCACACTTTGGGGAATCTCACACACTGGGATTCACACACACTGGGAATCTCACACATTGGGGATCTCATACACTGGGAATGTCACACACTGGGACACTGGGAATATCACACACTGGGGAATCTCACACACTGGGAAATCTGACACACTGGGAAACTCACACACTGGGAATCTCAAACACAGGGGAATCTCACACTCTGGGACACTCGAACCTCACACATTGGGGGAATCTTAAAGACTGGGAATATCACACACTGGGACTCTCAAAACACCTGGGAATCTCACACACTGGGAATCTCACACACTGAGACACTGGGAATCTCACACACTGGGAAATCACACTGGGAATCTCACACACTGGCACACTGGGTACCTCACACACTGGGGAATCTCACACACTGGGAATCTAAATACAGGGAATCTCAGACACTGGGAATCTCACACACTGGGAATCTCACACACTGGGGAATCCCACACACTGGGAATCTCACGCATTGTGAATCTCACACATTGGGAATCTCACACACTGGGACACTGGGAATCTCACACACTGGAGAATCTCAAACATGGAATGTCACAAACTGGGAATTTCACACACTGGAAATCTCAAACATTGGGGAATCTCACACACTGGGGAATCGCTCACACTGGGAATCTCACACACTGTGAATCTCACCCACTGGGAATCTCACGCTCTGGGGAATCTCACATATTGGGAATCACACACTGGGAATCTCACACACTGGAATCTCACCCCCTGGGACACTGGAATCTCACACACTGGGGAATCTTATAAAGTGGAAATCTCACACTCTGGGACACTGGGAATCTCATGCACTGGGACACTGGCAAACACACATAGTGAGGAATCTCACACTGTGAATTTCACACACTGGGAATCTCACACACTGGGGAATCTCACACATTGGGGAATCTCACACATTGGGGAATCTCACACTCTTGGGAATCTCACAGACTGGAATCTCACACACTGGGACACTGGAATCTCACACACTGGGGAATCTTATAAACTGGGAATCTCACACTCTGGGACGATGGGAATCTCACACACTGGGAATCTCGCACTGGGAATCTCAAACACTGGGACACTGGCAAACTCATATACTGGGGAATCTCACACTGTGAATCTCACACACTGGGAATCTCACACACGGGAATCTCACACATTGGGGAATCTCACACATTGGGGAATTTCACACTCTGGGGAATGTCACACACTGGAAATCTCACACACTGGGAAACAGGAAATCTCACACACTGGGGAATCTCGCACACTGGGAGTCTCACACACTGGAATCTCACACCCTGGGACACTGGAATCTCACACACTGGGAATCTCACACACTGGGACACTGGGAATCTCATGCACTGGGACACTGGCAAACTCACATACTGAGGAATCTCACACTGTGAATCTCACACACTGGGAATCTCACCCACTGGGGAATCTCACACATTGGGGAATCTCACACTCTTGTGAATCTCACACACTGGAATCTCACACACTGGGACACTGGAATCTCACACACTGGGGAATCTTATAAACTGGGAATCTCACACTCTGGGACACTGGGAATCTCACACACTGGGAATCTCACACTGGGAATCTCAAACACTGGGACACTGGCAAACTCATATACTGGGAAATCTCACACTGTGAATCTCACATACTGGGAATCTCACACACGGGAATCTCACACATTGGGGAATCTCACACATTGGGGCATCTCACACTCTGGGGAACCTCACACACTGGAATTCTCACACACTGGGAAACTGGAAATCTCACACACTGGGGAATCTCACACGCTGGGAGTCTCACACACTGGGGATCTCACACACTGGGAATCTCAGCCATTGGGGAATATCACATGCTGGGGAAACTCACAGCCTGGGGAATCTCACACACTGGGAATGTCACACACTGGCAATCAAACACACCGGAAATCTCACACACTCGGGAATCTCACACACTGGCAATCTCTCCCTCAGGGGAATCTCGCACACTGGGGCATCTCACACACTGGGGCATCTCACACACTCGGGAATCTCACACACTGGGAATCTCTCCCTCAGGGGAATCTTACACACTGGGAATCTCACACACTGGGAATCTCACACACTGGGAGACTGGGAATCTCACACAATGTGAATCTCAAAAAATGGGAATCTCACACACTGGGAATCTCAGACATAGGGAAATCTCACACACTGGGAATCTCACACACTGGGAATTTCACCACACTGGGAATCTCAAACATGGGGGAATGTCACACACTGGGAAATCTGACACACTGGGAAACTCACACACTGGGAATCTCAAACACAGGGGAATCTCACACTCTGGGACACTGGAACCTCACACATTGGGGGAATCTTAAAGACTGGGAATATCACACACTGGGAATCTCCAAACACCTGGGAATCTCACACACTGTGAATCTCAGACACTGAGACACTGGGACTCTCACACACTGGGAAACTCACACTGGGAATCTCACACACTGGCACACTGGGAATCTCACATGCTGGAAATCTCATACACTGGGAATCTCTCACACTGGGAATCTCACACTGGGCCACTGGCAATCTCATGCACTGGGGAATCTCATGCACTGGGAATCTCACACACTGGGACACTTGCAATCTCACACACTGGGGAATCTCACACACTATTAAATCTCACACACTGGGAATCTCACACACTGGGAATCTCAAACATCTGGAATCTCACACACTGGGAATCTCACCGCACTGGGAATCTCAAGCATGGGGGAATCTCACACACTGGATAATCTCACACTGGGATTCTCACACACTGGGAAACTGGGAATCTCACATGCTGGGATTCTCACACACTGGGAATCTCACACACTGGTAATCTCACACACTGGGAACCTCATGAACTGGGGAATCTCAAAGACTGGTAATCTGATACACTGGGAATTTCACACACTGGGAATCTCGCACATTGAGGAATCTCACACACTGGGGAATCTCACACACAGGAATCACTCACACTGGGAATCACACACGCTGGGGAATCTCAAACACTGGGAATCTCACAAACTGGGAATCTCACGCACTGTGGAATCTCACAAGTTGGGAATCACACACTGGGAATCTCACACACTGGGACACTGGAATCTCACACACTCGGGAATCTCACACACTGGGGAATCTCACACACTGGGAATCTCATGCACTGGGAATCTCACACACTGGGAATCTCACACACTGGGAATCTGACACAATGGGGAATCGCACACACTGGGAATCTCACGCACTGGGGAATCTCACACAATGGGGAATCTCACACACTGGGGAATCTCACACACTGGGGAATCTCAAACATTGTGGCAACTCACACACTGGGGAGTCTCACACACTGGGGAATCTCACACTTTGGGGAATCTCACACACTGAGATTCACACACACTGGGGATCTCACACATTGGGGATCTCACACTGGCACACTGGGAATCTCACACGCTGGAAATCTCATACACTGGGAATCTCTCGCACTGGGAATCTCACACTGGGACACTGGCATTCTCATGCACTGGGGAATCTCAAACATTGGGAAACTCACACACTGGGAATTTCACACACTGGGCATCTCACACATTGAGGAATCTCACACACTGGGGAATCTCACACATGGGAATCTCACACACTGGGAATCTCACATGCTGGGGAATCTCACACACTGGGAATCTCACACACTGGTAACCTCACACTGGGAATCTCACACACTGGGACACTGTAATCTCACACACTGGAGAATCTCACACACTGGGTAATCTCACACACTAGGAATCTCATGCACTGGGAATCTCATACACTGGGAATCTCACACACTGGGACACTGGGAATCTCACACGCTGGGAATAACACACTGGGAATCTCACACACTGGGACACTTGCAATCTCACACACTGGGGAATCTCACACACTATTAAATCTCACACACTGGGAATCTCACACACTGGGAATCTCAAACATGGGGAATCTCACACACTGGGAATCTCACCGCACTGGGAATCTCAAGCACGGGGGAATCTCACACTGGGATTCTCACACACTGGAAAACTGGGAATCTCACATGCTTGGGATCTCACACACTGGGAATCTCACACACTGGTAATCTCACACACTGGGAATCTCATGAACTGGGGAATCTCAAAGACTGGTAATCTGACACACTGTGAATCTCACACACTGGGGAATCTCACACACAGGAATCACTCACACTGGGAATCTCATGCGTTGGGGAATCTCAAACACTGGGAATCTCACACACTGGGAACCTCACGCACTGTGGAATCTCAAACATTGCGGTAACTCACACACTGGGGAGTCTCACACACTGGGGAATCTCACACTTTGGGGAATCTCACACACTGGGATTCACATGCACTGGGAATCTCACACACTGGGAATCTCACACACTGGGAATCTCACACACTGGGGAATCTCACACACTGGGAATCTCACGCACTGGGGAATCTCACACACTGGAGAATCTCAAACATTGCGGTAACTCACACACTGGGGAGTCTCACACACTGGGGAATCTCACACTTTGGGGAATCTCACACGCTGGGAATCTCACTCACTGGGAATCTGAAACATTGGGAATCTCACACACTGGGATTCACACACTGGGAATCTCACACATTGGGGATCTGACACACTGGGAATGTCACACACTGGACACTGGGAATATCACACACAGGGGAATCTCACACACTGGGAATCTCACACACTGGGGAATCTCACACACTGGGAATCTCATACACTGGGTAATCTCACACACTGGGTAATCTCACACACTGGGAATCTCACACGCTGGGGAATCTCACACACTGGGAATCTCACACACTGGGAATCTCACACTGGGAATCTCACACACTGGGACACTGGAATCTCAAACACTGGAGAATCTCACACTGGGTAATCTCACACACTGGGAATCTCACACACTGGGAATCTCACACGCTGGGAATAACACACTGCGAATCTCACACACTGGGATACTGGCAATCTCACACACTGGGGAATCTCACACACTGGGAAATCTCACACGCTGGGAATCTCACTCACTGGGAATCTGAAACATTGGGAATCTCACACACTGGGAATCTCACACACTGGGAATCTCACCACACTGGGAATCTGAAGCACGGGGAATCTCACACACTGGGAAATCTCACACACTTGGAATCTCACACACTGGGAATCGCACACTCAAGGAATCCCAAACACGGTGGAATCTCACACACTGGGACATTGGAACCTCACACATTAGAGGAATCTTTAACACTGGGAATATCACACACTGGGAATCTTAAAAAAACCTGGGAATCTCACACACTGGGAATCTCACACACTGAGACACTGGGAAACTCACACTGGGATTCTCACACACTGGGAAACTGGGTATCTCACACGCTGGGAATCTCACACACTGGGAATCTCACACACTGGAAATCTCACACAGGGAATCTCATTAACTGGGGAATCTCAAAGACTGGTAATCTGACACACTGGGAATTACACACACTGGGAATCTCGCACATTGAGGAATCTCACACACTGGAATCTCACACACTGGGACACTGGAATCTCACACATTGGGGAAACTCACACACTGGGGAATCTCACACACTGGGGAATCTCACACACTGGGGAATCTCATACACTGGGAATCTCACACACTGGGAATCTCACGCACTGGGGAACTTCACACTTTTGGAATCTCACACACTGGGACACTGGGAGTCTCACACACTACGAATCTCACACTGGGAATCTCACACACTGGGACACAGGCAATCTCACACACTGGGAAATCTCACACTGTGAAACTCACACACTGCAACATTGGGAATCTCACACACTGGAGAGTCTCAAACACTGGGAATATTACACACTGGGAATCTGAAACAGGGGGGAATCTCACACACTGGGAATCTCACACACTGGGACACTGGGAATCTCACACACTGGGAAACTCACACTGGGAATCTCACACACTGGGACACTGGGAATCTCACACACTGGAGAATCTCACACACTGGGACACTGGAGAATCTCAAACACTGGGAATCTCACACACTGGGAATCTCACACAGTGGGACTTTCACACACTGGAAATCTTAAACATTGGGGAATCTCACACACTGGGGAATCTCACACACTGGGAAACTCAAACATGGGGAATCTGACACACTGGGAATCTGACACACTGGGAATCTCACCACACTGGGAATCTGAAGCACGGGGGAATCTCACCATACTGGGACACTGGAACCTCACACACTGGGAATCTCACATAGGGAATCTCATGAACTGCAGAATCTCAAAGACTGGTAATCTGACACACTGGGAATTTCACACACTGGGAATCTCGCACATTGAGGAATCTCACACACTGGGGAATCTCACACATGGCAATCACTCACACTGGGAATCTCACACGCTCTGAATCTCACGCACTGGAATCTCACACACTGGGACACTGGAATCTCACACACTGGGGAAACTCACACACTGGGGAATCTCACACACTGGGGAATCTCACACACTGGGGAATCTCACACACTGGGAATCTCACAAACTGGAGAGTCTCAAACACTGGGAATATTACACACTGGGAATCTCAAACATGGGGGAATCTCACACACTGGGAATCTCACACACTGGGACACTAGGAATCTCACACACTGGGAAACTCACACTGGGAATCTCACACACTGGACTGGAGAATCTCAAACACTGGGAATCTCAAACATTGGGGAATCTCACACACTGGGGAATCTCACACACTGGGACACTGGAACCTCACACATTGGGGGAATCTTTAACACTGGGAATATCACACAGTGGGAATCTCAAAAAAACCTGGGAATATCACACACTGGGAATCTCACACAATGGGGAGTCTCACACACTGGGGAATCTCACACACTGGGGAATCTCACACACTGGGGAATCTCAAACATTGCGGAAACTCACTCACTGGGGAGTCTCACACACTGGGGAATCACACACTTTGGGGAATCTCACACACTGGGAATCTCACACACTGGGATTCACACACACTGGGAATCTCACACATTGGGGATCTCACACACTGGGAATGTCACACACTGGGACACTGGGAATATCACACACTGGGGAATCTCACACACTGGGAATCTCACACACTGGGGAATCTCACACACTGGGGAATCGTACACACTGGGAATCTCACGCACTGGGGAATCTCACTCAATGGGGAATCTCACACACTGGGGAATCTCACACACTGGAGAATCTCAAACATTGCGGTAACTCACACACTGGGGAGTCTCACACACTGGGGAATCTCACACTTTGGGGAATCTCACACACTGGGAATCTCACACATTGGGGATCTCACACACTGGGAATGTCACACACTGGACACTGGGAATATCACACACAGGGGAATCTCACACACTGGGAATCTCACACACTGGGGAATCTCACACACTGGGAATCTCATACACTGGGTAATCTCACACACTGGGAATCTCACACACTGGGAAACTCACACTGGGAATCTCACACTGGGAATCTCACACACTGGGAAACTCACACTGGGAATCTCACACACTGGACTGGAGAATCTCAAACACTGGGAATCTCACACACTGGAGAATCTCAAACACTGGGAATCTCACACACTGGGAATCTGAAGAACGGGGGAATCTCACACACTGGGACACTGGAACCTCACACATTGGGGGAATCTTTAACACTGGGAATATCACACAGTGGGAATCTCAAAAAAACCTGGGAATATCACACACTGGGAATCTCAAAAAAACCTGGGAATCTCACACACTGGGAATCTCACACACTGAGACAGTGGGAAACTCACACTGGGATTCTCACGCACTGGGAAACTGGGAATCTCACACACTGGGAATCTCACACACTGAGACAGTGGGAAACTCACACTGGGATTCTCACGCACTGGGAAACTGGGAATCTCACACACTGGGAATCTCACACAGGGAATCTCACACGCTGGGGAATCTCACACACTGGGAATCTCACACACTGGGAATCTCACACTGGGAATCTCACACACTGGGACACTGGAATCTCAAACACTGGAGAATCTCACACTGGGTAATCTCACACACTGCGAATCTCACACACTGGGATACTGGCAATCTCACACACTGGGGAATCTCACACACTGGGAAATCTCACACGCTGGGAATCTCACTCACTGGGAATCTGAAACATTGGGAATCTCACACACTGGGAATCTCACACACTGGGAATCTCACCACACTGGGAATCTGAAGCACGTGGAATCTCACACACTGGGAAATCTCACACACTTGGAATCTCACACACTGGGACACTGGAACCTCACACATTAGAGGAATCTTTAACACTGGGAATATCACACACTGGGAATCTTAAAAAAACCTGGGAATCTCACACACTGGGAATCTCACACACTGAGACACTGGGAAACTCACACTGGGATTCTCACACACTGAGAAACTGGGTATCTCACATGCTGGGAATCTCACACACTGGGAATCTCACACACTGGAAATCTCACACAGGGAACCTCATGAACTGGAGAATCTCAAAGACTGGTAATCTGACACACTGGGAATTACACACACTGGGAATCTTGCACATTGAGGAATCTCACACACTGGAATCTCACACACTGGGACACTGGAATCTCACACATTGGGGAAACTCACACACTGGGGAATCTCACACGCTGGGGAACCTCATACACTGGGAATCTCACACACTGGGAATCTCACACACTGGGAATCTCACGCACTGGGGAACTTCACACTTTTGGAATCTCACACACTGGGACACTGGGAGTCTCACACACTACGAATCTCACACTGGGAATCTCACACACTGGGACACAGGCAATCTCACACACTGGGAAATCTCACACTGTGAAACTCACACACTGCAACATTGGGAATCTCACACACTGGAGAGTCTCAAACACTGGGAATATTACACACTGGGAATCTGAAACAGGGGGGAATCTCACACACTGGGAATCTCACACACTGGGACACTGGGAATCTCACACACTGGGAAACTCACACTGGGAATCTCACACACTGGGACACTCACACAGTGGGAAACTCAAACATGGGGAATCTGACACACTGGGAATCTGACACACTGGGAATCTCACACACTGGGAAACTCAAACATGGGGAATCTGACACACTGGGAATCTGACACACTGGGAATCTCACACACTGGGAATCTCACCACACTGGGAATCTGAAGCATGGGGGAATCTCACCATACTGGGACACTGGAACCTCACACATTGGGAGAATCTTTAACACTGGGAATATCACACACTGGGAATCTCAAAAAAACCTGGGAATCTCACACATTGGGAATCTCACACACTGAGACACTGGGAAACTCTCACTGGGATTCTCATGCACTGGGAAACTGGGAATCTCACACGCATGAATCTCACACACTGGGAATTTCACACACTGGGAATCTCGCACATTGAGGAATCTCACACACTGGGGAATCTCACACGCTGGGAATCTCACTCACTGGGAATCTGAAACATTGGGAATCTCACACACTGGGAATCTCACACACTGGGAATCTCACCACACTGGGAATCTGAAGCACGGGGAATCTCACACACTGGGAAATCTCACACACTTGGAATCTCACACACTGGGAATCGCACACTCAAGGAATCTCAAACACGGTGGAATCTCACACACTGGGACACTGGAACCTCACACATTGGAGGAATCTTTAACACTGGGAATATCACACACTGGGAATCTTAAAAAAAACCTGGGAATCTCACACACTGGGAATCTCACACACTGAGACACTGGGAAACTCACACTGGGATTCTCACACACTGGGAAACTGGGTATCTCACACGCTGGGAATCTCACACACTGGGAATCTCACACACTGGAAATCTCACACAGGGAATCTCATTAACTGGAGAATCTCAAAGACTGGTAATCTGACACACTGGGAATTACACACACTGGGAATCTTGCACATTGAGGAATCTCACACACTGGAATCTCACACACTGGGACACTGGAATCTCACACATTGGGGAAACTCACACACTGGGGAATCTCACACACTGGGGAATCTCACACACTGGGGAATCTCATACACTGGGAATCTCACACACTGGGAATCTCATGCACTGGGGAACCTCATACACTGGGAATCTCACACACTGGGAATCTCACGCACTGGGGAACTTCACACTTTTGGAATCTCACACACTGGGACACTGGGAGTCTCACACACTACGAATCTCACACTGGGAATCTCACACACTGGGACACAGGCAATCTCACACACTGGGAAATCTCACACTGTGAAACTCACACACTGCCACATTGGGAATCTCACACACTGGAGAGTCTCAAACACTGGGAATATTACACACTGGGAATCTGAAACAGGGGGGAATCTCACACACTGGGAATCTCACACACTGGGACACTGGGAACCTCACACACTGGGAAACTCACACTGGGAATCTCACACACTGGGACACTGGGAATCTCACACACTGGAGAATCTCAAACACTGGGAATCTCACACACTGGGACTTTCACACACTGGAAATCTTAAACATTGGGGAATCTCACACACTGGGGAATCTCACACACTGGGAATCTCACACACTGGGAAACTCAAACATGGGGAATCTGACACACTGGGAATCTCACACACTGGGAAACTCAAACATGGGGAATCTGACACACTGGGAATCTCACACACTGGGAAACTCAAACATGGGGAATCTGACACACTGGGAATCTCACACACTGGGAATCTCACACACTGGGAATCTCACCACACTGGGAATCTGAAGCACGGGGGAATCTCACCATACTGGGACACTGGAACCTCACACATTGGGAGAATCTTTAACACTGGGAATATCACACACTGGGAATCTCAAAAAAACCTGGGAATCTCACACATTGGGAATCTCACACACTGAGACACTGGGAAACTCACACTGGGATTCTCATGCACTGGGAAACTGGGAATCTCACACGCATGAATCTCACACACTGGGAATCTCACATAGGGAATCTCATGAACTGGAGAATCTCAAAGACTGGTAATCTGACACACTGGGAATTTCACACACTGGGAATCTCGCACATTGAGGAATCTCACACACTGGGGAATCTCACACACTGGGAAATCTCACACGCTGGGAATCTCACTCACTGGAGAATCTCACACATGGGAATCACTCACACTGGGAATCTCACACACTGGGAATCTCACCACACTGGGAATCACTCACACTGGGAATCTCACACACTGGGAAACTCACACTGGGAATCTCACACACTGGGACACTGGGAATCTCACACACTGGAGAATCTCAAACACTGGGAATCTCACACACTGGGACTTTCACACACTGGAAATCTTAAACATTGGGGAATCTCACACACTGGGGAATCTCACACACTGGGAATCTCACACACTGGGAAACTCAAACATGGGGAATCTGACACACTGGGAATCTCACACACTGGGAAACTCAAACATGGGGAATCTGACACACTGGGAATCTCACACACTGGGAAACTCAAACATGGGGAATCTGACACACTGGGAATCTCACACACTGGGAATCTCACCACACTGGGAATCTGAAGCACGGGGGAATCTCACCATACTGGGACACTGGAACCTCACACATTGGGAGAATCTTTAACACTGGGAATATCACACACTGGGAATCTCAAAAAAACCTGGGAATCTCACACATTGGGAATCTCACACACTGAGACACTGGGAAACTCACACTGGGATTCTCATGCACTGGGAAACTGGGAATCTCACACGCATGAATCTCACACACTGGGAATCTCACATAGGGAATCTCATGAACTGGAGAATCTCAAAGACTGGTAATCTGACACACTGGGAATTTCACACACTGGGAATCTCGCACATTGAGGAATCTCACACACTGGGGAATCTCACACACTGGGAAATCTCACACGCTGGGAATCTCACTCACTGGGGAATCTCACACATGGGAATCACTCACACTGGGAATCTCACACACTGGGAATCTCACCACACTGGGAATCACTCACACTGGGAATCTCACACACTGGGAATCTCACACACTGGGAATCTCACCACACTGGGAAATCTCACACGTTGGGAATCACACACTGGGAATCTCACACACTGGAATCTCACACACTGGGACACTGGAATCTCACACACTGGGGAAACTCACACACTGGGGAATCTCACACACTGGGGAATCTCACACACTGGGAATCTCACACACTGGGAAACTCACACTGGGAATCTCACACACTGGACTGGAGAATCTCAAACACTGGGAATCTCACACACTGGGAATCTGAAGCACGGGGGAACTTCACACTTTTGGAATCTCACACACTGGGACACTGGGAGTCTCACACACTACGAATCTCACACTGGGAATCTCACACACTGGGACACAGGCAATCTCACACACTGGGAAATCTCACACTGTGAAACTCACACACTGCAACATTGGGAATCTCACACACTGGAGAGTCTCAAACACTGGGAATATTACACACTGGGAATCTGAAACAGGGGGGCATCTCACACACTGGGAATCTCACACACTGGGACACTGGGAATCTCACACACTGGGAAACTCACACTGGGAATCTCACACACTGGGAAACTCACACTGGGAATCTCACACACTGGGACACTGGGAATCTGACACACTGGGAAACTCACACACTGGGAAACTCAAACATGGGGAATCTGACACACTGGGAATCTGACACACTGGGAATCTGACACACTGGGAATCTGACACACTGGGAATCTCACACACTGGGAAACTCAAACATGGGGAATCTGACACACTGGGAATCTGACACACTGGGAATCTCACACACTGGGAATCTCACCACACTTGGAATCTGAAGCACGGGGGAATCTCACCATACTGGGACACTGGAACCTCACACATTGGGAGAATCTTTAACACTGGGAATATCACACACTGGGAATCTCAAAAAAACCTGGGAATCTCACACATTGGGAATCTCACACACTGAGACACTGGGAAACTCACACTGGGATTCTCATGCACTGGGAAACTGGGAATCTCACACACTGGGAATCTCACACACTGGGAATCTCACACACTGGGAATCTCACACAGGGAATCTCATGAACTGGAGAATCTCAAAGACTGGTAATCTGACACACTGGGAATTTCACACACTGGGAATCTCGCACATTGAGGAATCTCACACACTGGGGAATCTCACACACTGGGAAATCTCACACACTGAGACACTGGGAAACTCACACTGGGATTCTCATGCACTGGGAAACTGGGAATCTCACACGCATGAATCTCACACACTGGGAATCTCACACACTGGGGAATCTCACACACTGGGAAATCTCACACATGGGAATCACTCACACTGGGAATCTCACACACTGGGAATCTCACACATGGGAATCACTCACACTGGGAATCTCACACACTGGAATCTCACACACTGGGACACTGGAATCTCACACACTGGGGAAACTCACACACTGGGGAATCTCACACACTGGGGAATCTCACACACTGGGGAATCTCACACACTGGGAATCTCACACACTGGAGAGTCTCAAACACTGGGAATATTACACACTGGGAATCTCACACACTGGGAAACTCACACTGGGAATCTCACACACTGGCACACTGGGAATCTCACACACTGGGAATCTCACACACTGAGACACTGGGAAACTCACACTGGGATTCTCATGCACTGGGAAACTGGGAATCTCACACACTGGGAATCTCACACAGGGAATCTCATGAACTGGAGAATCTCAAAGACTGGTAATCTGACACACTGGGAATTTCACACACTGGGAATCTCGCACATTGAGGAATCTCACACACTGGGGAATCTCACACACTGGGAAATCTCACACACTGGGAAACTCACACTGGGATTCTCATGCACTGGGAAACTGGGAATCTCACACGCATGAATCTCACACACTGGGAATCTCACACACTGGGAAATCTCACACATGGGAATCACTCACACTGGGAATCTCACACACTGGGAATCTCACACATGGGAATCACTCACACTGGGAATCTCACACACTGGGAATCTCACACACTGGGAATCTCACACACTGGGAATCTCACACACTGGAATCTCACACACTGGGACACTGGAATCTCACACACTGGGGAAACTCACACACTGGGGAATCTCACACACTGGGGAATCTCACACACTGGGGAATCTCACACACTGGGAATCTCACACACTGGAGAGTCTCAAACACTGGGAATATTACACACTGGGAATCTCACACACTGGGAAACTCACACTGGGAATCTCACACACTGGCACACTGGGAATCTCACACACTGGGAATCTCACACACTGGGAATCTCACACACTGGGAATCTCACACACTGGGGAATCTCACACACTGGGAAATCTCACACATGGGAATCACTCACACTGGGAATCTCACACACTGGGAATCTCACACACTGGGGAAACTCACACACTGGGGAATCTCACACACTGGGGAAACTCACACACTGGGGAATCTCACACACTGGGGAAACTCACACACTGGGGAATCTCACACACTGGGGAATCTCACACACTGGGGAATCTCACACACTGGGAATCTCACACACTGGAGAGTCTCAAACACTGGGAATATTACACACTGGGAATCTCACACACTGGGACACTAGGAATCTCACACACTGGGAAACTCACACTGGGAATCTCACACACTGGTACACTGGGAATCTCACACAGTGGGAATCTCACACAGTGGGACTTTGACACACTGGAAATCTCAAACATTGGGGAATCTCACACACTGGGAATCTCACACACTGGGACACTGGAACCTCACACATTGGGGGAATCTTTAACACTGGGAATATCACACACTGGGAATCTCACACACTGGGGAATCTCACACACTGGGGAATCTCACACACTGAGACACTGGGAAACTCACACTGGGATTCTCACGCACTGGGAAACTGGGAATCTCACACACTGGGAATCTCACACGCTGGGAATCTCACAAACTGGGAATCTCACACACTGGGAATCTCATGAACTGGAGAATCTCAAAGACTGGTAACCTGACACACTGGGAATTTCACACACTGGGAATCTCGCACATTGAGGAATCTTACACACTGGGAATCTCACACATGGCAATCACTCACACTGGGAATCTCACATGCTGGGAATCTCACACACTGGGAATCTCACACACTGGGACACAGGCAATCTCACACACTGGGAAATCTCACACTGTGAACCTCACACACTGCAACACTGGGAATCTTACACACTGGAGAGTCTCAAACACTGGGAATCACACATTGGGAATCTCACACTCTGGCACACTGGGAGTCTCAATCACTGGGAAACTCACACTGGGAATCTCACACACTGGCACACTGGGAATCTCACACACTGGGACACTAGGAATCTCACACACTGGGAAACTCACACTGGGAATCTCACACACTGGCACACTGGGAATCTCACACACTGGAGAATCTCAAACACTGGGAATCTCACACACTGGGACTTTGACACACTGGAAATCTCAAACACTGGGGAATCTCACACACTGGGACACTGGAACCTCACACATTGGGGGAATCTTTAACACTGGGAATATCACACACTGGGAATCTCAAAAAAACCTGGGAATCTCACACACTGGGAATCTCACACACTGAGACAGTGGGAAACTCACACTGGGATTCTCACGCACTGGGAAACTGGGAATCTCACACGCTGGGAATCTCACACGCTGGGACTCTCACACACTGGGAATCTCATGAACTGGAGAATCTCAAAGACTGGTAACCTGACACACTGGGAATTTCACACACTGGGAATCTCGCACATTGAGGAATCTCACACACTGGGAATCTCACACACTGGGACACAGGCAATCTCACACACTGGGAAATCTCACACTGTGAACCTCACACACTGCAACACTGGGAATCTCACACACTGGAGAGTCTCAAACACTGGGAATCACACACTGGGAATCTCACACACTGGGACACTGGGAGTCTCAATCACTGGGAAACTCACACTGGGAATCTCACACACTGGCACACTGGGAGTCTCAAACACTGGGAATCTCACACACTGGGAGCTCACACACTGGGACACTGGGGCCTAGAAATTCAGTTGCTTGCGCCACCAGTTTGAGCCCAAAGAGGCCACTCAGAGGCTTTAGCGCCACTGGCCACAACCACCGTGATATTTAGCGGGGCGCTAATGGCGGTATTAGCCTGTAGCGGTGCGCTGCCACCGATGATGTCATCGGTGAGCGCAGCGCCCCGCTACCGCCCCGAGTGCCATATTAGGTCGCGCCCGCCTCTTCCGTGCCGGCCGCAAATAGCGACCGGTACACAGGGGCCTACCTGTGGCGGTAGTGGGGCGAGTTAAGGTGGAGGTGCGGCCGGCCAGTTTTTCGGCGGCCGCCTGCCCGCACCTCCGTCCCCGGCCTCCTACACCCCGCCCCCGCGGCATTGCCGGCTGTTTCCCGAGAGCCCGGCACTTCTCCTCGGTGCCGGACTCATTTGCTGGCACTCACGAGCGGGGATCGCGCTGTTGCAGGCACCTCCCCCTTAACAGTGGGAGGAAGGCCTGCAGTACCGCAGCCTGCCGTGCCGCAGTGGGTGGCGCTGCGGCACTTTGCGCGCTGATATTCAGTTTCAGCGCCCCAAGCAGGGCGCCAAAAGCCTTGTTTAGCGGCCGGCTTCCATTTGGGGCGCTGAAACTGAATATCCCGATGGCGCAAGTGGCTCCGCGCGCAGCGGTAATTCCGGCGCCCAGGCGAGCTTGGCACCCCAAACTGAATTTTTAGCCCTGGGAATCTCACACACTGGAGAATGTCAAACACTGGGAATCTCACACACTGGGACTTTCACACACTGGAAATCTCAAACATTGGGGAATCTCACACACTGGGGAATCTCACACACTGGGGAATCTCACACACTGGGAATCTCATGCACTGGGGAATCTCACACATTGGGAATCACACAATGAGAATCTCACACACTGGGAATCTCATGCACTGGGGAATCTCAAACATTGTTAATCTCACACTGGGAATTTCACACACTGGGCATCTCACACATTGAGGAATCTAACACACTGGGGAATCTCACACCCTGGGAATCTCACACACTGGGAATCTCACACAATGGGAATCTCACACACTGGGACACTGGAATCTCACACACTGGGGCATCTCAAACACTGGGAATCTCACACACTGGGAATTTCACACACTGGAAATCTCAGAAATTGAGGAATCACACACACTGGCAATCTCACACACTAACAATTCACACACTGGGAATCTCACACACTGGAAATCTTAAACACAGGGAATCTCACACACTGGAGAGTCTCAAACACTGGGAATATTACACACTGGGAATCTCAAACATGGGGGAATCTCACACACTAGGAATCTCACACACTGGGAAACTCACACTGGGAATCTCACACAGTGGGACTTTGATACACTGGAAATCTCAAACATTGAGGAATCTCACACACTGGGGAATCTCACACTGGGAATAGCACAAACTAGGGAATTTCACAAATTGGGAATCTCACACACTGGCAATCTCACACACTGGCAATCTCACACACTGGGAATCTCACACACTGGAAATCTTAAACACAGGGAATCTCACATACTGGGGAATCTCACACACTGGGGAATCTCACACACTGGGGAATCTCACACACTGGGAATCTCAAACATGGGGGAATCTCACACACTGGGACACTAGGAATCTCACACACTGGGACACTGGGAATCTCACACAGTGGGAAACTCACACTGGGAATCTCACACACTGGCACACTGGGAATCTCACACACTGGAGAATCTCAAACACTGGGAATCTCACACACTGGGGAATCTCACACACTGGGAATCTCACACACTGGGGAATCTCACACACTGGGGAATCTCACACACTGGGACACTGGAATCTCAAACACTGGGAATCTCACACACTGGGAATTTCACACACTGGAAATCTCAGAAATTGAGGAATCTCACACACTAACAATTCACACACTGGGAATCTCACACACTGGAAATCTTAAACACAGGGAATCTCACACACTGGAGAGTCTCAAACACTGGGAATATTACACACTGGGAATCTCAAACATGGGGGAATCTCACACACTAGGAATCTCACACACTGGGAAACTCACACTGGGAATCTCACACACTGGCACACTGGGAATCTCAAACATTGAGGAATCTCACACACTGGGGAATCTCACACTGGGAATAGCACAAACTAGGGAATTTCACAAATTGGGAATCTCACACACTGGAAATCTTAAACACAGGGAATCTCACATACTGGGGAATCTCACACACTGGGGAATCTCACACACTGGGAATCTCACACACTGGGAATCTCACACACTGGGGAATCTCACACACTGGGAATCTCACACACTGGGAATCTCACACACTGGGGAATCTCACACACTGGGACACTAGGAATCTCACACACTGGGACACTGGGAATCTCACACTCGGAATCTCACACACTGGGACACTGGGAACCTCACACACTGGGAATCTCACACACTGGGAATCTCAAACATGGGGGAATCTCACACACTGGGACACTAGGAATCTCACACACTGGGACACTGGGAATCTCACACTCGGAATCTCACACACTGGGACACTGGGAACCTCACACACTGGGAAACTCACACTGGGAATCTCACACACTGGCACACTGGGAATCTCACACACTGGAGAATCTCAAACACTGGGAATCTCACACACTGGGGAATCTCACACACTGGGAATCTCACACACTGGGGAATCTCACACACTGGGAATCTCACACAATGGGAATCTCACACACTGGGACACTGGAACCTCACACATTGGGGGAATCTTTAACACTGGGAATATCACACACTGGGAATCTCACACACTGGGACACTGGAACCTCACACATTAGGGGAATCTTTAACACTGGGAATATCACACACTGGGAATCTCAAAAAAACCTGGGAATCTCACACACTGGGAATCTCACACACTGAGACACTGGGAAACTCACACTGGGATTCTCACGCACTGGGAAACTGGGAATCTCACACGCTGGGAATCTCACACGCTGGGAATCTCACACGCTGGGAATCTCACACACTGGGAATTTCACACACTGGGAATCTCGCACATTGAGGAATCTCACACACTGGGAATCTCACACTTTTGGAATCTCACACACTGGGACACTGGGAGTCTCACACACTACGAATCTCACACTGGGAATCTCACACACTGGGACACAGGCAATCTCACACACTGGGAAATCTCACACTGTGAACCTCACACACTGCAACACTGGAAATCTTACACACTGGAGAGTCTCAAACACTGGGAATCACACATTGGGAATCTCACACACTGGCACGCTGGGAATCTCACACACTGGGACACTAGGAATCTCACACACTGGGAAACTCACACTGGGAATCTCACACACTGGCACACTGGGACTTTGACACACTGGAAATCTCAAACATTGGGGAATCTCACACACTGGGGAATCTCACACACTGGGGAATCTCACACACTGGGGAATCTCACACACTGGGGAATCTCACACACTGGGACACTGGAACCTCACACATTGGGGGAATCTTTAACACTGGGAATATCACACACTGGGAATCTCAAAAAAACCTGGGAATCTCACACACTGGGAATCTCACACACTGAGACACTGGGAAACTCACACTGGGATTCTCACGCACTGGGAAACTGGGAATCTCACACGCTGGGAATCTCACACGCTGGGAATCTCACACACTGGGGAATCTCACACATGGCAATCACTCACACTGGGAATCTCACACGCTGGGAATCTCACACACTGGGACACAGGCAATCTCACACACTGGGAAATCTCACACTGTGAACCTCACACACTGCAACACTGGGAATCTTACACACTGGAGAGTCTCAAACACTGGGAATCACACACTGGGAATCTCACACACTGGGACACTGGGAATCTCACATACTGGGAAACTCACACTGGGAATCTCACACTCTGGCACACTGGGAGTCTCAATCACTGGGAAACTCACACTGGGAATCTCACACACTGGCACACTGGGAGTCTCAAACACTGGGAATCTCACACACTGGGAGCTCACACACTGGGACAGTGGGGCCTAGAAATTCAGTTGCTTGCACCATCAGTTTGCGCCCAAAGTGGCCACTCAGAGGCTTTAGCGCCACTGGCCACAACCACCGTGATATTTAGCAGGGCGCTAATGGCGGCATTAGCCTGTAGCGCTGCGCTGCCACTGATGACGTCATCGGTGAGCGCAGCGCCCCGCTACCGCCCAGAGCACCATATTAGGTCGCGCCCGCCTCTTCCGCGCCGGCCGCAAATAGCGACTGGTACACAGGGGCCTACCTGTGGTGGTAGTGGGGCGAGTTAAGGTGGAGGTGCGGCCGGCCACTTTTTCGGCGGCCGCCTGCCTGCACCTCCGTCCCCGGCCTCCTACAGCCCCCCCCGCGGCATTGCCGGCTGTTTCCCGAGAGCCCGGCACTTCTCCTCGGTGCCGTGCTCATTTGCTGGCACTCGCGAGCGGGGATCGCGCTGTTGCAGGCACCTCCCCCTTAACAGTGGGAGGAAGGCCTGCAGTACCGCAGCCTGCCGTGCCGCAGTGGGTGGCGCTGCGGCACATTGCGCGCCGATATTCAGTTTCAGCGCCCCAAGCAGGGCGCCGAAAGCCTTGTTTAGCGGCCGGCTTCCATTTGGGGCGCTGAAACTGAATATCCCGATGGCGCAAGTGGCTCCGCGCGCCGCGGTAATTCCGGCGCCCAGGCGAGCTTGGCGCCCTAAACTGAATTTTTAGCCCTGAGAATCTCACACACTGGAGAATGTCAAACACTGGGAATCTCACACACTGGGACTTTCACACACTGGAAATCTCAAACATTGGGGAATCTCACACACTGGGGAATCTCACACACTGGGGAATCTCACACACTGGGAATCTCATGCACTGGGGAATCTCACACATTGGGAATCACACACTGGGAATCTCACACACTGGGAATCTCATGCACTGGGGAATCTCAAACATTGGGAATCTCACACACTGGGAATTTCACACACTGGGAATTTCACACACTGGAAATCTTAGAAATTGAGGAATCTCACGCACTGGGGAATCTCACACACTGGGAATAGCACAAACTAGGGAATTTCACAAATTGGGAATCTCACACACTGGCAATCTCACACACTGGCAATTCACACACTGGGAATCTCACACACTGGTGAATATCACACACTGGGAATCTTAAACACAGGGAATCTCACACACTGAGAATCTCACACACTGGGAATCTCACACACTGGGAATCACAAACACAGGGAATCTCACAAATTGGGGAACCTCACACACTGGGGAATCTCACACAGTGACATACTGGGAATCTCACACACTGGGAATCTCACACACTGGGGAATCTCACACCCTGGGTATCTCACACACTGAGAATCTCACACACTGGCAATCTCGCACACTGGGGAATCTCACACACTGGGAATCTCACACACTGGGAATCTCACACACTGGGAATCTCACACACTGGGAATCTCACACACTGGGGAATCTCACACACTGAGAATCTCACACACTGGGGAATCTCACACACTGGGAATCTCACACACTTGGGGGAATCTCGCACACTGGGAATCTTAAACACAGGGAATCTCACACACTGGAATCTCACACAATGGTGATCTCACACTGGGAATAACACACATTGCAACACTGGGAATCTCACACACTGGAACCTCACACAATGGTGATCTCACACTTGGAATAACACACATTGCAACACTGGGAATCTCACACACTGGGAATGTCAAACATTGGGTATCTCACACACTGGGAATCTCACACACTGGGAATCTCACACACTGGAATATCACACACTGGGAATCCCATATACTGCACAACCTCACACAATGGGAATCTCACACACAAGGAACCTCAAACATTGGGAAACCCACACACTGGGAATCTCACACACTGGGGCACTGGGAATCTCGCACACTGGGAATCGCACACACTGGGAAGATCACATACTGGGGATCTCACACACTGGGACTCTGGGAATCTCACACACTGGGAAACTGGAAATCTCATGCATTGGGGAATCTCACACACTGGAAATCTGACACATTGGGAATCTCACACATTGGGAAATCACACACACTGGGGAATCACACACACACTGGGGAATCACACACACACTGGGGAATCTCACACACTGGGAATCTCACACATTGGCAATCACACACACTGGGAATCTCACACACTGGGAATCTCACACACTGGGAATCTCACACACTGGGAATCTCACACATTGGGGAATCTCACAGACTGGAGAATCTCACACAATGGGAATCTCACACACTGGCAATCACACACACTGGGAATCTCACACACTGGGAATCTCACACATTGGGGAATCTCACAGACTGGAGAATCTCACACAATGGGAATCTCACACACTGGCAATCACACACACTGGGAATCTCACACATTGGGAATCTCACACACTGGGACAGTGGGAATCTCACAAACTGGGGAATCTCAAAAACTGGGAATCTCACACACTTGGAATTTCACACACTGGAAATCTCAGAAATTGAGAAATCTCACACACTGGGGAATCTCATAAATTGGGACTTTCACACACTGGCAATCTCACACACTGGCAATTCACACACTGGGAATCTCACACAATGGGGAATCTCACACACTGAGAATCTCACACACTGGGGAATCTCACACAGTGACATACTGGGAATCTCACACACTGGGAATCTCTCACACTCGGGAATCTCACACACTGGGAACCATAAACACAGGGAATCTCACACACTGGAATCTCACACAATGGCAATCTCACACTGGGAATAACACACATTGCAACACTGGTAATCTTGCACACTGGGTGTGTGAGATTTCACACACTGGGAATGTCACACATTGGGAATCTAACACACTGGGAATCTCACACACTGGAATATCACACACTGGGAATCACACACTGGACAACCTCACACAATGGGAATACCACACACTGGGAAACTCAAACATTGGGAATCCCACACACTGGGAATCTCACACACTGGCATTATTAAACCCTGCAAATTTCACACACTGGGGATTCTCACAAACTGGGAACTCCACACACTGGGAATCTCAACCACTGGAAATGTCACACATTGGGGAATCTCACACACTGGGAAATCTCACACACTGGGAATCTCACACATTGGGGAATCTCACACACTGGGAATCTCAAACACTGGGAATCTCAAACAGTGGGACATGGTGATATCACACACAGAGGAATCTCACACACTGGGAATCTCACAAACTGGTAATCTCACACATTGGGAATCTCCCACACTGGGAATCTCACACACTGGGAAGCTCACACACTGGGGAACCTCACACACTGGGGAATCTCACACAATGGGGAGTCTCACACACTGGGGAATCTCACACACTGGGGAATCTCAAACATTGCGGAAACTCACTCACTGGGGAGTCTCACACACTGGGGAATCACACACTTTGGGGAATCTCACACACTGGGAATCTCACACACTGGGATTCACACACACTGGGAATCTCACACATTGGGGATCTCACACACTGGGAATGTCACACACTGGGACACTGGGAATATCACACACTGGGGAATCTCAAACACTGGGAATCTCACACACTGGGGAATCTCACACACTGGGGAATCTCACACACTGGGAACCTCACACACTGGGTAGTCTCACACACTGGGAATCTCACAAACTGGGAATCTCACACACTGGAAATCTCACACACTGGGGAATTTCACACACTGGGAATCTCACACACTGGGTAACCTCACACACTGGGAATCTCACAAACTGGGAATCTCACACACTGGAAATCTCAGACACTGGAGAAACTCACAGACTGTGAATCTCACACACTGGGAGTCTGAAACTCTGGGACACTGGGGATATCACACACTGGAGAATCTCACACACTGGGGAATCTCACACACTGGGAATTCCACACACTGGGAAACTCAAACACTGGAAATTTCACACATTGGGGAATCTCACACACTGGGATTCTCACACACTGGGACACTGGGAATCTCACAGATTGGGAATTGCACACACTGGGAATCTCACACACTGGAACTTTAACACACCAGGAATCTCACTCACTGGGAACCTCACACTGGGAATCTCACACAGTTGGAATCTCACACACTTGGAATCTCACACACTGGGATTCTCACACACTGCAAGTCTCACACACTGGGGAATCTCATACACTGGGATCTCAGATACTGGGAATCTCACGCACTGGGCTACTGGTAATCTCATGCACTGGGAAACTCAAGCACTGGGAATCTCACACTGGGACACTGGGAATCATACACACTGGGAATCATGCACACTGGGAATTTCACACACCTGCAATCTCACACTGGGAATCTCACACAGTTGGAATCTCACACACTGGGGAATCTGACACACTGGGAATCTCACACACTGGGAATCTCACACACTGGGGAATCTGACACACTGGGAATCTCACACACTGTGACACTGGGAATCTCACACACTGGGGAATCTCACACACTGGGAATCTCACACACTGAGAATCTCACACACTGGGGAATTTCACACACTGGGAATCTCACACACTGGCAATCTCACACACTGGGGACCTCACACACTGGAATATTACACACTGGGAATCTCACACACTGGGGAAAACTCACGCACTGGAAACTCACACACTGTGAATATCACACAGTGGGAAATCTCACACACTGGGAGTCTCACACACTCGGAATCTCACAAACTGGGAATCTCGCACAATGCAGTCACACACACACTGGGAATCTCACACACGGAATCTCACACACTGGGACACAGGCAATCGCACAGACTGGGAATTTCACACACTGGGTAATCTCACACACTGGGAATCCCACTCATTGGGAATCTCACACACTGGGACACTGGGAATATCACACACTGGGGAATCTCACACACTGGGAATCTCACACACTGGGGAATCTCACACACTGGGAACCTCACACACTGGGTAATCTCACACACTGGGAATCTCACAAACTGGGAATCTCACACACTGGAAATCTCACACACTGGGGAATTTCACACACTGGGAATCTCACACACTGGGTAACCTCACACACTGGGAATCTCACAAACTGGGAATCTCACACACTGGAAATCTCAGACACTGGAGAAACTCACAGAATGTGAATCTCACACACTGGGAGTCTGAAACTCTGGGACACTGGGGATATCACACACTGGAGAATCTCACACACTGGGGAAGCTCACACATTGGGAATTCCACACACTGGGAAACTCAAACACTGGAAATCTCACACATTGGGGAGTCTCACACACTGGGATTCTCACACACTGGGACACTGGGAATCTCACAGACTGGGAATTGCACACACTGGGAATCTCACACACTGGAACTTTAACACAACAGGAATCTCACTCACTGGGAACCTCACACTGGGAATCTCACACAGTTGGAATCTCACACACTTGGAATCTCACACACTGGGATTCTCACACACTGCAAGTCTCACACACTGGGGAATCTCACACACTGGGATCTCAGATACTGGGAATCTCACGCACTGGGCTACTGGTAATCTCATGCACTGGGAAACTCAAGCACTGGGAATCTCACACTGGGACACTGGGAATCACACACACTGGGAATCATGCACACTGGGAATCTCACACAGTTGGAATCTCACACACTTGGAATCTCACACACTGGGACTCTCACACACTGGGGAATCTGACACACTGGGAATCTCACACACTGCGACACTGGGAATCTTACACACTGGGGAATCTCACACACTGGGAATCTCACACACTGAGAATCTCACACACTGGGAATCTCACACACTGGGAACCTGACACACTGGGAACCTCACACACTGGAATATTACACACTGGAAATCTCACACACTGGGGAAAACTCACGCACTGGAAACTCACACACTGTGAATATCACACAGTGGGAAATCGCACACACTGGGAGTCTCACACACTCGGAATCTCACAAACTGGGAATCTCACACAATGCAGTCACACACACACTGGGAATCTCACACACTGGGAATCTCACACACTGGGACACTGGCAATCGCAAAGACTGGGAATTTCACACACTGGGTAATCTCACACACTGGGAATCCCACTCATTGGGAATCTCACACACTGGGACACTGGGAATCTCACACAATGGGAATCGCACACACTGGAAATCTCACACACTGGAAATCTCACACACTGGGAATCTCACACTCTGTGACACTGGGAATCTCACACTCTGCGGAATCTCAAACACTGGGGAATCTCACACACTGGGAATATCATGCACCAGGAATCTCACACACTGGGAATTTCACACACTGGAAATCTCACAAATTGAGGAATCTCACACACTGGGGAATCTCACACACTGGGGAATCTCACACACTGGGAATAGCACAACTGGGGAATCTGACAAATTGGGAATCTCACACACTGGGGAATCTCACACACTGGGAACCTCACACACTGGGTAGTCTCACAAACTGGGAATCTCACACACTGGAAATCTCACACACTGGGGAATTTCACACACTGGGAATCTCACACACTGGATAACCTCACACACTGGGAATCTCACAAACTGGGGAATCTCACACACTGGGGAATCTCACACACTGGGGAATCTCACACACTGGGGAATCTCACACACTGGGAATTTGACACACTGGGAATCCCAAACACTGGAAATCTCACACATTGGGGAATCTCACACACTGGGAATCTCACACACTGGGGAATCTCACACACTGGGAATTTGACACACTGGGAATCTCAAATACTGGTACCCTGGGGATATCATACACTGGGGAATCACACACACTGGGAATGTCACACACTGGGAATGTCACACACTGGGAATCTCAAACATTGTGGAATCTCCCACACTGGGGAGCCTCACACACTGGGGAATCTCACACACTGGGGAATCACACACACTGGGAATCTCACACACAGCCAATTTCACTCATTGGGAATCTCACACACTGGGAATCTCACACAACGGGGAATCTCACACACAGGCAATCTCACCCACTGGGAATTTCACACAGTGGGAGTCTCACACACTCGGAATCTCAAAAACTGGGAGTCTTGCACACTGCAATCTCAAACACTGGGAATCTCACACACTGGGAATCTCACACACTGGGGAATCTCACACACTGGGGAATCTCACACACTGGGGAATCTCACACACAGGGAATCTTACACACTGGGAATGTCACACATTGGGGAATCTCACAAACTGTGGATTCTCACACACAGGGAATCTCACACACTGGGAATTTCACGCACTGGGGAATCTGAAACTGGGACTCTCACACACTGGGAAACACACACTGGGACACTGGGAATCTCACACACTGGGAATTGCAGACACTGGGACTCTCACACACTGGGAATCTCACACACTGGAATATTACACACTGGGAATCTCACACACTGGAACTTTAACACACCAGGAATCTCACTCACTGGGAACCTCACACTGGGAATCTCACACAGTTGGAATCTCACACACTTGGAATCTCACACACTGGGAATCTCACACACTGGGATCTCGGATAATGGGAATCTCACGCACTGGGATACTGGTAATCTCATGCACTGGGAAACTCAAGCACTGGGAATCTCACACTGGGACACTGGGAATCTCACACACTGGGAATCTCACACACTGGGAATCTCGCACACTGCGACACTGGGAATCTCACACACTGGGGAATCTCACACACTGGGAATCTCACACACTGGGAGCCTCACACACTGGGCAATCTCACACACTGGGGAATCTCACACACTGGGGAATCTCACACACAGGGAATGTCACACACTGGGAATGTCACACATTGGGGAATCTCACAAACTGGGACTCTCACACACCAGGAATCTCACACACTGCGAATCTCACACACTGGGATCTCGGATAATGGGAATCTCACGCACTGGGATACTGGTAATCTCATGCACTGGGAAACTCAAGCACTGGGAATCTCACACTGGGACACTGGGAATCACACACACTGGGAATCATGCACACTGGGAATTTCACACACCTGCAATCTCACACACTGGGAATCTCACACACTGGGAATCTCGCACCCTGCGACACTGGGAATCCCACACACTGGGGAATCTCACACACTGGGAATCTCACACACTGGGGAATTTCACACACTGGGAATCTCACACACTGGGAATCTCACACACTGGGGACCTCACACACTGGGAACTTCACACACTGGGCAATCTCACACACTGGGGAATCTCACACACTGGGGAATCTCACACACAGGGAATCTCACACACTGGGAATGTCACACATTGGGGAATCTCACAAACTGGGGAATCTCACACACAGGGAATCTCACACACTGGGAATTTCACGCACTGGGGAATCTGAAAATGGGACACTCACACACTGGGAAACTCACACACTGGGACACTGGGAATCTCACACACTGGGAATCGCAGACACTGGGACTCTCACACACTGGGAATCTCACACACTGGAATATTACACACTGGGAATCTCACACACTGGGACACTGGGAATCTTACAGATTGGGAATTGCACACACTGGGAATCTCACACACTGGAACTTTAACACAACAGGAATCTCACTCACTGGGAACCTCACACTGGGAATCTCACACAGTTGGAATCTCACACACTTGGAATCTCACACACTGGGAATCTCACACACTGCAAGTCTCACACACTGCAAGTCTCACACACTGGGGAATCTCACACACTGGGATCTCAGATACTGGGAATCTCACACACTGGGATACTGGTAATCTCATGCACTGGGAAACTCAAGCACTGGGAATCTCACACTGGGACACTGGGAATCACACACACTGGGAATCATGCACACTGGGAATTTCACACACCTGCAATCTCACACTGGGAATCTCACACACTTGGAATCTCACACACTGGGAACCTCACACACTGGAATATTACACACTGGGAATATCCTGCACCAGGAATCTCACACACTGGGAATATCCTGCACCAGGAATCTCACACACTGGGAATTTCACACACTGGAAATCTCACAAATTGAGAAATCTCACACACTGGGAATCTCACACACTGGGAACCTCACACACTGGAATTTTACACACTGGGAATCTCACACACTGGGAATATCCTGCACCAGGAATCTCACACACTGGGAATTTCACACACTGGAAATCTCACAAATTGAGAAATCTCACACACTGGGAATCTCACACACTGGGAACCTCACACACTGGAATTTTACACACTGGGAATCTCACACACTGGGAATATCCTGCACCAGGAATCTCACACACTGGGGAATCTCACACACTGGGGAATCTCACACACTGGGGAATCTCACACACTGGGGAATCTCACACACTGGGAACAGCACACACTGGGGAATCTGACAAATTGGGAATATCACACACTGGCAAACTCACACACGGCAATTCACACACTGGGAATCTCACACACTGGGGAATGTCATACACTGAGTATCTCAGACACTGGGGAATCTCACACAGTGACATACTGGGAATTTCACACACTGGGAATCTCACACGCTCAGGAATCTCACACACTGGGAATCTTAAACACAGGGAATCTCACACACTGGAATCTCACACACTGGGAATGTCACACATTGGGAATCTCACACACTGGGAATCTCACACACTGGAATATCACACACTGGGAATCTCACACACTGGACAACCTCACACAATGGGAATACCACACACTGGGAAACTCAAACATTGGGAATCCCACACACTGGGAATCTCACACACTGGCATTATTAAACTCTGCAAATTTCACACACTGGGGATTCTCACACACTGGGAACTCCACACACTGGGAATCTCACCCACTGGGAATTTCACACACTGGGAGTCTCACACACTCGGAATCTCAAAAATTGGGAATCTTGCACACTGCAATCTCAAACACTGGGAATCTCACACACTGGGAATCTCACACATTGGGGAATCTCACACACTGGGGAATCTCACACACTGGGGAATCTCACACACAGGGAATCTCACACACTGGGAATGTCACACATTGGGGAATCTCACACACTGGGAATCTCAAACACTGGGACATGGTGATATCTCACACTGAGGAAGCTCACACACTGGGAATCTCACAAACTGGGAATCTCACACATTGGGAATCTCACACACTGGGAATCTCACACTGGGAATCTCACACACTGGGAAACTGGAAAATTCACAAACTGCAGAATCTCACACACTGGAATCTCACACACTGGGAATCTCACAAACTGGGAAGCTCACACACTGGGAATTCACACACTGGGGAATCTCACACACTGGGGAATCTCACACAATGGGGAGTCTCACACACTGGGGAATCTCACACACTGGGGAATCTCAAACATTGCAGAAACGCACACACTGGGGAGTCTCACACACTGGGGAATCACACACTTTGGGGAATCTCACATACTGGGAATCTCACACACTGGGATTCACACACACTGGGAATCTCACACACTGGGAATCTCACAAACTGGGAATCTCACACACTGGCAATCTCACACACTGGTGAATTTCACACACTGGGAATCTCACACACTGGGTAACCTCACACACTGGGAATCTCACAAACTGGGAATCTCACACACTGGAAATCTCACACACTGGAGAAACTCACACAATGTGAATGTCACACACTGGGAGTCTGAAACTCTGGGACAGTGGGGATATCACACACTGGGGAATCTCACACACTGGGGAATCTCACACACTGGGAATTCCACACAATGGGAATCTCAAACACTGGAAATCTCACACATTGGGGAATCTCACACACTGGGGAATCTCACACACTGGGAACCTCACACACCGGGGAATTTCACAAGTGGGGAATCTCACACACTGGGAACCTCACACACCGGGGAATCTCACAAGTGGGGAATCTCACACACTGGGAATCTCAAATACTGGTACACTGGGGATATAATACACTGGGGAATCACACACATTGGGAATCTCACACACTGGGAATGTCACACACTGGGAATCTCACACTGGGAATCTCAAACACTGGAAAACTGGAAATCTCACACACTGGCATTATTAAACTCTGCAAATTTCACACTCTGGGGATTCTCACACATTGGGAACTCCACACACTGGGAATCTCACCCACTGGGAATTTCACACACTGGGAGTCTGAAACTCTGGGACAGTGGGGATATCACACACTGGGGAATCTCACACACTGGGGAATCTCACACACTGGGAATTCCACACAATGGGAATCTCAAACACTGGAAATCTCACACATTGGGGAATCTCACACACTGGGGAATCTCACACACTGGGAACCTCACACACCGGGGAATTTCACAAGTGGGGAATCTCACACACTGGGAACCTCACACACCGGGGAATCTCACAAGTGGGGAATCTCACACACTGGGAATCTCAAATACTGGTACACTGGGGATATAATACACTGGGGAATCACACACATTGGGAATCTCACACACTGGGAATGTCACACACTGGGAATCTCACACTGGGAATCTCAAACACTGGAAAACTGGAAATCTCACACACTGGCATTATTAAACTCTGCAAATTTCACACTCTGGGGATTCTCACACATAGGGAACTCCACACACTGGGAATCTCACCCACTGGGAATTTCACACACTGGGAGTCTCACACACTGGGGAATCTCACACACTGGGAATCTCACACACTGGGAATGTCACACATTGGGGAATCTCACACACTGGGAATCTCAAACACTGGGACATGGTGATATCACACACTGAGGAATCTCACACACTGTGAATCTCAAATACTGGTACACTGGGGATATAATACACTGGGGAATCACACACATTGGGAATCTCACACACTGGGGATCTCACACACTGGGAATCTCACACACTGGGAATCTCAAACATTGGCGAATCTCCCACACTGGGGAGTCTCACACACTGGGATACCTCACACACTGGGGAATCACACACACTGGGAATCTCACATACTGGGGATCTGACACACTGGGGAATCACACATGCTGGGGATCTCACACACAGCCAATCTCACACACTGGGAATCTCACACACTGGGAATCTCACACACTGGGGAATCTCACACAATGGGGAATCTCACACATGGGCAATCTCACCCACTGGGAATTTCACTCACTTGGAGTCTCACACACTCAGAATCTCAAAAACTGGGAATCTTACACACTGTAATCTCAAACACTGGGAATCTCACACACTGGGATATCTCACATTGGGGAATTTCACACACTGGGGAATCTCACACACTGGGGAATCGCACACACATGGAATCTCACACACTGGGAATCTCACACATTGGGGAATCTCACACACTGGGGAATCTCACACACTGGGAATCTCACACACTGGGAATGTCACACATTGGGGAATCTCACACACTGGGAATCTCAAACACTGGGACATGATGATATCACACACTGAGGAATCTCACACACTGTGAATCTCAAATACTGGTACACTGGGGATATAATACACTGGGGAATCACACACATTGGGAATCTCACACACTGGGGATCTCACACACTGGGAATCTCACACACTGGGAATCTCAAACATTGGGGAATCTCCCACACTGGGGAGTCTCACACACTGGGATACCTCACACACTGGGGAATCACACACACTGGGAATCTCACATACTGGGGATCTCACACACTGGGGAATCACACATACTGGGGATCTCACACACAGCCAATCTCACACACTGGGAATCTCACACACTGGGAATCTCACACACTGGGGAATCTCACACAATGGGGAATCTCACACACGGGCAATCTCACCCACTGGGAATTTCACACACTGGGAGTCTCACACACTCAGAATCTCAAAAACTGGGAATCTTACACACTGTAATCTCAAACACTGGGAATCTCACACACTGGGATATCTCACATTGGGGAATTTCACACACTGGGGAATCTCACACACTGGGGAATCGCACACACATGGAATCTCACACACTGGGAATCTCACACATTGGGGAATCTCACACACTGGGGAATCTCACACACTGGGGAATCTCACACACTGGGGAATCTCACACACAGGGAATCTCACACACAGGGAATCTCACACACTGGGAATTTGACGCACTGGGGAATCTGAAACTGGGACTGTCACACACTGGGGAACTCACACACTGGGACACTGGGAATTTCACACACTGGGAATCACTGACACTGGGACTCTCACACACTGGGAATCTTACACACCCAATATTACACACTGGGAATCTCACACACTGGGGAAAACTCACGCACTGGAATCTCACACACTGTGAATATCACACAGTGGGGAATCTCACACACTGGGAGTCTCACACATTCAGAATCTCACAAACTGGGAATCTTGCACACTGGAAGCTCACACACTGGGACGCTGGGAATCTCACAGACTGGGAATGGCAAACACCGGGAATCTCACTCGCTGGGAACCTCACACTGGGAATCTCACACAGTTGGAATCTCACACACTTGGAATCTCACACACTGGAAATCTCACACACTGCAAGTCTCACACACTGGGGAATCTCACACACTGGGATCTCAGATACTGGGAATCTCACACTGGGATACTGGGAATCACACACACTTGGAATCATGCACACTGGGAATTTCACACACTGGGAATCTAACACACTGGGAATCTCACACACTGGGAAACTCACACTGGGAATCTCACCCACTGGGAAACTCACACTGGGAATCTCACACAGTTGGAATCTCACACACTTGGAAACTCACACACTGGGAATATCACACACTGGGAATCTCACACACTGGGGATCTCACTCACTGGGAATCTGACACACTGCAACACTGGGAATCTCACACAATGGCAAATCTCACACACTGGGAATCTCACACACTGGGAATCTCACACACTGGGGAACCTCACACACTGGGAACCTGACACACTGGGAACCTCACACACTGGAATATTACACACTGGGAATCTCACACACTGGGGAATCTCACACACTGGGGAATCTCAAACATTGCAGAAACTCACACACTGGGGAGTCTCACACACTGGGGAATCACACACTTTGGGGAATCTCACACACTGGGAATCTCACACACTGAGATTCACACACACTGGGAATCTCACACACTGGGAATCTCACAAACTGGGAATCTCACACACTGAGATTCACACACACTGGGAATCTCACACACTGGGAATCTCACAAACTGGGAATCTCACACACTGGCAATCTCACACACTGGAGAAACTCACACAATGTGAATGTCACACACTGGGAGTCTGAAACTCTGGGACAGTGGGGATATCACACACTGGGGAATCTCACACACTGGGGAATCTCACACACTGGGAATTCCACACAATGGGAATCTCAAACACTGGAAATCTCACACATTGGGGAATCTCACACACTGGGGAATCTCACACACTGGGAACCTCACACACCGGGTAATCTCACAAGTGGGGAATCTCACACACTGGGAATCTCAAATACTGGTACACTGGGGATATAATACACTGGGGAATCACACACATTGGGAATCTCACACACTGGGAATGTCACACATTGGGAATCTCACACACTAGGACACTGGGAATCTCACACACTGGGAATCACACACACTGGAAATCTAACACACTGGAAATCTCAGACACTGGGAACCTCACACACTGGGAATCTCACACACTGGGAATCTCACACACTGGGGAATCTCACAAACTGGGTATCTCACACACTGAGAACCTGACACACTGGGAACCTCACACACTGGAATATTACACACTGGGAATCTCACACACTGGGGAAAACTCATGCACTGGAAACTCACACACTGTGAATATCACACAGTGGGGAATCTCACACACTGGGAGTCTCACACACTGGGAATCTCACACACTGGGAATCTCACACACTGGAGAATCTCACAAACTGTGAATCTCACACACTGGGAATCTCTCACACTGGAATCTCACACACCGGGAATCTCACACATTGGGAATCTCACACACTGGGAGTCTCACACACTCGGAATCTCACAAACTGGGAATCTCGCACACTGCAATCTCACACATTGGGAATCTCACACACTGGGATCTCAGATACTGGGAATCTCACACACTGGGATACTGGTAATCTCATGCACTGGGAAACTCAAGCACTGGGAATCTCACACTGGGACACTGGGAACCTCACACACTGGGAACCTCACACACTGGAATTTTACACACTGGGAATCTCACACACTGGGAATTTCAAACACTGGAAATCTCACAAATTGAGAACTCTCACACACTGGGGAATCTCACACACTGGGGAATCTCAAACATTGCAGAAACTCACACACTGGGGAGTCTCACACACTGGGGAATCACACACTTTGGGGAATCTCACACACTGGGAATCTCACACACTGAGATTCACACACACTGGGAATCTCACACACTGGGAATCTCACAAACTGGGAATCTCACACACTGGCAATCTCACACACTGGAGAAACTCACACAATGTGAATGTCACACACTGGGAGTCTGAAACTCTGGGACAGTGGGGATATCACACACTGGGGAATCTCACACACTGGGGAATCTCACACACTGGGAATTCCACACAATGGGAATCTCAAAAACTGGAAATCTCACACATTGGGGAATCTCACACACTGGGGAATCTCACACACTGGGAACCTCACACACCGGGGAATTTCACAAGTGGGGAATCTCACACACTGGGAACCTCACACACCGGGGAATTTCACAAGTGGGGATTCTCACACACTGGGAACCTCACACACCAGGGAATCTCACAAGTGGGGAATCTCACACACTGGGAATCTCAAATACTGGTACACTGGGGATATAATACACTGGGGAATCACACACATTGGGAATCTCACACACTGGGAATGTCACACACTGGGAATCTCACACTGGGAATCTCAAACACTGGAAAACTGGAAATCTCACACACTGGCATTATTAAACTCTGCAAATTTCACACTCTGGGGATTCTCACACACTGGGAACTCCACACACTGGGAATCTCACCCACTGGGAATTTCACACACTGGGAGTCTCACACACTCGGAATCTCAAACACTGGGAATCTCACACACTGGGAAACTCACACTGGGAATCTCACACAGTTGGAATCTCACACACTTGGAAACTCACACACTGGGAATATCACACACTGGGAATCTCACACACTGGGGATCTCACTCACTGGGAATCTGACACACTGCAACACTGGGAATCTCACACAATGGCAAATCTCACACACTGGGAATCTCACACACTGGGAATCTCACACACTGGGGAACCTCACACACTGGGAACCTGACACACTGGGAACCTCACACACTGGAATATTACACACTGGGAATCTCACACACTGGGGAATCTCACACACTGGGGAATCTCAAACATTGCAGAAACTCACACACTGGGGAGTCTCACACACTGGGGAATCACACACTTTGGGGAATCTCACACACTGGGAATCTCACACACTGAGATTCACACACACTGGGAATCTCACACACTGGGAATCTCACAAACTGGGAATCTCACACACTGGCAATCTCACACACTGGAGAAACTCACACAATGTGAATGTCACACACTGGGAGTCTGAAACTCTGGGACAGTGGGGATATCACACACTGGGGAATCTCACACACTGGGGAATCTCACACACTGGGAATTCCACACAATGGGAATCTCAAACACTGGAAATCTCACACATTGGGGAATCTCACACACTGGGGAATCTCACACACTGGGAACCTCACACACCGGGTAATCTCACAAGTGGGGAATCTCACACACTGGGAATCTCAAATACTGGTACACTGGGGATATAATACACTGGGGAATCACACACATTGGGAATCTCACACACTGGTAATGTCACACATTGGGAATCTCACACACTAGGACACTGGGAATCTCACACACTGGGAATCACACACACTGGAAATCTAACACACTGGAAATCTCAGACACTGGGAACCTCACACACTGGGAATCTCACACACTGGGAATCTCACACACTGGGGAATCTCACAAACTGGGTATCTCACACACTGAGAACCTGACACACTGGGAACCTCACACACTGGAATATTACACACTGGGAATCTCACACACTGGGGAAAACTCATGCACTGGAAACTCACACACTGTGAATATCACACAGTGGGGAATCTCACACACTGGGAGTCTCACACACTGGGAATCTCACACACTGGGAATCTCACACACTGGAGAATCTCACAAACTGTGAATCTCACACACTGGGAATCTCTCACACTGGAATCTCACACACCGGGAATCTCACACATTGGGAATCTCACACACTGGGAGTCTCACACACTCGGAATCTCACAAACTGGGAATCTCGCACACTGCAATCTCACACATTGGGAATCTCACACACTGGGATCTCAGATACTGGGAATCTCACACACTGGGATACTGGTAATCTCATGCACTGGGAAACTCAAGCACTGGGAATCTCACACTGGGACACTGGGAACCTCACACACTGGGAACCTCACACACTGGAATTTTACACACTGGGAATCTCACACACTGGGAATTTCAAACACTGGAAATCTCACAAATTGAGAACTCTCACACACTGGGGAATCTCACACACTGGGGAATCTCAAACATTGCAGAAACTCACACACTGGGGAGTCTCACACACTGGGGAATCACACACTTTGGGGAATCTCACACACTGGGAATCTCACACACTGAGATTCACACACACTGGGAATCTCACACACTGGGAATCTCACAAACTGGGAATCTCACACACTGGCAATCTCACACACTGGAGAAACTCACACAATGTGAATGTCACACACTGGGAGTCTGAAACTCTGGGACAGTGGGGATATCACACACTGGGGAATCTCACACACTGGGGAATCTCACACACTGGGAATTCCACACAATGGGAATCTCAAAAACTGGAAATCTCACACATTGGGGAATCTCACACACTGGGGAATCTCACACACTGGGAACCTCACACACCGGGGAATTTCACAAGTGGGGAATCTCACACACTGGGAACCTCACACACCGGGGAATTTCACAAGTGGGGAATCTCACACACTGGGAACCTCACACACCAGGGAATCTCACAAGTGGGGAATCTCACACACTGGGAATCTCAAATACTGGTACACTGGGGATATAATACACTGGGGAATCACACACATTGGGAATCTCACACACTGGGAATGTCACACACTGGGAATCTCACACTGGGAATCTCAAACACTGGAAAACTGGAAATCTCACACACTGGCATTATTAAACTCTGCAAATTTCACACTCTGGGGATTCTCACACACTGGGAACTCCACACACTGGGAATCTCACCCACTGGGAATTTCACACACTGGGAGTCTCACACACTCGGAATCTCAAACACTGGGAATCTCACACACTGGGAATCTCACACACTGGGGAATCTCACACACTGGGAATGTCACACACTGGGAATGTCACACATTGGGGAATCTCCCACACTGGGGAGTCTCACACACTGGGATACCTCACACACTGGGGAATCACACACACTGGGAATCTCACATACTGGGGAATCACACATACTGGGGATCTCACACACAGCCAATCTCACACACTGGGAATCTCACACACTGGGAATCTCACACACTGGGGAATCTCACACAATGGGGAATCTCACAAACTGGGAATCTCACACACTGGCAATCTCACACACTGGAGAAACTCACACAATGTGAATGTCACACACTGGGAGTCTGAAACTCTGGGACAGTGGGGATATCACACACTGGGGAATCTCACACACTGGGGAATCTCACACACTGGGAATTCCACACAATGGGAATCTCAAACACTGGAAATCTCACACATTGGGGAATCTCACACACTGGGGAATCTCACACACTGGGAACCTCACGCACCGGGGAATTTCACAAGTGGGGAATCTCACACACTGGGAACCTCACACACCGGGGAATCTCACAAGTGGGGAATCTCACACACTGGGAATCTCAAATACTGGTACACTGGGGATATAATACACTGGGGAATCACACACATTGGGAATCTCACACACTGGGAATGTCACACACTGGGAATCTCACACTGGGAATCTCAAACACTGGAAAACTGGAAATCTCACACACTGGCATTATTAAACTCTGCAAATTTCACACTCTGGGGATTCTCACACACTGGGAACTCCACACACTGGGAATCTCACCCACTGGGAATTTCACACACTGGGAGTCTCACACACTCGGAATCTCAAACACTGGGAATCTCACACACTGGGAATCTCACACATTGGGGAATCTCACACACTGGGAATCTCACACACTGGGGAATCTCACACACTGGGAATGTCACACACTGGGAATGTCACACATTGGGGAATCTCACACACTGGGAATCTCAAACACTGGGACATGGTGATATCACACACTGAGGAATCTCACACACTGTGAATCTCAAATACTGGTACACTGGGGATATAATACACTGGGGAATCACACACATTGGGAATCTCACACACTGGGGATCTCACACACTGGGAATCTCACACACTGGGAATCTCAAACATTGGGGAATCTCCCACACTGGGGAGTCTCACACACTGGGATACCTCACACACTGGGGAATCACACACACTGGGAATCTCACATACTGGGGAATCACACATACTGGGGATCTCACACACAGCCAATCTCACACACTGGGAATCTCACACACTGGGAATCTCACACACTGGGGAATCTCACACAATGGGGAATCTCACACACGGGCAATCTCACCCACTGGGAATTTCACACACTGGGAGTCTCACACACTCAGAATCTCAAAAACTGGGAATCTTACACACTGTAATCTCAAACACTGGGAATCTCACACACTGGGATATCTCACATTGGGGAATTTCACACACTGGGGAATCTCACACACTGGGGAATCGCACACACATGGAATCTCACACACTGGGAATCTCACACATTGGGGAATCTCACACACTGGGGAATCTCACACACTGGGGAATCTCACACACTGGGGAATCTCACACACAGGGAATCTCACACACAGGGAATCTCACACACTGGGAATTTGACGCACTGGGGAATCTGAAACTGGGACTGTCACACACTGGGGAACTCACACACTGGGACACTGGGAATTTCACACACTGGGAATCACTGACACTGGGACTCTCACACACTGGGAATCTTACACACCCAATATTACACACTGGGAATCTCACACACTGGGGAAAACTCACGCACTGGAATCTCACACACTGTGAATATCACACAGTGGGGAATCTCACACACTGGGAGTCTCACACATTCAGAATCTCACAAACTGGGAATCTTGCACACTGGAAGCTCACACACTGGGAATCTCAGACACTGGGACGCTGGGAATCTCACAGACTGGGAATGGCAAACACCGGGAATCTCACTCACTGGGAACCTCACACTGGGAATCTCACACAGTTGGAATCTCACACACTGGAAATCTCACACACTGCAAGTCTCACACACTGCAAGTCTCACACACTGGGGAATCTCACACACTGGGATCTCAGATACTGGGAATCTCACACACTGGGATACTGGTAATCTCATGCACTGGGAAACTCAAGCACTGGGAATCTCACACTGGGACACTGGGAACCTCACACACTGGGAACCTCACACACTGGAATTTTACACACTGGGAATCTCACACACTGGGAATTTCAAACACTGGAAATCTCACAAATTGAGAACTCTCACACACTGGGGAATCTCACACACTGGGGAATCTCAAACATTGCAGAAACTCACACACTGGGGAGTCTCACACACTGGGGAATCACACACTTTGGGGAATCTCACACACTGGGAATCTCACACACTGAGATTCACACACACTGGGAATCTCACACACTGGGAATCTCACAAACTGGGAATCTCACACACTGGCAATCTCACACACTGGAGAAACTCACACAATGTGAATGTCACACACTGGGAGTCTGAAACTCTGGGACAGTGGGGATATCACACACTGGGGAATCTCACACACTGGGGAATCTCACACACTGGGAATTCCACACAATGGGAATCTCAAAAACTGGAAATCTCACACATTGGGGAATCTCACACACTGGGGAATCTCACACACTGGGAACCTCACACACCGGGGAATTTCACAAGTGGGGAATCTCACACACTGGGAACCTCACACACCGGGGAATTTCACAAGTGGGGAATCTCACACACTGGGAACCTCACACACCAGGGAATCTCACAAGTGGGGAATCTCACACACTGGGAATCTCAAATACTGGTACACTGGGGATATAATACACTGGGGAATCACACACATTGGGAATCTCACACACTGGGAATGTCACACACTGGGAATCTCACACTGGGAATCTCAAACACTGGAAAACTGGAAATCTCACACACTGGCATTATTAAACTCTGCAAATTTCACACTCTGGGGATTCTCACACACTGGGAACTCCACACACTGGGAATCTCACCCACTGGGAATTTCACACACTGGGAGTCTCACACACTCGGAATCTCAAACACTGGGAATCTCACACACTGGGAATCTCACACACTGGGGAATCTCACACACTGGGAATGTCACACACTGGGAATGTCACACATTGGGGAATCTCCCACACTGGGGAGTCTCACACACTGGGATACCTCACACACTGGGGAATCACACACACTGGGAATCTCACATACTGGGGAATCACACATACTGGGGATCTCACACACAGCCAATCTCACACACTGGGAATCTCACACACTGGGAATCTCACACACTGGGGAATCTCACACAATGGGGAATCTCACAAACTGGGAATCTCACACACTGGCAATCTCACACACTGGAGAAACTCACACAATGTGAATGTCACACACTGGGAGTCTGAAACTCTGGGACAGTGGGGATATCACACACTGGGGAATCTCACACACTGGGGAATCTCACACACTGGGAATTCCACACAATGGGAATCTCAAACACTGGAAATCTCACACATTGGGGAATCTCACACACTGGGGAATCTCACACACTGGGAACCTCACGCACCGGGGAATTTCACAAGTGGGGAATCTCACACACTGGGAACCTCACACACCGGGGAATCTCACAAGTGGGGAATCTCACACACTGGGAATCTCAAATACTGGTACACTGGGGATATAATACACTGGGGAATCACACACATTGGGAATCTCACACACTGGGAATGTCACACACTGGGAATCTCACACTGGGAATCTCAAACACTGGAAAACTGGAAATCTCACACACTGGCATTATTAAACTCTGCAAATTTCACACTCTGGGGATTCTCACACACTGGGAACTCCACACACTGGGAATCTCACCCACTGGGAATTTCACACACTGGGAGTCTCACACACTCGGAATCTCAAACACTGGGAATCTCACACACTGGGAATCTCACACATTGGGGAATCTCACACACTGGGAATCTCACACACTGGGGAATCTCACACACTGGGAATGTCACACACTGGGAATGTCACACATTGGGGAATCTCACACACTGGGAATCTCAAACACAGGGACATGGTGATATCACACACTGAGGAATCTCACACACTGTGAATCTCAAATACTGGTACACTGGGGATATAATACACTGGGGAATCACACACATTGGGAATCTCACACACTGGGGATCTCACACACTGGGAATCTCACACACTGGGAATCTCAAACATTGGGGAATCTCCCACACTGGGGAGTCTCACACACTGGGATACCTCACACACTGGGGAATCACACACACTGGGAATCTCACATACTGGGGAATCACACATACTGGGGATCTCACACACTGGGAATCTCACACACTGGGAATCTCACACACTGGGGAATCTCACACAATGGGGAATCTCACACACGGGCAATCTCACCCACTGGGAATTTCACACACTGGGAGTCTCACACACTCAGAATCTCAAAAACTGGGAATCTTACACACTGTAATCTCAAACACTGGGAATCTCACACACTGGGATATCTCACATTGGGGAATTTCACACACTGGGGAATCTCACACACTGGGGAATCGCACACACATGGAATCTCACACACTGGGAATCTCACACATTGGGGAATCTCACACACTGGGGAATCTCACACACTGGGGAATCTCACACACTGGGGAATCTCACACACAGGGAATCTCACACACAGGGAATCTCACACACTGGGAATTTGACGCACTGGGGAATCTGAAACTGGGACTGTCACACACTGGGGAACTCACACACTGGGACACTGGGAATTTCACACACTGGGAATCACTGACACTGGGACTCTCACACACTGGGAATCTTACACACCCAATATTACACACTGGGAATCTCACACACTGGGGAAAACTCACGCACTGGAATCTCACACACTGTGAATATCACACAGTGGGGAATCTCACACACTGGGAGTCTCACACATTCAGAATCTCACAAACTGGGAATCTTGCACACTGGAAGCTCACACACTGGGAATCTCAGACACTGGGACGCTGGGAATCTCACAGACTGGGAATGGCAAACACCGGGAATCTCACTCACTGGGAACCTCACACTGGGAATCTCACACAGTTGGAATCTCACACACTGGAAATCTCACACACTGCAAGTCTCACACACTGCAAGTCTCACACACTGGGGAATCTCACACACTGGGATCTCAGATACTGGGAATCTCACACACTGGGATACTGGTAATCTCATGCACTGGGAAACTCAAGCACTGGGAATCTCACACTGGGATACTGGGAATCACACACACTTGGAATCATGCACACTGGGAATTTCACACACTGGGACTCTAACACACTGGGAATCTCACACACTGGGAAACCCACACTGGGAATCTCACACAGTTGGAATCTCACACACTTGGAAACTCACACACTGGGAATATCACACACTGGGAATCTCACACACTGGGGATCTCACTCACTGGGAATCTGACACACTGCAACACTGGGAATCTCACACAATGGCAAATCTCACACACTGGGAATCTCACACACTGGGAATCTCACACACTGGGTATCTCACACACTGGGAACCTGACACACTGGGAACCTCACACACTGGAATATTACACACTGGGAATCTCACACACTGGGGAAAACTCATGCACTGGAAACTCACACACTGTGAATATCACAAAGTGGGGAATCTCACACACTGGGATTCTCACACACTCGGAATCTCACAAACTGGGAATCTCGCACACTGCAGGCACACATACTGGGAATCTCACACACTGGGAATCTCACACACTGGGACACTGGCAATCGCAAAGACTGGGAATTTCACACACTGTGTAATCTCACACACTGGGAATCCCACTCATTGGGACTCTCACACACTGGGACACTGGGAATCTCACACAATGGGAATCGGACACACTGGAAATCTCACACACTGGGAATCTCACACACTAGGAATCTCACACACTGGAAATCTCACACTCTTGGGATCTGAAACACTGGGATTCACACACACTGGGAATCTCACACACTGGGGAATCTCACACACTGGGGAATCTCAAACATGGGCAATATCAAACACTGGAAATCTCACACACTGGGAATCTCACACACTAGGAATCTCACACACTGGGAATCTCACACTCTTGGGAATCTGAAACACTGGGATTCACACACACTGGGAATCTCACACACTGGGGAATCTCACACACTGGGGAATCTCAAACATGGGCAATATCAAACACTGGAAATCTCACACACTGGGAATTTCCCACACTGGGAATCTCAAACACGGCAAAATCTCACACACTGGGAACATCACACACTGGGGAATCTCACACACTGGGAATCTCACACACTGGGGAATCACACACTGGGTCAAACCGAATCACACACACTGGGGAATCTCACAAACTGGGGAATCTCACACACTGGGGAATCTCAAACACTGGGGAATCTCACACACTGGCTATCTCGCACACTGGGTGTATCACACACTGGAAATCTCACACACTGGGCACCTCAAACACTGGGGAAGCTCCCACACTGGGAACCTCACACACTGGGAATCTCATACACTGGGAATCTCACACACTGGGACACTGGGAATCTCAAACAGTGGGGAATCTCACGAACTGGGGAATCTCACACACTGGGAATCTCACACAATGGGAATCTCACACACTGGTGAATCTAACAAACGGGGAATATCACACACTGGGAATCTCACACACTGGGAATCTCACACACTGGGAATCTCAAACACTGGGAATCTCAAACACCAGGTATCTCACACACTGGGTCTCTCACAAACTGGGAAGCTCACACACTGGAATATTACACATGGGGAATCTCACACACTGGGGAAATCTCACGCAAAGGAATCTCACACACTGTGAATATCACACACTGGGGAATCTCACCACTTGGAATCTCAAAAACTGGGAATCTCACACACTGGGACACTGGGAATCTCAAACACTGGGGAATCTCACACACTGGGAATCTCACACACTGGGAATCTCACACAGTTAGAATCTCACACACTGGGAATCTCACTCACTGGGAATCTCACACACTGGGAATCTGACACACTGCGGATCACACACACTGGGAATCTCACACACTGGGAATATCACACACTGGGGAATCTCACACACTGGGCAAATCACACATACTGGGGAATCTCACACACTGGGGAATCTGACACACTGGGGAATCTCACACACTGGGGAATCTCACACACTGGGGAATGTCACACACTGGGGAATCTCACACACTGGGATTATCACACACTGGAAATCTCACACACTGGGAATTTCACATACCGGGCACCTCAAACACTGGGGAATCTCCCACACTGGGAATCTAACACACTGGGAACCTCATACACTGGGAATCTCATGCACTGGGACACTGGGAATCTCAAACTATGGGGAATCTCACACACTGGGAATCTCACACACTGGGAATCTCACACACTGGGGAATCTCACAAACTGGGAATCTCACACACTGGGAATCTCTCACACTGGAATCTCACACACCGGGAATCTCACACATTGGGAATCTCACACACTGGGAGTCTCACACACTCGGAATCTCACAAACTGGGAATCTCGCACACTGCAATCTCACACATTGGGAATCTCACACACTAGGACACTGGGAATCTCACACACTGGGAATCACACACACTGGAAATCTAACACACTGGAAATCTCAGACACTGGGAACCTCACACACTGGGAATCTCACACACTGGGAATCTCACACACTGGGAACCTGACACACTGGGAACCTCACATACTGGAATATTACACACTGGGAATCTCACACACTGGGGAAAACTCATGCACTGGAAACTCACACACTGTGAATATCACACAGTGGGGAATCTCACACACTGGGAGTCTCACACACTGGGAATCTCACACACTGGGAATCTCGCACACTGCAGTCACACATACTGGGAATCTCACACACTGGGAATCTCACACACTGGGACACTGGCAATCGCAAAGACTGGGAATTTCACACACTGTGTAATCTCACACACTGGGAATCCCACTCATTGGGAATCTCACACACTGGGACACTGGGAATCTCACACAATGGGAATCGGACACACTGGAAATCTCACACACTGGGAATCTCACACACTAGGAATCTCACACACTGGGAATCTCACACTCTTGGGAATCTGAAACACTGGGATTCACACACACTGGGAATCTCACACACTGGGGAATCTCACACACTGGGGAATCTCAAACATGGGCAATATCAAACACTGGAAATCTCACACACTGGGAATTTCCCACACTGGGAATCTCAAACATGGCAAAATCTCACACACTGGGAACATCACACACTGGGGAATCTCACACACTGGGAATCTCACACACTGGGGAATCACACACTGGGTCAAACCGAATCACACACACTGGGGAATCTCACAAACTGGGGAGTCTCACACACTGGGGAATCTCAAACACTGGGGAATCTCACACACTGGCTATCTCGCACACTGGGTGTATCACACACTGGAAATCTCACACACTGGGCACCTCAAACACTGGGGAAGCTCCCACACTGGGAACCTCACACACTGGGAATCTCATACACTGGGAATCTCACACACTGGGACACTGGGAATCTCAAACAGTGGGGAATCTCACGAACTGGGGAATCTCACACACTGGGAATCTCACACAATGGGAATCTCACACACTGGTGAATCTAACAAACGGGGAATATCACACACTGGGAATCTCACACACTGGGAATCTCACACACTGGGAATCTCAAACACTGGGAATCTCAAACACTAGGTATCTCACACACTGGGTCTCTCACAAACTGGGAAGCTCACACACTGGAATATTACACATGGGGAATCTCACACACTGGGGAAATCTCACGCAAAGGAATCTCACACACTGTGAATATCACACACTGGGGAATCTCACCACTTGGAATCTCAAAAACTGGGAATCTCACACACTGGGACACTGGGAATCTCAAACACTGGGGAATCTCACACACTGGGAATCTCACACACTGGGAATCTCACACAGTTGGAATCTCACACAGTTGGAATCTCACACACTGGGAATCTCACACACTGGAAATCTCACACACTGGGAATCTCACACACTGCGGAACCTCACTTACTGGGAATATCACACACTGGGGAATCTCACACACTGGGCAAATCACACATACTGGGGAATCTCACACACTGGGAATCTCACAAACTGGGGAATCTGACACACTGGGGAATCTCACACACTGGGGAATCTCACACACTGGGATTATCACACACTGGAAATCTCACACACTGGGAATTTCACATACCGGGCACCTCAAACACTGGGGAATCTCCCACACTGGGAATCTAACACACTGGGAACCTCATACACTGGGAATCTCATGCACTGGGACACTGGGAATCTCAAACTCTGGGGAATCTCACACACTGGGAATCTCACACACTGGGAATCTCACACACTGGGAATCTCACACACTGGGGAATCTCACAAACTGGGAATCTCACACACTGGGAATCTCTCACACTGGAATCTCACACACCGGGAATCTCACACATTGGGAATCTCACACACTGGGAGTCTCACACACTCGGAATCTCACAAACTGGGAATCTCGCACACTGCAATCTCACACATTGGGAATCTCACACACTAGGACACTGGGAATCTCACACACTGGGAATCACACACACTGGAAATCTAACACACTGGAAATCTCAGACACTGGGAACCTCACACACTGGGAATCTCACACACTGGGAATCTCACACACTGGGGAATCTCACAAACTGGGTATCTCACACACTGAGAACCTGACACACTGGGAACCTCACACACTGGAATATTACACACTGGGAATCTCACACACTGGGGAAAACTCATGCACTGGAAACTCACACACTGTGAATATCACACAGTGGGGAATCTCACACACTGGGAGTCTCACACACTGGGAATCTCACACACTGGGAATCTCACACACTGGGGAATCTCACACACTGGGAATCTCTCACACTGGAATCTCACACACCGGGAATCTCACACATTGGGAATCTCACACACTGGGAGTCTCACACACTCGGAATCTCACAAACTGGGAATCTCGCACACTACAGTCACACATACTGGGAATCTCACACACTGGGAATCTCACACACTGGGACACTGGCAATCGCAAAGACTGGGAATTTCACACACTGTGTAATCTCACACACTGGGAATCCCACTCATTGGGAATCTCACACACTGGGACACTGGGAATCTCACACAATGGGAATCGGACACACTGGAAATCTCACACACTGGGAATCTCACACACTAGGAATCTCACACACTGGGAATCTCACACTCTTGGGAATCTGAAACACTGGGATTCACACACACTGGGAATCTCACACACTGGGGAATCTCACACACTGGGGAATCTCAAACATGGGCAATATCAAACACTGGAAATCTCACACACTGGGAATTTCCCACACTGGGAATCTCAAACACGGCAAAATCTCACACACTGGGAACATCACACACTGGGGAATCTCACACACTGGGAATCTCACACACTGGGGAATCACACACTGGGTGAAACCGAATCACACACACTGGGGAATCTCACAAACTGGGGAATCTCACACACTGGGGAATCTCAAACACTGGGGAATCTCACACACTGGCTATCTCGCACACTGGGTGTATCACACACTGGAAATCTCACACACTGGGCACCTCAAACACTGGGGAAGCTCCCACACTGGGAACCTCACACACTGGGAATCTCATACACTGGGAATCTCACACACTGGGACACTGGGAATCTCAAACAGTGGGGAATCTCACAAACTGGGGAATCTCACACACTGGGAATCTCACACAATGGGAATCTCACACACTGGTGAATCTAACAAACGGGGAATATCACACACTGGGAATCTCACACACTGGGAATCTCACACACTGGGAATCTCAAACACTGGGAATCTCAAACACTAGGTATCTCACACACTGGGTCTCTCACAAACTGGGAAGCTCACACACTGGAATATTACACATGGGGAATCTCACACACTGGGGAAATCTCACGCAAAGGAATCTCACACACTTGGAATCTCACACACTGGGAATCTCACACACTGGGATCTCAGATAATGGGAATCTCACGCACTGGGATACTGGTAATCTCATGCACTGGGAAACTCAAGCACTGGGAATCTCACACTGGGACACTGGGAATCACACACACTGGGAATCTCACACACTGGAACTTTAAAACACCAGGAATCTCACTCACTGGGAACCTCACACTGGGAATCTCACACACTGGGATCTCACACGCTCAGGAATCTCACACACTGTGAATCTCAAACACAGGGAATCTCACACACTGGGAATGTCACACATTGGGAATCTCACACACTGGGAATCTCACACACTGGAATATCACACACTGGGAATCTCACACACTGGACAACCTCACACAATGGGAATACCACACACTGGGAAACTCACACACTGGGAACTCCACACACTGGGAATCTCACACACTGGGAATTTCACACACTGGGAGTCTCACACACTCGGAATCTCAAAAACTGGGAATCTTGCACACTGCAATCTCAAACACTGGGAATCTCACACACTGGGAATCTCACACATTGGGGAATCTCACACACTGGGGAATCTCACACACTGGGGAATCTCACGCACAGGGAATCTCACACACTGGGAATGTCACACATTGGGGAATCTCACACACTGGGAATCTCAAACACTGGGACATGGTGATATCTCACACTGAGGAATCTCACACACTGGGAATCTCACAAACTGGGAATCTCACACATTGGGAATCTCACACACTGGGAATCTCACACTGGGAATCTCACACACTGGGAAACTGGAAAATTCACAAAATGCAGAATCTCACACACTGGAATCTCACACACTGGGAATCTCACACACAGGGAAGCTCACACACTGGGAATTCACACACTGGGGAATTTCACACACTGGGGAATCTCACACAATGGGGAGTCTCACACACTGGGGAATCTCACACACTGGGGAATCTCAAACATTGCAGAAACTCACACACTGGGGAGTCTCACACACTGGGGAATCACACACTTTGGGGAATCTCACACACTGGGAATCTCACACACTGAGATTCACACACACTGGGAATCTCACACACTGGGAATCTCACAAAATGGGAATCTCACACACTGGCAATCTCACACACTGGAGAAACTCACACAATGTGAATGTCACACACTGGGAGTCTGAAACTCTGGGACAGTGGGGATATCACACACTGGGGAATCTCACACACTGGGGAATCTCACACACTGGGAATTCCACACAATGGGAATCTCAAACACTGGAAATCTCACACATTGGGGAATCTCACACACTGGGGAATGTCACACACTGGGAACCTCACACACCGGGGAATTTCACAAGTGGGGAATCTCACACACTGGGAACCTCACACACCGGGGAATCTCACAAGTGGGGAATCTCACACACTGGGAATCTCAAATACTGGTACACTGGGGATATAATACACTGGGGAATCACACACATTGGGAATCTCACACACTGGGAATGTCACACACTGGGAATCTCACACTGGGAATCTCAAACACTGGAAAACTGGAAATCTCACACACTGGCATTATTAAACTCTGCAAATTTCACACTCTGGGGATTCTCACACACTGGGAACTCCACACACTGGGAATCTCACCCACTGGGAATTTCACACACTGGGAGTCTCACACACTCGGAATCTCAAACACTGGGAATCTCACACACTGGGAATCTCACACATTGGGGAATCTCACACACTGGGAATCTCACACACTGGGGAATCTCACACACTGGGAATGTCACACACTGGGAATGTCACACATTGGGGAATCTCACACACTGGGAATCTCAAACACTGGGACATGGTGATATCACACACTGAGGAATCTCACACACTGTGAATCTCAAATACTGGTACACTGGGGATATAATACACTGGGGAATCACACACATTGGGAATCTCACACACTGGGGATCTCACACACTGGGAATCTCACACACTGGGAATCTCAAACATTGGGGAATCTCCCACACTGGGGAGTCTCACACACTGGGATACCTCACACACTGGGGAATCACACACACTGGGAATCTCACATACTGGGGAATCACACATACTGGGGATCTCACACACAGCCAATCTCACACACTGGGAATCTCACACACTGGGAATCTCACACACTGGGGAATCTCACACACGGGCAATCTCACCCACTGGGAATTTCACACACTGGGAGTCTCACACACTCAGAATCTCAAAAACTGGGAATCTTACACACTGTAATCTCAAACACTGGGAATCTCACACACTGGGATATCTCACATTGGGGAATTTCACACACTGGGGAATCTCACACACTGGGGAATCGCACACACATGGAATCTCACACACTGGGAATCTCACACATTGGGGAATCTCACACACTGGGGAATCTCACACACTGGGGAATCTCACACACAGGGAATCTCACACACAGGGAATCTCACACACTGGGAATCTCACACACTGGGGAATCTCACACACTGGGGAATCTCACACACAGGGAATCTCACACACTGGGAATTTGACGCACTGGGGAATCTGAAACTGGGACTGTCACACACTGGGGAACTCACACACTGGGACACTGGGAATTTCACACACTGGGAATCACTGACACTGGGACTCTCACACACTGGGAATCTTACACACCCAATATTACACACTGGGAATCTCACACACTGGGGAAAACTCACGCACTGGAATCTCACACACTGTGAATATCACACAGTGGGGAATCTCACACACTGGGAGTCTCACACATTCAGAATCTCACAAACTGGGAATCTTGCACACTGGAAGCTCACACACTGGGACTCTCAGACACTGGGACGCTGGGAATCTCACAGACTGGGAATGGCAAACACCGGGAATCTCACTCACTGGGAACCTCACACTGGGAATCTCACACAGTTGGAATCTCACACACTTGGAATCTCACACACTGGAAATCTCACACACTGCAAGTCTCACACACTGGGGAATCTCACACACTGGGATCTCAGATACTGAGAATCTCACACACTGGGATAATGGTAATCTCATGCACTGGGAAACTCAAGCACTGGGAATCTCACACTGGGATACTGGGAATCACACACACTTGGAATCATGCACACTGGGAATTTCACACACTGGGAATCTAACACACTGGGAATCTCACACACTGGGAAACTCACACTGGGAATCTCACACAGTTGGAATCTCACACACTTGGAAACTCACACACTGGGAATCTCACACACTGGGGATCTCACTCACTGGGAATCTGACACACTGCAACACTGGGAATCTCACACAATGGCAAATCTCACACACTGGGAATCTCACACACTGGGAATCTCACACACTGGGGAACCTCACACACTGGGAACCTGACACACTGGGAACCTCACACACTGGAATATTACACACTGGGAATCTCACACACTGGGGAAAACTCATGCACTGGAAACTCACACACTGTGAATATCACACAGTGGGGAATCTCACACACTGGGAGTCTCACACACTCGGAATCTCACAAACTGGGAATCTCGCACACTGCAGGCACACATACTGGGAATCTCACACACTGGGAATCTCACACACTGGGACACTGGCAATCGCAAAGACTGGGAATTTCACACACTGGGTAATCTCACACACTGGGAATCCCACTCATTGGGAATCTCACACACTGGGACACTGGGAATCTCACACAATGGGAATCGGACACACTGGAAATCTCACACACTGGGAATCTCACACACTAGGAATCTCACACACTGGGAATCTCACACTCTTGGGATCTGAAACACTGGGATTCACACACACTGGGAATCTCACACACTGGGGAATCTCACACACTGGGGAATCTCAAACATGGGCAATATCAAACACTGGAAATCTCACACACTGGGAATTTCCCACACTGGGAATCTCAAACACGGCAAAATCTCACACACTGGGAACATCACACACTGGGGAACCTCACACACTGGGAATCTCACACACTGGGACACTGGCAATCGCAAAGACTGGGAATTTCACACACTGGGTAATCTCACACACTGGGAATCCCACTCATTGGGAATCTCACACACTGGGACACATTGGAAATCTCACACACTGGGAATCTCACACACTAGGAATCTCACACACTGGGAATCTCACACTCTTGGGATCTGAAACACTGGGATTCACACACACTGGGAATCTCACCCACTGGGGAATCTCACACACTGGGGAATCTCAAACATGGGCAATATCAAACACTGGAAATCTCACACACTGGGAATTTCCCACACTGGGAATCTCAAACACGGCAAAATCTCACACACTGGGAACATCACACACTGGGGAATCTCACACACTGGGAATCTCACACACTGGGGAATCACACACTGGGCCAAACCAAATCACACACACTGGGGAATCTCACAAACTGGGGAATCTCACACACTGGGGAATCTCAAACACTGGGGAATCTCACACACTGGCTATCTCGCACACTGGGTGTATCACACACTGGAAATCTCACACACTGGGCACCTCAAACACTGGGGAAGCTCCCACATTGTGAACCTCACACACTGGGAATCTCATACACTGGGAAACTCACACACTGTGAATATCACACAGTGGGGAATCTCACACACTGGGAGTCTCACACACTGGGAATCTCACACACTGGGAATCTCACACACTGGAGAATCTCACAAACTGGGAATCTCACACACTGGGAATCTCTCACACTGGAATCTCACACACCGGGAATCTCACACATTGGGAATCTCACACACTGGGAGTCTCACACACTCGGAATCTCACAAACTGGGAATCTCGCACACTGCAATCTCACACATTGGGAATCTCACACACTGGGATATCAGATACTGGGAATCTCACACACTGGGATACTGGTAATCTCATGCACTGGGAAACTCAAGCACTGGGAATCTCACACTGGGACACTGGGAACCTCACACACTGGGAACCTCACACACTGGAATTTTACACACTGGGAATCTCACACACTGGGAATTTCAAACACTGGAAATCTCACAAATTGAGAAATCTCACACACTGGGGAATCTCACACACTGGGGAATCTCAAACATTGCAGAAACTCACACACTGGGGAGTCTCACACACTGGGGAATCACACACTTTGGGGAATCTCACACACTGGGAATCTCACACACTGAGATTCACACACACTGGGAATCTCACACACTGGGAATCTCACAAACTGGGAATCTCACACACTGGCAATCTCACACACTGGAGAAACTCACACAATGTGAATGTCACACACTGGGAGTCTGAAACTCTGGGACAGTGGGGATATCACACACTGGGGAATCTCACACACTGGGGAATCTCACACACTGGGAATTCCACACAATGGGAATCTCAAACACTGGAAATCTCACACATTGGGGAATCTCACACACTGGGAATCTCAAATACTGGTACACTGGGGATATAATACACTGGGGAATCACACACATTGGGAATCTCACACACTGGGAATGTCACACACTGGGAATCTCACACACTAGGAATCTCACACACTGGGAATCTCACACTCTTGGGGTCTGAAACACTGGGATTCACACACACTGGGATTCTCACCCACTGGGGAATCTCACACACTGGGGAATCTCAAACATGGGCAATATCAAACACTGGAAATCTCACACACTGGGAATTTCCCACACTGGGAATCTCAAACACGGCAAAATCTCACACACTGGGAACATCACACACTGGGGAATCTCACACACTGGGAATCTCACACACTGGGGAATCACACACTGGGCCAAACCAAATCACACACACTGGGGAATCTCACAAACTGGGGAATCTCACACACTGGGGAATCTCAAACACTGGGGAATCTCACACACTGGCTATCTCGCACACTGGGTGTATCACACACTGGAAATCTCACACACTGGGCACCTCAAACACTGGGGAAGCTCCCACACTGGGAACCTCACACACTGGGAATCTCATACACTGGGAATCTCACACACTGGGACACTGGGAATCTCAAACAGTGGGGAATCTCACGAACTGGGGAATCTCACACACTGGGAATCTCACACAATGGGAATCTCACACACTGGTGAATCTAACAAACGGGGAATATCACACACTGGGAATCTCACACACTGGGAATCTCACACACTGGGTATCTCAAACACTGGGAATCTCAAACACTAGGTATCTCACACACTGGGTCTCTCACAAACTGGGAAGCTCACACACTGGAATATTACACATGGGGAATCTCACACACTGGGGAAATCTCACGCAAAGGAATCTCACACACTGTGAATATCACACACTGGGGAATCTCACCACTTGGAATCTCAAAAACTGGGAATCTCACACACTGGGACACTGGGAATCTCAAACACTGGGGAATCTCACACACTGGGAATCTCACACACTGGGAATCTCACACAGTTGGAATCTCACACACTGGGAATCTCACTCACTGGGAATCTCACACACTGCGGAATCTCACACAGTTGGAATCTCACACACTGGGAATCTCACTCACTGGGAATCTCACACACTGCGAATCACACACACAGGGAATCTCACACACTGGGAATATCACACACTGGGAATCTCACACAGTTGGAATCTCACACAGTTGGAATCTCACACACTGGGAATCTCACACACTGGGAATCTCACACACTGGGAATCTCACACAGTTGGAATCTCACACAGTTGGAATCTCACACACTGGGAATCTCACACACTGGGATTATCACACACTGGGGAATCTCACACACTGGGAATCTCACACACTGGGAATCTCACACACTGGGATTATCACACACTGGGGAATCTCACACACTGGGAATCTCACACACTGGGAATCTCACACACTGGGAATCTGACACACTGGGAATCTGACACACTGGGAATCTGACACACTGCGAATCACACACACAGGGAATCTCACACACTGGGAATATCACACACTGGGGAATCTCACACACTGGGAATCTCACTCACTGGGAATCTCACACACTGGGAATCTGACACACTGCGAATCACACACACAGGGAATCTCACACACTGGGAATATCACACACTGGGGAATCTCACACACTGGGAATCTCACTCACTGGGAATCTCACACACTGGGAATCTGACACACTGCGAATCACACACACAGGGAATCTCACACACTGGGAATATCACACACTGGGGAATCTCACACACTGGGAATCTCACACACAGGGAATCTCACACACTGGGAATATCACACACTGGGGAATCTCACACACTGGGCAAATCACACATACTGGGGAATCTCACACACTGGGAATCTCACAAACTGGGGAATCTGACACACTGGGGAATCTCACACACTGGGGAATCTCACACACTGGGGAATGTCACACACTGGGGAATCTCACACACTGGGATTATCACACACTGGAAATCTCACACACTGGGAATTTCACATACCGGGCACCTCAAACACTGGGGAATCTCCCACACTGGGAATCTAACACACTGGGAACCTCATACACTGGGAATATCATGCACTGGGACACTGGGAATCTCAAAGTCTGGGGAATCTCACACACTGGGAATCTCACACACTGGGAATCTCACACACTGGGAATCTCACACACTGGGGAATCTCACAAACTGGGAATCTCACACACTGGGAATCTCTCACACTGGAATCCCACACACCGGGAATCTCACACATTGGGAATCTCACACACTGGGAGTCTCACACACTTGGAATCTCACAAACTGGGAATCTCGCACACTGCAATCTCACACATTGGGAATCTCACACACTAGGACACTGGGAATCTCACACACTGGAAATCTAACACACTGGAAATCTCAGACACTGGGAACCTCACACACTGGGAATCTCACACACTGGGAATCTCACACACTGGGAATCTCACAAACTGGGAATCTCACACGCTGGGAATCTCTCACACTGGAATCTCACACACTGGGAATCTCACACACTGGGAATCTCACACACTGGGGATCTCACAAACTGGGTATCTCACACACTGAGAACCTGACACACTGGGAACCTCACACACTGGAATATTACACACTGGGAATCTCACACACTGGGGAAAACTCATGCACTGGAAACTCACACACTGTGAATATCACACAGTGGGGAATCTCACACACTGGGAGTCTCACCCACTGGGAATCTCACACACTGGGAATCTCACACACTGGAGAATCTCACAAACTGGGAATCTCACACACTGGGAATCTCTCACACTGGAATCTCACACACCGGGAATCTCACACATTGGGAATCTCACACACTGGGAGTCTCACACACTCGGAATCTCACAAACTGGGAATCTCGCACACTGCAATCTCACACATTGGGAATCTCACACACTGGGATCTCAGATACTGGGAATCTCACACACTGGGATACTGGTAATCTCATGCACTGGGAAACTCAAGCACTGGGAATCTCACACTGGGACACTGGGAACCTCACACACTGGGAACCTCACACACTGGAATTTTACACACTGGGAATCTCACACACTGGGAATTTCAAACACTGGAAATCTCACAAATTGAGAAATCTCACACACTGGGGAATCTCACACACTGGGGAATCTCAAACATTGCAGAAACTCACACACTGGGGAGTCTCACACACTGGGGAATCACACACTTTGGGGAATCTCACACACTGGGAATCTCACACACTGAGATTCACACACACTGGGAATCTCACACACTGGGAATCTCACAAACTGGGAATCTCACACACTGGCAATCTCACACACTGGAGAAACTCACACAATGTGAATGTCACACACTGGGAGTCTGAAACTCTGGGACAGTGGGGATATCACACACTGGGGAATCTCACACACTGGGGAATCTCACACACTGGGAATTCCACACAATGGGAATCTCAAACACTGGAAATCTCACACATTGGGGAATCTCACACACTGGGGAATCTCACACACTGGGAACCTCACACACCGGGGAATTTCACAAGTGGGGAATCTCACACACTGGGAACCTCACACACCGGGGAATTTCACAAGTGGGGAATCTCACACACTGGGAATCTCAAATACTGGTACACTGGGGATATAATACACTGGGGAATCACACACATTGGGAATCTCACACACTGGGAATGTCACACACTGGGAATCTCACACTGGGAATCTCAAACACTGGAAAACTGGAAATCTCACACACTGGCATTATTAAACTCTGCAAATTTCACACTCTGGGGATTCTCACACACTGGGAACTCCACACACTGGGAATCTCACCCACTGGGAATTTCACACACTGGGAGTCTCACACACTCGGAATCTCAAACACTGGGAATCTCACACACTGGGAATCTCACACATTGGGGAATCTCACACACTGGGAATCTCACACACTGGGGAATCTCACACACTGGGAATGTCACACACTGGGAATGTCACACATTGGGGAATCTCACACACTGGGAATCTCAAACACTGGGACATGGTGATATCACACACTGAGGAATCTCACACACTGTGAATCTCAAATACTGGTACACTGGGGATATAATACACTGGGGAATCACACACATTGGGAATCTCACACACTGGGGATCTCACACACTGGGAATCTCACACACTGGGAATCTCAAACATTGGGGAATCTCCCACACTGGGGAGTCTCACACACTGGGATACCTCACACACTGGGGAATCACACACACTGGGAATCTCACATACTGGGGAATCACACATACTGGGGATCTCACACACAGCCAATCTCACACACTGGGAATCTCACACACTGGGAATCTCACACACTGGGGAATCTCACACAATGGGGAATCTCACACACGGGCAATCTCACCCACTGGGAATTTCACACACTGGGAGTCTCACACACTCAGAATCTCAAAAACTGGGAATCTTACACACTGTAATCTCAAACACTGGGAATCTCACACACTGGGATATCTCACATTGGGGAATTTCACACACTGGGGAATCTCACACACTGGGGAATCGCACACACATGGAATCTCACACACTGGGAATCTCACACATTGGGGAATCTCACACACTGGGGAATCTCACACACTGGGGAATCTCACACACTGGGGAATCTCACACACAGGGAATCTCACACACTGGGAATTTGACGCACTGGGGAATCTGAAACTGGGACTGTCACACACTGGGGAACTCACACACTGGGACACTGGGAATTTCACACACTGGGAATCACTGACACTGGGACTCTCACACACTGGGAATCTTACACACCCAATATTACACACTGGGAATCTCACACACTGGGGAAAACTCACGCACTGGAATCTCACACACTGTGAATATCACACAGTGGGGAATCTCACACACTGGGAGTCTCACACATTCAGAATCTCACAAACTGGGAATCTTGCACACTGGAAGCTCACACACTGGGAATCTCAGACACTGGGACGCTGGGAATCTCACAGACTGGGAATGGCAAACACCGGGAATCTCACTCACTGGGAACCTCACACTGGGAATCTCACACAGTTGGAATCTCACACACTGGAAATCTCACACACTGCAAGTCTCACACACTGGGGAATCTCACACACTGGGATCTCAGATACTGGGAATCTCACACACTGGGATACTGGTAATCTCATGCACTGGGAAACTCAAGCACTGGGAATCTCACACTGGGATACTGGGAATCTAACACACTGGGAATCTCACACACTGGGAAACCCACACTGGGAATCTCACACAGTTGGAATCTCACACACTTGGAAACTCACACACTGGGAATATCACACACTGGGAATCTCACACACTGGGGATCTCACTCACTGGGAATCTGACACACTGCAACACTGGGAATCTCACACAATGGCAAATCTCACACACTGGGAATCTCACACACTGGGAACCTGACACACTGGGAACCTCACACACTGGAATATTACACACTGGGAATCTCACACACTGGGGAAAACTCATGCACTGGAAACTCACACACTGTGAATATCACACAGTGGGGAATCTCACACACTGGGAGTCTCACACACTCGGAATCTCACAAACTGGGAATCTCGCTCACTGCAGTCACACATACTGGGAATCTCACACACTGGGAGTCTCACACACTCGGAATCTCACAAACTGGGAATCTCGCACACTGCAGGCACACATACTGGGAATCTCACACACTGGGAATCTCACACACTGGGACACTGGCAATCGCAAAGACTGGGAATTTCACACACTGGATAATCTCACACACTGGGAATCCCACTCATTGGGAATCTCACACACTGGGACACTGGGAATCTCACACAATGGGAATCGGACACACTGGAAATCTCACACACTGGGAATCTCACACACTAGGAATCTCACACACTGGAAATCTCACACTCTTGGGATCTGAAACACTGGGATTCACACACACTGGGAATCTCACACACTGGGGAATCTCACACACTGGGGAATCTCAAACATGGGCAATATCAAACACTGGAAATCTCACACACTGGGAATTTCCCACACTGGGAATCTCAAACACGGCAAAATGTCACACACTGGGAACATCACACACTGGGGAATCTCACACACTGGGAATCTCACACACTGGGGAATCACACACTGGGTCAAACCGAATCACACACACTGGGGAATCTCACAAACTGGGGAATCTCACACACTGGGGAATCTCAAACACTGGGGAATCTCACACACTGGCTATCTCGCACACTGGGTGTATCACACACTGGAAATCTCACACACTGGGCACCTCAAACACTGGGGAAGCTCCCACACTGGGAACCTCACACACTGGGAATCTCATACACAGGGAATCTCACACACTGGGACACTGGGAATCTCAAACAGTGGGGAATCTCACGAACTGGGGAATCTCACACACTGGGAATCTCACACAATGGGAATCTCACACACTGGTGAATCTAACAAACGGGGAATATCACACACTGGGAATCTCACACACTGGGAATCTCACACACTGGGAATCTCAAACACTGGGAATCTCAAACACCAGGTATCTCACACACTGGGTCTCTCACAAACTGGGAAGCTCACACACTGGAATATTACACATGGGGAATCTCACACACTGGGGAAATCTCACGCAAAGGAATCTCACACACTGTGAATATCACACACTGGGGAATCTCACCACTTGGAATCTCAAAAACTGGGAATCTCACACACTGGGACACTGGGAATCTCACACACTGGGGAATCTCACACACTGGGAATCTCACACAGTTGGAATCTCACACAGTTGGAATCTCACACACTGGGAATCTCACACACTGGAAATCTCACACACTGGGAATCTCACACACTGGGAATCTCACACACTGGAAATCTCACACACTGGGAATCTCACACACTGCGGAACCTCACTTACTGGGAATCTCACACACTGGGAATCTGACACACTGGGAATCTCACACACTGGGAATATCACACACTGGGGAATCTCACACACTGGGGAAGTCACACATACTGGGTCACCCCAAATCACACACAGTGGGGAATCTCACACACTGGGGAATCTCACAGACTGGGGAATGTCACACACTGGGGAATCTCACACACTGGGATTATCACACACTGGAAATCTCACACACTGGGAATTTCACACACCGGGCACCTCAAACACTGGGGAATCTCCCACACTGGGAATCTAACACACTGGGAACCTCATACACTGGGAATCTCATGCACTGGGACACTGGGAATCTCAAACTCTGGGGAATCTCACACACTGGGAATCTCACACACTGGGAATCTCACACACTGGGAATCTCACACACTGGGGAATCTCACAAACTGGGAATCTCACACACTGGGAATCTCTCACACTGGAATCTCACACACCGGGAATCTCACACATTGGGAATCTCACACACTGGGAGTCTCACACACTCGGAATCTCACAAACTGGGAATCTCGCACACTGCAATCTCACACATTGGGAATCTCACACACTGGGACACTGGGGATCTCACACACTGGGAATCACACACACTGGAAATCTCAGACACTGGGAACCTCACACACTGGGAATCTCACACACTGGGAATCTCACACACTGGGAATCTCACAAACTGGGAATCTCACACGCTGGGAATCTCTCACACTGGAATCTCACACACTGGGAATCTCACACACTGGGGATCTCACACACTGGGAGTCTCACACACTCGGAATCTCAAAACTGGAAATCTCACACACTGGGGAATCTCACAAACTGGGAATCTCACATACTGGGAATCTCGTACACTGCAATCTCACACACTGGGAATCTCACACACTGGGACACTGGCAATCTCAAAGACTGGGAATTTCACACTCTGGGTAATCAAACACACTGGGAATCCCACACATTGGGAAGCTCACACACTGGGACACTGGGTATCTCACACACTGGGAATCACACACACTGGAAATCTAACACACTGGAAATCTCAGACACTGGGAACCTCACACACTGGGACACTGGGAATCTCACACACTGGGGAATCTCAAACACTGGGAAGCTCACACACTGAGAATCTTACACACTGTGAATCTCATGCACTAGGACACTGGGAATCTGACACACTGGGAATCACACACACTGGGAATCTCACACACTGGGGAATCTCACACACTGGGGAATGTCAAAAACTGGGAATATCACACACTGGAAATCTCACAGACTGGGAATTTCCCACACTGGGAATCTCAAACACTGCAAAATCTCACACACTGGGAATCTCACACACTGGGGAATCTCACACACTGGGAATCTCACCCACTGGGGAATCACACACACTGGGACACCCCAAATCTCACACACTGGGGAATCTCACACACTGGGAATCTCACACACTGGGAGTATCACGCATTGGAAATCTCACACACTGGGTATTTTACACACTGGGCATCCCAAAAACTGGGGAATCTCCCACACTGGGAATCTCCCACACTGGGAATCTCACACAATGGGGAATCTCAGACACTGGGAATCTCACACACTGGGGAATCTCACACACTGGGGAATCTCACACACTGGGGAATCTCACACACTGGGGAATCTCACACACAGCCAATCTCACACACAGGGAATCTCACCCACTGGGAATCTCACCCACTGGGGAATCTCACACACTGGGGAATCTCACACACTGGGGAATCTCACACACTGGGGAATCTCACACACAGGGAATTTCACGCACTGGGGAATCTGAAACTGGGACTCTCACACACTGGGAAACTCACACACTGGGGAAGTCTCAGACACTGGAATCTCACACACTGGGAATATCACACAGTGGGGAATCTCACACACTGGGAGTCTCACACACTGGGAATCTCACTCACTGGGAATCTCACACACTGGGAATCTCACTCACTAGGTATCTCACACACTGGGTCTCTCACAAACTGGGAAGCTCACACACTGGAATATTACACATGGGGAATCTCACACACTGGGGAAATCTCACGCAAAGGAATCTCACACACTGTGAATATCACACACTGGGGAATCTCACCACTTGGAATCTCAAAAACTGGGAATCTCACACACTGGGACACTGGGAATCTCAAACACTGGGGAATCTCACACACTGGGAATCTCACACACTGGGAATCTCACACACTGGGAATCTCACACACTGGGAATCTCACACAGTTGGAATCTCACACACTGGGAATCTCACACACTGCGGAACCTCACTTACTGGGAATCTCACACACTGGGAATCTGACACACTGGGAATCTCACACACTGGGAATATCACACACTGGGGAATCTCACACACTGGGGAAATCACACATACTGGGTCACCCCAAATCACACACAGTGGGGAATCTCACACACTGGGAATCTCACAAACTGGGGAATCTCACACACTGGGGAATCTCACAGACTGGGGAATGTCACACACTGGGGAATCTCACACACTGGGATTATCACACACTGGAAATCTCACACACTGGGAATTTCACACACCGGGCACCTCAAACACTGGGAACCTCATACACTGGGAATCTCATGCACTGGGACACTGGGAATCTCAAACTCTGGGGAATCTCACACACTGGGAATCTCACACACTGGGAATCTCACACACTGGGAATCTCACACACTGGGGAATCTCACAAACTGGGAATCTCACACACTGGGAATCTCTCACACTGGAATCTCACACAACGGGAATCTCACACATTGGGAATCTCACACACTGGGAGTCTCACACACTCGGAATCTCACAAACTGGGAATCTCGCACACTGCAATCTCACACATTGGGAATCTCACACACTGGGACACTGGGGATCTCACACACTGGGAATCACACACACTGGAAATCTCAGACACTGGGAACCTCACACACTGGGAATCTCACACACTGGGAATCTCACACACTGGGAATCTCACAAACTGGGAATCTCACACGCTGGGAATCTCTCACACTGGAATCTCACACACTGGGAATCTCACACACTGGGGATCTCACACACTGGGAGTCTCACACACTCGGAATCTCAAAACTGGAAATCTCACACACTGGGGAATCTCACAAACTGGGAATCTCACATACTGGGAATCTCATACACTGGGACACTGGCAATCTCAAAGACTGGGAATTTCACACTCTGGGTAATCAAACACACTGGGAATCCCACACATTGGGAATCTCACACACTGGGACACTGGGTATCTCACACACTGGGAATCACACACACTGGAAATCTAACACACTGGAAATCTCAGACACTGGGAACCTCACACACTGGGACACTGGGAATCTCACACACTGGGGAATCTCAAACACTGGGAAGCTCACACACTGAGAATCTTACACACTGGGAATCTCATGCACTAGGACACTGGGAATCTGACACACTGGGAATCACACACACTGGGAATCTCACACACTGGGGAATCTCACACACTGGGGAATGTCAAAAACTGGGAATATCACACACTGGAAATCTCACAGACTGGGAATTTCCCACACTGGGAATCTCAAACACTGCAAAATCTCACACACTGGGAATCTCACACACTGGGGAATCTCACACACTGGGAATCTCACCCACTGGGGAATCACACACACTGGGAATCTCACCCACTGGGGAATCACACACACTGGGACACCCCAAATCTCACACACTGGGGAATCTCACACACTGGGAATCTCACACACTGGGAGTATCACGCATTGGAAATCTCACACACTGGGTATTTTACACACTGGGCATCCCAAAAACTGGGGAATCTCCCACACTGGGAATCTCCCACACTGGGAATCTCACACAATGGGGAATCTCACACACTGGGGAATCTCACACACTGGGGAATCTCACACAGAGGGAATCTCACACACAGGGAATTTCACGCACTGGGGAATCTGAAACTGGGACTCTCACACACTGAGGAAGTCTCAGACACTGGAATCTCACACACTGGGAATATCACACAGTGGGGAATCTCACACACTGGGAGTCTCACACACTGGGAATCTCACTCACTGGGAATCTCACACACTGGGAATCTGACACACTGGGGAAGTCTCAGACACTGGAATCTCACACACTGGGAATATCACACAGTGGGGAATCTCACACACTGGGAGTCTCACACACTGGGAATCTCACTCACTGGGAATCTCACACACTGGGAATCTGACACACTGGGAATCTCACACACTGGGAATATCACACACTGGGGAATCTCACACACTGGGGAAATCACACATACTGGGTCACCCCGAATCACACACACTGGGGAATCTCACACACTGGGAATCTCACACCCTGGGAATCTCACACCCTGGGTAACTCACACACTGGGAATCTCACACACTGGGAATCTCACACCCTGGGTATCTCACACACTGGGAATCTCACACACTGGGAATCTCACACACTGGGAATCTCACACAATGGGAATCTCACACAATGGGGAATCTCACACACTGGAATCTCACACATTGGGTCTATCACACACTGGGGAATCTCACATACAGGGAATCTGACACACTGGGAATCTGACAAACTGGAATCTCACAGAGTGGGAAATCTCACACACTGGGAATCTCGACCACTGGGAATCTCACACACTTTGCATCTCACACACTGAAATCTCACACGCTGAGCAATCTCACACATTGGGGATGTCAAAAACTGGGAATCTCACACACTGGGGAATCTCACACACTGGGAACCTCACACTCTGGGAATCTCACACTCTGGGACACCGGGAATCTCACACACTGGGGAATCTCACACACTGGGAATCTCACACTGGGAATCTCACACACTTTGAATTTCACACAATGGGATTCTCAAACACTGGGAATCTCACACACTGGGACACTGGGAATCTCACACACTGGGAATCTGACACACTGGGGAATCTCACACACTGGGGAATCTCACACACTGGGGAATGTCACACACTGGGGAATCTCACACACTGGGATTATCACACACTGGGAATCTCACACACTGGGGAATCTCACAAACTGGGTATCTCACACACTGGGAACCTGACACACTGGGAACCTCACATACTGGAATATTGCACACTGGGAATCTCACACACTGGGGAAAACTCATGCACTGGAAACTCACACACTGTGAATATCACACAGTGGGGAATCTCACACACTGGGAGTCTCACACACTGGGAATCTCACACACTGGGAATCTCACACACTGGGGAATCTCACAAACTGGGAATCTCACACACTGGGAATCTCTCACACTGGAATCTCACACACCGGGAATCTCACACATTGGGAATCTCACACACTGGGAGTCTCACACACTCGGAATCTCACAAACTGGGAATCTCGCACACTGCAATCTCACACATTGGGAATCTCACACACTAGGACACTGGGAATCTCACACACTGGGAATCACACACACTGGAAATCTAACACACTGGAAATCTCAGACACTGGGAACCTCACACACTGGGAATCTCAGACACTGGGAATCTCACACACTGGGAATCTCACACACTGGGGAATCTCACAAACTGGGTATCTCACACACTGGGAACCTGACACACTGGGAACCTCACACACTGGAATATTACACACTGGGAATCTCACACACTGGGGAAAACTCATGCACTGGAAACTCACACACTGTGAATATCACACAGTGGGGAATCTCACAAACTGGGAGTCTCACACACTCGGAATCTCACAAACTGGGAATCTCGCACACTGCAGTCACACATACTGGGAATCTCACACACTGGGAATCTCACACACTGGGACACTGGCAATCGCAAAGACTGGGAATTTCACACACTGTGTAATCTCACACACTGGGAATCCCACTCATTGGGAATCTCACACACTGGGACACTGGGAATCTCACACAATGGGAATCGGACACACTGGAAATCTCACACACTGGGAATCTCACACACTAGGAATCTCACACACTGGGAATCTCACACTCTTGGGAATCTGAAACACTGGGATTCACACACACTGGGAATCTCACACACTGGGGAATCTCACACACTGGGGAATCTCAAACATGGGCAATATCAAACACTGGAAATCTCACACACTGGGAATTTCCCACACTGGGAATCTCAAACACTTGGAATCTCACAAACTGGGAATCTCGCACATTGCAATCTCACACATTGGGAATCTCACACACTAGGACACTGGGAATCTCACACACTGGGAATCACACACAATACAATACAATACAATACAATACAAATCGCTTTATTGGCATGATAAGGTACATCTTATGTTGCCAAAGCATCAAAATACATTTATGGTTGAACACATAAACGCGGTTCCATTCATACAGTGTATAAACAGGTATATCCCTGAGTTTATAAATATATTTTCGCCTTGTTTATATATACTCTTGTCTTAGTTTACTGGTTATCCCTCTGTTCATGGCAAGCTGTAACATAGTGTGCCGCCAGTGTTACACAGCTTCTCTCCTCCCCCAGTAGGAATGGGAGTTTTTGGTTGTCAGTCAGATTTCTGAATTCAGGGCATATTTGTGAGAATTTTTGATAGAAATTCTCTCTGATGCCCTGATATTTTCCACAGGCTGTGAGGAAGTGCATCTCTGTCTCAACTACTCCCTGACTGCAGTGAGAGCATATCCTGTCTTCTCTTGGCAGCCTGGACACACTGGAAATCTAACACACTGGAAATCTCAGACACTGGGAACCTCACACACTGGGAATCTCACACACTGGGAATCTCACACACTGGGGAATCTCACAAACTGGGTATCTCACACACTGAGAACCTGACACACTGGGAACCTCGCACACTGGAATATTACACACTGGGAATCTCACACACTGGGGAAAACTCATGCACTGGAAACTCACACACTGTGAATATCACACAGTGGGGAATCTCACACACTGGGAGTCTCACACACTGGGAATCTCACACACTGGGAATCTCACAAACTGGGAATCTCACACACTGGGAATCTCTCACACTGGAATCTCACACACCGGGAATCTCACACATTGGGAATCTCACACACTGGGAGTCTCACACACTCGGAATCTCACAAACTGGGAATCTCGCACACTGCAATCTCACACATTGGGAATCTCACACACTGGGATCTCAGATACTGGGAATCTCACACACTGGGATACTGGTAATCTCATGCACTGGGAAACTCAAGCACTGGGAATCTCACACTGGGACACTGGGAATCACACACACTGGGAATCATGCACACTGGGAATTTCACACACCTGCAGTCTCACACTTGGAATCTCACACACTGGGAATCTCACACACTGGGAACCTCACACACTGGGAACCTCACACACTGGAATTTTACACACTGGGAATCTCACACACTGGGAATATCCTGCACCAGGAATCTCACACACTGGGAATTTCAAACACTGGAAATCTCACAAATTGAGAAATCTCACACACTGGGGAATCTCACACACTGGGGAATCTCAAACATTGCAGAAACTCACACACTGGGGAGTCTCACACACTGGGGAATCACACACTTTGGGGAATCTCACACACTGGGAATCTCACACACTGAGATTCACACACACTGGGAATCTCACACACTGGGAATCTCACAAACTGGGAATCTCACACACTGGCAATCTCACACACTGGAGAAACTCACACAATGTGAATGTCACACACTGGGAGTCTGAAACTCTGGGACAGTGGGGATATCACACACTGGGGAATCTCACACACTGGGGAATCTCACACACTGGGAATTCCACACAATGGGAATCTCAAACACTGGAAATCTCACACATTGGGGAATCTCACACACTGGGGAATGTCACACACTGGGAACCTCACACATCGGGGAATTTCACAAGTGGGGAATCTCACACACTGGGAATCTCAAATACTGGTACACTGGGGATATAATACACTGGGGAATCACACACATTGGGAATCTCACACACTGGGAACCTCACACACCGGGGAATCTCACACATTGGGGAATCTCACACACTGGGGAATCTCACACACTGGGAACCTCACACACCGGGTAATCTCACAAGTGGGGAATCTCACACACTGGGAATCTCAAATACTGGTACACTGGGGATATAATACACTGGGGAATCACACACATTGGGAATCTCACACACTGGGAATGTCACACACTGGGAATCTCACACTGGGAATCTCAAACACTGGAAAACTGGAAATCTCACACACTGGCATTATTAAACTCTGCAAATTTCACACTCTGGGGATTCTCACACACTGGGAACTCCACACACTGGGAATCTCACCCACTGGGAATTTCACACACTGGGAGTCTCACACATTGGGGAATCTCACACACTGGGAATCTCACACACTGGGGAATCTCACACACTGGGAATCTCACACACTGGGGAATCTCACACACTGGGAATCTCACACACTGGGAATGTCACACATTGGGGAATCTCACACACTGGGAATCTCAAACACTGGGACATGGTGATATTACACACTGAGGAATCTCACACACTGTGAATCTCAAATACTGGTACACTGGGGATATAATACACTGGGGAATCACACACATTGGGAATCTCACACACTGGGGATCTCACACACTGGGAATCTCACACACTGGGAATCTCACACACTGGGAATCTCACACATTGGGGAATCTCACACACTGGGAATCTCACACACTGGGGAATCTCACACACTGGGAATCTCACACACTGGGGAATCTCACACACTGGGAATCTCACACACTGGGAATGTCACACATTGGGGAATCTCACACACTGGGAATCTCAAACACTGGGACATGGTGATATTACACACTGAGGAATCTCACACACTGTGAATCTCAAATACTGGTACACTGGGGATATAATACACTGGGGAATCACACACATTGGGAATCTCACACACTGGGGATCTCACACACTGGGAATCTCACACACTGGGAATCTCAAACATTGGGGAATCTCCCACACTGGGGAGTCTCACACACTGGGATACCTCACACACTGGGGAATCACACACACTGGGAATCTCACATACTGGGGATCTCACACACTGGAATTTTACACACTGGGAATCTCACACACTGGGAATATCCTGCACCAGGAATCTCACACACTGGGAATTTCAAACACTGGAAATCTCACAAATTGAGAAATCTCACACACTGGGGAATCTCACACACTGGGGAATCTCAAACATTGCAGAAACTCACACACTGGGGAGTCTCACACACTGGGGAATCTCACACACTGGGAACCTCACACACCGGGGAATTTCACAAGTGGGGAATCTCACACACTGGGAACCTCACACACCGGGGAATCTCACAAGTGGGGAATCTCACACACTGGGAATCTCAAATACTGGTACACTGGGGATATAATACACTGGGGAATCACACACATTGGGAATCTCACACACTGGGAATGTCACACACTGGGAATCTCACACTGGGAATCTCAAACACTGGAAAACTGGAAATCTCACACACTGGCATTATTAAACTCTGCAAATTTCACACTCTGGGGATTCTCACACACTGGGAACTCCACACACTGGGAATCTCACCCACTGGGAATTTCACACACTGGGAGTCTCACACACTGGGGAATCTCACACATGGGCAATCTCACCCACTGGGAATTTCACACACTGGGAGTCTCACACACTCAGAATCTCAAAAACTGGGAATCTTACACACTGTAATCGCAAACACTGGGAATCTCACACACTGGGATATCTCACATTGGGGAATTTCACACACTGGGGAATCTCACACACTGGGGAATCGCACACACTGGGAATCTCACACACTGGGGAATCTCACACACTGGGAATCTCACACACTGGGAATGTCACACATTGGGGAATCTCACACACTGGGAATCTCAAACACTGGGACATGGTGATATCACACACTGAGGAATCTCACACACTGTGAATCTCAAATACTGGTACACTGGGGATATAATACACTGGGGAATCACACACATTGGGAATCTCACACACTGGGGATCTCACACACTGGGAATCTCACACACTGGGAATCTCAAACATTGGGGAATCTCCCACACTGGGGAGTCTCACACACTGGGATACCTCACACACTGGGGAATCACACACACTGGGAATCTCACATACTGGGGAATCACACATGCTGGGGATCTCACACACAGCCAATCTCACACACTGGGAATCTCACACACTGGGAATCTCACACACTGGGGAATCTCACACAATGGGGAATCTCACACATGGGCAATCTCACCCACTGGGAATTTCACACACTGGGAGTCTCACACACTCAGAATCTCAAAAACTGGGAATCTTACACACTGTAATCGCAAACACTGGGAATCTCACACACTGGGATATCTCACATTGGGGAATTTCACACACTGGGGAATCTCACACACTGGGGAATCGCACACACTGGGAATCTCACACACTGGGGAATCTCACACACTGGGAATCTCACACACTGGGAATGTCACACATTGGGGAATCTCACACACTGGGAATCTCAAACACTGGGACATGGTGATATCACACACTGAGGAATCTCACACGCTGTGAATCTCAAATACTGGTACACTGGGGATATAATACACTGGGGAATCACACACATTGGGAATCTCACACACTGGGGATCCCACACACTGGGAATCTCACACACTGGGAATCTCAAACATTGGGGAATCTCCCACACTGGGGAGTCTCACACACTGGGATACCTCACACACTGGGGAATCACACACATTGGGAATCTCACACACTGGGGATCTCACACACTGGGAATCTCACACACTGGGAATCTCAAACATTGGGGAATCTCCCACACTGGGGAGTCTCACACACTGGGATACCTCACACACTGGGGAATCACACACACTGGGAATCTCACATACTGGGAATCTCACACACTGGGAATCTCACACACTGGGATACCTCACACACTGGGGAATCACACACACTGGGAATCTCACATACTGGGAATCTCACACACTGGGAATCTCACACACTGGGAATCTCACACACTGGGAATCTCACACACTGGGGAATCTCACACACGGGCAATCTCACCCACTGGGAATTTCACACACTGGGAGTCTCACACACTCAGAATCTCAAAAACTGGGAATCTTACACACTGTAATCTCAAACACTGGGAATCTCACACACTGGGATATCTCACATTGGGGAATTTCACACACTGGGGAATCTCACACACTGGGGAATCGCACACACAGGGAATCTCACACACTGGGAATTTGACGCACTGGGGAATCTGAAACTGGGACTGTCACACACTGGGGAACTCACACACTGGGACACTGGGAATTTCACACACTGGGAATCACTGACACTGGGACTCTCACACACTGGGAATCTTACACACCCAATATTACACACTGGGAATCTCACACACTGGGGAAAACTCACGCACTGGAATCTCACACACTGTGAATATCACACAGTGGGGAATCTCACACACTGGGAGTCTCACACATTCAGAATCTCACAAACTGGGAATCTTGCACACTGGAAGCTCACACACTGGGAATCTCAGACACTGGGACGCTGGGAATCTCACAGACTGGGAATGGCAAACACCGGGAATCTCACTCACTGGGAACCTCACACTGGGAATCTCACACAGTTGGAATCTCACACACTTGGAATCTCACACACTGGAAATCTCACACACTGCAAGTCTCACACACTGGGGAATCTCACACACTGGGATCTCAGATACTGGGAATCTCACACACTGGGATACTGGTAATCTCATGCACTGGGAAACTCAAGCACTGGGAATCTCACACTGGGATACTGGGAATCACACACACTTGGAATCATGCACACTGGGAATTTCACACACTGGGAATCTAACACACTGGGAATCTCACACACTGGGAAACCCACACTGGGAATCTCATACAGTTGGAATCTCACACACTTGGAAACTCACACACTGGGAATATCACACACTGGGAATCTCACACACTGGGGATCTCACTCACTGGGAATCTGACACACTGCAACACTGGGAATCTCACACAATGGCAAATCTCACACACTGGGAATCTCACACACTGGGAATCTCACACACTGGGGAACCTCACACACTGGGAACCTGACACACTGGGAACCTCACACACTGGAATATTACACACTGGGAATCTCACACACTGGGGAAAACTCATGCACTGGAAACTCACACACTGTGAATATCACACAGTGGGGAATCTCACACACTGGGATTCTCACACACTGGGAATCTCACACACTGGGGAACCTCACACACTGGGAACCTGACACACTGGGAACCTCACACACTGGAATATTACACACTGGGAATCTCACACACTGGGGAAAACTCATGCACTGGAAACTCACACACTGTGAATATCACACAGTGGGGAATCTCACACACTGGGAGTCTCACACACTCGGAATCTCACAAACTGGGAATCTCGCACACTGCAGGCACACATACTGGGAATCTCACACACTGGGAATCTCACACACTGGGACACTGGCAATCGCAAAGACTTGGAATTTCACACACTGGGTAATCTCACACACTGGGAATCCCACTCATTGGGAATCTCACACACTGGGACACTGGGAATCTCACACAATGGGAATCGGACACACTGGAAATCTCACACACTGGGAATCTCACACACTAGGAATCTCACACACTGGGAATCTCACACTCTTGGGATCTGAAACACTGGGATTCACACACACTGGGAATCTCACACACTGGGGAATCTCACACACTGGGGAATCTCAAACATGGGCAATATCAAACACTGGAAATCTCACACACTGGGAATTTCCCACACTGGGAATCTCAAACACGGCAAAATCTCACACACTGGGAACATCACACACTGGGGAATCTCACACACTGGGAATCTCACACACTGGGGAATCTCAAACACTGGGGAATCTCACACACTGGCTATCTCGCACACTGGGTGTATCACACACTGGAAATCTCACACACTGGGCACCTCAAACACTGGGGAAGCTCCCACACTGGGAACCTCACACACTGGGAATCTCATACACTGGGAATCTCACACACTGGGAATCTCAAACAGTGGGGAATCTCACGAACTGGGGAATCTCACACACTGGGAATCTCACACACTGGGAACCTCACACACTGGAATATTACACACTGGGAATATCCTGCACCAGGAATCTCACACACTGGGAATATCCTGCACCAGGAATCTCACACACTGGGAATATCCTGCACCAGGAATCTCACACACTGGGAATTTCACACACTGGAAATCTCACAAATTGAGAAATCTCACACACTGGGGAATCTCACACACTGGGGAATCTCACACACTGGGAACAGCACACACTGGGGAATCTGACAAATTGGGAATATCACACACTGGCAAACTCACACACGGCAATTCACACACTGGGAATCTCACACACTGGGGAATGTCATACACTGAGTATCTCAGACACTGGGGAATCTCACACAGTGACATACTGGGAATTTCACACACTGGGAATCTCACACGCTCAGGAATCTCACACACTGGGAATCGCAGACACTGGGACTCTCACACACTGGAATCTCACACACTGGAATATTACACACTGGGAATCTCACACACTGGAACTTTAAAACACCAGGAATCTCACTCACTGGGAACCTCACACTGGGAATCTCACACACTGGGATCTCACACGCTCAGGAATCTCACACACTGTGAATCTTAAACACAGGGAATCTCACACACTGGAATCTCACACACTGGGAATGTCACACATTGGGAATCTCACACACTGGGAATCTCACACACTGGAATATCACACACTGGGAATCTCACACACTGGACAACCTCACACAATGGGAATACCACACACTGGGAAACTCACACACTGGGAATTCCACACACTGGGAATCTCACCCACTGGGAATTTCACACACTGGGAGTCTCACACACTCGGAATCTCAAAAACTGGGAATCTTGCACACTGCAGTCTCAAACACTGGGAATCTCACACACTGGGAATCTCACACATTGGGGAATCTCACACACTGGGGAATCTCACACACTGGGGAATCTCACGCACAGGGAATCTCACACACTGGGAATGTCACACATTGGGGAATCTCACACACTGGGAATCTCAAACACTGGGACATGGTGATATCTCACACTGAGGAATCTCACACACTGGGAATCTCACAAACTGGGAATCTCACACATTGGGAATCTCACACACTGGGAATCTCACACTGGGAATCTCACACACTGGGAAACTGGAAAATTCACAAAATGCAGAATCTCACACACTGGAATCTCACACACTGGGAATCTCACACACTGGGAAGATCACACACTGGGAATTCACACACTGGGGAATTTCACACACTGGGGAATCTCACACAATGGGGAGTCTCACACACTGGGGAATCTCACACACTGGGGAATCTCAAACATTGCAGAAACTCACACACTGGGGAGTCTCACACACTGGGGAATCACACACTTTGGGGAATCTCACACACTGGGAATCTCACACACTGAGATTCACACACACTGGGAATCTCACACACTGGGAATCTCACAAACTGGGAATCTCACACACTGGCAATCTCACACACTGGAGAAACTCACACAATGTGAATGTCACACACTGGGAGTCTGAAACTCTGGGACAGTGGGGATATCACACACTGGGGAATCTCACACACTGGGGAATCTCACACACTGGGAATTCCACACAATGGGAATCTCAAACACTGGAAATCTCACACATTGGGGAATCTCACACACTGGGGAATCTCACACACTGGGAACCTCACACACCGGGGAATTTCACAAGTGGGGAATCTCACACACTGGGAACCTCACACACCGGGGAATCTCACAAGTGGGGAATCTCACACACTGGGAATCTCAAATACTGGTACACTGGGGATATAATACACTGGGGAATCACACACATTGGGAATCTCACACACTGGGAATGTCACACACTGGGAATCTCACACTGGGAATCTCAAACACTGGAAAACTGGAAATCTCACACACTGGCATTATTAAACTCTGCAAATTTCACACTCTGGGGATTCTCACACACTGGGAACTCCACACACTGGGAATCTCACCCACTGGGAATTTCACACACTGGGAGTCTCACACACTCGGAATCTCAAACACTGGGAATCTCACACACTGGGAATCTCACACATTGGGGAATCTCACACACTGGGAATCTCACACACTGGGGAATCTCACACACTGGGAATGTCACACACTGGGAATGTCACACATTGGGGAATCTCACACACTGGGAATCTCAAACACTGGGACATGGTGATATCACACACTGAGGAATCTCACACACTGTGAATCTCAAATACTGGTACACTGGGGATATAATACACTGGGGAATCACACACATTGGGAATCTCACACACTGGGGATCTCACACACTGGGAATCTCACACACTGGGAATCTCAAACATTGGGGAATCTCCCACACTGGGGAGTCTCACACACTGGGATACCTCACACACTGGGGAATCACACACACTGGGAATCTCACATACTGGGGAATCACACATACTGGGGATCTCACACACAGCCAATCTCACACACTGGGAATCTCACACACTGGGAATCTCACACACTGGGGAATCTCACACATGGGCAATCTCACCCACTGGGAATTTCACACACTGGGAGTCTCACACACTCAGAATCTCAAAAACTGGGAATCTTACACACTGTAATCTCAAACACTGGGAATCTCACACACTGGGATATCTCACATTGGGGAATTTCACACACTGGGGAATCTCACACACTGGGGAATCGCACACACATGGAATCTCACACACTGGGAATCTCACACATTGGGGAATCTCACACACTGGGGAATCTCACACACAGGGAATCTCACACACTGGGGAATCTCACACACAGGGAATCTCACACACTGGGAATTTGACGCACTGGGGAATCTGAAACTGGGACTGTCACACACTGGGGAACTCACACACTGGGACACTGGGAATTTCACACACTGGGAATCACTGACACTGGGACTCTCACACACTGGGAATCTCACACACTGGGGAAAACTCACGCACTGGAATCTCACACACTGTGAATATCACACAGTGGGGAATCTCACACACTGGGAGTCTCACACATTCAGAATCTCACAAACTGGGAATCTTGCACACTGGAAGCTCACACACTGGGAATCTCAGACACTGGGACGCTGGGAATCTCACAGACTGGGAATGGCAAACACCGGGAATCTCACTCACTGGGAACCTCACACTGGGAATCTCACACACTTGGAATCTCACACACTGGAAATCTCACACACTGCAAGTCTCACACACTGGGGAATCTCACACACTGGGATCTCAGATACTGGGAATCTCACACACTGGGATACTGGTAATCTCATGCACTGGGAAACTCAAGCACTGGGAATCTCACACTGGGATACTGGGAATCACACACACTTGGAATCATGCACACTGGGAATTTCACACACTGGGAATCTAACACACTGGGAATCTCACACACTGGGAAACCCACACTGGGAATCTCACACAGTTGGAATCTCACACACTTGGAAACTCACACACTGGGAATCTCACACACTGGGGAACCTCACACACTGGGAACCTGACACACTGGGAACCTCACACACTGGAATATTACACACTGGGAATCTCACACACTGGGGAAAACTCATGCACTGGAAACTCACACACTGTGAATATCACACAGTGGGGAATCTCACACACTGGGAGTCTCACACACTCGGAATCTCACAAACTGGGAATCTCGCACACTGCAGGCACACATACTGGGAATCTCACACACTGGGAATCTCACACACTGGGACACTGGCAATCGCAAAGACTTGGAATTTCACACACTGGGTAATCTCACACACTGGGAATCCCACTCATTGGGAATCTCACACACTGGGACACTGGGAATCTCACACAATGGGAATCGGACACACTGGAAATCTCACACACTGGGAATCTCACACACTAGGAATCTCACACACTGGGAATCTCACACTCTTGGGATCTGAAACACTGGGATTCACACACACTGGGAATCTCACACACTGGGGAATCTCACACACTGGGGAATCTCAAACATGGGCAATATCAAACACTGGAAATCTCACACACTGGGAATTTCCCACACTGGGAATCTCAAACACGGCAAAATCTCACACACTGGGAACATCACACACTGGGGAATCTCACACACTGGGAATCTCACACACTGGGGAATCACACACTGGGTCAAACCGAATCACACACACTGGGGAATCTCACAAACTGGGGAATCTCACACACTGGGGAATCTCAAACACTGGGGAATCTCACACACTGGCTATCTCGCACACTGGGTGTATCACACACTGGAAATCTCACACACTGGGCACCTCAAACACTGGGGAAGCTCCCACACTGGGAACCTCACACACTGGGAATCTCATACACTGGGAATCTCACACACTGGGACACTGGGAATCTCAAACAGTGGGGAATCTCACGAACTGGGGAATCTCACACACTGGGAATCTCACACAATGGGAATCTCACACACTGGGAATCTCAAACACTGGGAATCTCAAACACTAGGAATCTCACACACTGGGAATCTCACACACTGGGAATCTGACACACTGCGGATCACACACACTGGGAATCTCACACACTGGGAATATCACACACTGGGGAATCTCACACACTGGGCAAATCACACATACTGGGGAATCTCACACACTGGGAATCTCACAAACTGGGGAATCTGACACACTGGGGAATCTCACACACTGGGGAATCTCACACACTGGGGAATGTCACACACTGGGGAATCTCACACACTGGGATTATCACACACTGGAAATCTCACACACTGGGAATTTCACATACCGGGCACCTCAAACACTGGGGAATCTCCCACACTGGGAATCTAACACACTGGGAACCTCATACACTGGGAATCTCATGCACTGGGACACTGGGAATCTCAAACTCTGGGGAATCTCACACACTGGGAATCTCACACACTGGGAATCTCACACACTGGGAATCTCACACACTGGGGAATCTCACAAACTGGGAATCTCACACACTGGGAATCTCTCACACTGGAATCTCACACACCGGGAATCTCACACATTGGGAATCTCACACACTGGGAGTCTCACACACTCGGAATCTCACAAACTGGGAATCTCGCACACTGCAATCTCACACATTGGGAATCTCACACACTAGGACACTGGGAATCTCACACACTGGGAATCACACACACTGGAAATCTAACACACTGGAAATCTCAGACACTGGGAACCTCACACACTGGGAATCTCACACACTGGGAATCTCACACACTGGGGAATCTCACAAACTGGGTATCTCACACACTGGGAACCTGACACACTGGGAACCTCACATACTGGAATATTACACACTGGGAATCTCACACACTGGGGAAAACTCATGCACTGGAAACTTACACACTGCGAATATCACACAGTGGGGAATCTCACACACTGGGAGTCTCACACACTGGGAATCTCACACACTGGGAATCTCGCACACTGCAGTCACACATACTGGGAATCTCACACACTGGGAATCTCACACACTGGGACACTGGCAATCGCAAAGACTGGGAATTTCACACACTGTGTAATCTCACACACTGGGAATCCCACTCATTGGGAATCTCACACACTGGGACACTGGGAATCTCACACAATGGGAATCGGACACACTGGAAATCTCACACACTGGGAATCTCACACACTAGGAATCTCACACACTGGGAATCTCACACTCTTGGGAATCTGAAACACTGGGATTCACACACACTGGGAATCTCACACACTGGGGAATCTCACACACTGGGGAATCTCAAACATGGGCAATATCAAACACTGGAAATCTCACACACTGGGAATTTCCCACACTGGGAATCTCAAACATGGCAAAATCTCACACACTGGGAACATCACACACTGGGGAATCTCACACACTGGGAATCTCACACACTGGGGAATCACACACTGGGTCAAACCGAATCACACACACTGGGGAATCTCACAAACTGGGGAGGCTCACACACTGGGGAATCTCAAACACTGGGGAATCTCACACACTGGCTATCTCGCACACTGGGTGTATCACACACTGGAAATCTCACACACTGGGCACCTCAAACACTGGGGAAGCTCCCACACTGGGAACCTCACACACTGGGAATCTCATACACTGGGAATCTCACACACTGGGACACTGGGAATCTCAAACAGTGGGGAATCTCACGAACTGGGGAATCTCACACACTGGGAATCTCACACAATGGGAATCTCACACACTGGTGAATCTAACAAACGGGGAATATCACACACTGGGAATCTCACACACTGGGAATCTCACACACTGGGAATCTCAAACACTGGGAATCTCAAACACTAGGTATCTCACACACTGGGTCTCTCACAAACTGGGAAGCTCACACACTGGAATATTACACATGGGGAATCTCACACACTGGGGAAATCTCACGCAAAGGAATCTCACACACTGTGAATATCACACACTGGGGAATCTCACCACTTGGAATCTCAAAAACTGGGAATCTCACACACTGGGACACTGGGAATCTCAAACACTGGGGAATCTCACACACTGGGAATCTCACACAGTTGGAATCTCACACAGTTGGAATCTCACACACTGGGAATCTCACACACTGGGAATCTCACACACTGGGAATCTCACACACTGGGAATCTCACACACTGCGGAACCTCACTTACTGGGAATCTCACACACTGGGAATCTGACACACTGGGAATCTGACACACTGGGAATATCACACACAGTGGGGAATCTCACACACTGGGAATCTCACAAACTGGGGAATCTCACACACTGGGGAATCTCACACACTGGGGAATGTCACACACTGGGGAATCTCACACACTGGGATTATCACACACTGGAAATCTCACACACTGGGAATTTCACACACCGGGCACCTCAAACACTGGGGAATCTCCCACACTGGGAATCTAACACACTGGGAACCTCATACACTGGGAATCTCATGCACTGGGACACTGGGAATCTCAAACTCTGGGGAATCTCACACACTGGGAATCTCACACACTGGGAATCTCACACACTGGGAATCTCACACACTGGGGAATCTCACAAACTGGGAATCTCACACACTGGGAATCTCTCACACTGGAATCTCACACACCGGGAATCTCACACATTGGGAATCTCACACACTGGGAGTCTCACACACTCGGAATCTCACAAACTGGGAATCTCGCACACTGCAATCTCACACATTGGGAATCTCACACACTGGGACACTGGGGATCTCACACACTGGGAATCACACACACTGGAAATCTCGGACACTGGGAACCTCACACACTGGGAATCTCACACACTGGGAATCTCACACACTGGGAATCTCACAAACTGGGAATCTCACACGCTGGGAATCTCTCACACTGGAATCTCACACACTGGGAATCTCACACACTGGGGATCTCACACACTGGGAGTCTCACACACTCGGAATCTCAAAACTGGGAATCTCACACACTGGGGAATCTCACAAACTGGGAATCTCACATACTGGGAATCTCGTACACTGCAATCTCACACACTGGGAATCTCACACACTGGGACACTGGCAATCTCAAAGACTGGGAATTTCACACTCTGGGTAATCAAACACACTGGGAATCCCACACATTGGGAATCTCACACACTGGGACACTGGGTATCTCACACACTGGGAATCACACACACTGGAAATCTAACACACTGGAAATCTCAGACACTGGGAACCTCACACACTGGGACACTGGGAATCTCACACACTGGGAAATCTCAAACACTGGGAAGCTCACACACTGAGAATCTTACACACTGGGAATCTCATGCACTAGGACACTGGGAATCTGACACACTGGGAATCACACACACTGGGAATCTCACACACTGGGGAATCTCACACACTGGGGAATGTCAAAAACTGGGAATATCACACACTGGAAATCTCACAGACTGGGAATTTCCCACACTGGGAATCTCAAACACTGCAAAATCTCACACACTGGGAATCTCACACACTGGGGAATCTCACACACTGGGAATCTCACCCACTGGGGAATCACACACACTGGGACACCCCAAATCTCACACACTGGGGAATCTCACACACTGGGAATCTCACACACTGGGAGTATCACGCATTGGAAATCGCACACACTGGTATTTTACACACTGGGCATCCCAAAAACTGGGGAATCTCCCACACTGGGAATCTCACACACTGGGAATCTCACACATTGGGGAATCTCACACACTGGGAATCTCACCCACTGGGGAATCTCACACACTGGGGAATCTCACACAGAGGGAATCTCACACACAGGGAATTTCACGCACTGGGGAATCTGAAACTGGGACTCTCACACACTGGGAAACTCACACACTGGGGAAGTCTCAGACACTGGAATCTCACACACTGGGAATATCACACAGTGGGGAATCTCACACACTGGGAGTCTCACACACTGGGAATCTCACTCACTGGGAATCTCACACACTGGGAATCTGACACACTGGGAATCTCACACACTGGGAATATCACACACTGGGGAATCTCACACACTGGGGAAATCACACATACTGGGTCACCCTGAATCACACACACTGGGGAATCTCACACACTGGGAATCTCACACCCTGGGAATCTCACACCCTGGGTATCTCACACACTGGGAATCTCACACACTGGGAATCTCACACCCTGGGTATCTCACACACTGGGAATCTCACACATGGGAATCTCACACACTGGGAATCTCACACAATGGGAATCTCACACAATGGGGAATCTCACACACTGGAATCTCACACATTGGGTCTATCACACACTGGGGAATCTCACATACAGGGAATCTGACACACTGGGAATCTGACAAACTGGAATCTCACAGAGTGGGAAATCTCACACACTGGGAATCTCGACCACTGGGAATCTCACACACTTTGCATCTCACACACTGAAATCTCACACGCTGAGCAATCTCACACATTGGGGATGACAAAAACTGGGAATCTCACACACTGGGGAATCTCACACACTGGGAACCTCACACTCTGGGAATCTCACACTCTGGGACACCGGGAATCTCACACACTGGGGAATCTCACACACTGGGAATCTCACACTGGGAATCTCACACACTTTGAATTTCACACAATGGGATTCTCAAACACTGGGAATCTCACACACTGGGACACTGGGAATCTCACACACTGGGAATCTGACACACTGGGGAATCTCACACACTGGGGAATCTCACACACTGGGGAATGTCACACACTGGGGAATCTCACACACTGGGATTATCACACACTGGGAATCTCACACACTGGGGAATCTCACAAACTGGGTATCTCACACACTGGGAACCTGACACACTGGGAACCTCACATACTGGAATATTGCACACTGGGAATCTCACACACTGGGGAAAACTCATGCACTGGAAACTCACACACTGTGAATATCACACAGTGGGGAATCTCACACACTGGGAGTCTCACACACTGGGAATCTCACACACTGGGAATCTCACACACTGGGGAATCTCACAAACTGGGAATCTCACACACTGGGAATCTCTCACACTGGAATCTCACACACCGGGAATCTCACACATTGGGAATCTCACACACTGGGAGTCTCACACACTCGGAATCTCACAAACTGGGAATCTCGCACACTGCAATCTCACACATTGGGAATCTCACACACTAGGACACTGGGAATCTCACACACTGGGAATCACACACACTGGAAATCTAACACACTGGAAATCTCAGACACTGGGAACCTCACACACTGGGAATCTCAGACACTGGGAATCTCACACACTGGGAATCTCACACACTGGGGAATCTCACAAACTGGGTATCTCACACACTGGGAACCTGACACACTGGGAACCTCACACACTGGAATATTACACACTGGGAATCTCACACACTGGGGAAAACTCATGCACTGGAAACTCACACACTGTGAATATCACACAGTGGGGAATCTCACACACTGGGAGTCTCACACACTCGGAATCTCACAAACTGGGAATCTCGCACACTGCAGTCACACATACTGGGAATCTCACACACTGGGAATCTCACACACTGGGACACTGGCAATCGCAAAGACTGGGAATTTCACACACTGTGTAATCTCACACACTGGGAATCCCACTCATTGGGAATCTCACACACTGGGACACTGGGAATCTCACACAATGGGAATCGGACACACTGGAAATCTCACACACTGGGAATCTCACACACTAGGAATCTCACACTCTTGGGAATCTGAAACACTGGGATTCACACACACTGGGAATCTCACACACTGGGGAATCTCACACACTGGGGAATCTCAAACATGGGCAATATCAAACACTGGAAATCTCACACACTGGGAATTTCCCACACTGGGAATCTCAAACACGGCAAAATCTCACACACTGGGAACATCACACACTGGGGAATCTCACACACTGGGAATCTCACACTGGGGAATCACACACTGGGTCAAACCGAATCACACACACTGGGAATCTCACTCACTGGGAATCTCACACACTGGGAATCTGACACACTGGGAATCTCACACACTGGGAATATCACACACTGGGGAATCTCACACACTGGGGAAATCACACATACTGGGTCACCCCGAATCACACACACTGGGAAATCTCACACACTGGGAATCTCACACCCTGGGAATCTCACACCCTGGGTATCTCACACACTGGGAATCTCACACACTGGGAATCTCACACCCTGGGTATCTCACACACTGGGAATCTCACACACTGGGAATCTCACACACTGGGAATCTCACACAATGGGAATCTCACACAATGGGGAATCTCACACACTGGAATCTCACACATTGGGTCTATCACACACTGGGGAATCTCACATGCAGGGAATCTGACACACTGGGAATCTGACAAACTGGAATCTCACAGAGTGGGAAATCTCACACACTGGGAATCTCGACCACTGGGAATCTCACACACTTTGCATCTCACACACTGAAATCTCACACGCTGAGCAATCTCACACATTGGGGATGTGAAAAACTGGGAATCTCACACACTGGGGAATCTCACACACTGGGAACCTCACACTCTGGGAATCTCACACTCTGGGACACCGGGAATCTCACACACTGGGGAATCTCACACACTGGGAATCTCACACTGGGAATCTCACACACTTTGAATTTCACACAGTGGGATTCTCAAACACTGGGAATCTCACACACTGGGACACTGGGAATCTCACACACTGGGAATCTGACACACTGGGGAATCTCACACACTGGGGAATCTCACACACTGGGGAATGTCACACACTGGGGAATCTCACACACTGGGATTATCACACACTGGGAATCTCACACACTGGGGAATCTCACAAACTGGGTATCTCACACACTGGGAACCTGACACACTGGGAACCTCACATACTGGAATATTACACACTGGGAATCTCACACACTGGGGAAAACTCATGCACTGGAAACTCACACACTGTGAATATCACACAGTGGGGAATCTCACACACTGGGAGTCTCACACACTGGGAATCTCACACACTGGGAATCTCACACACTGGGGAATCTCACAAACTGGGAATCTCACACAATGGGAATCGGACACACTGGAAATCTCACACACTGGGAATCTCACACACTAGGAATCTCACACTCTTGGGAATCTGAAACACTGGGATTCACACACACTGGGAATCTCACACACTGGGGAATCTCACACACTGGGGAATCTCAAACATGGGCAATATCAAACACTGGAAATCTCACACACTGGGAATTTCCCACACTGGGAATCTCAAACACGGCAAAATCTCACACACTGGGAACATCACACACTGGGGAATCTCACACACTGGGAATCTCACACTGGGGAATCACACACTGGGTCAAACCGAATCACACACACTGGGAATCTCACTCACTGGGAATCTCACACACTGGGAATCTGACACACTGGGAATCTCACACACTGGGAATATCACACACTGGGGAATCTCACACACTGGGGAAATCACACATACTGGGTCACCCCGAATCACACACACTGGGGAATCTCACACACTGGGAATCTCACACCCTGGGAATCTCACACCCTGGGTATCTCACACACTGGGAATCTCACACACTGGGAATCTCACACCCTGGGTATCTCACACACTGGGAATCTCACACACTGGGAATCTCACACACTGGGAATCTCACACAATGGGAATCTCACACAATGGGGAATCTCACACACTGGAATCTCACACATTGGGTCTATCACACACTGGGGAATCTCACATACAGGGAATCTGACACACTGGGAATCTGACAAACTGGAATCTCACAGAGTGGGAAATCTCACACACTGGGAATCTCGACCACTGGGAATCTCACACACTTTGCATCTCACACACTGAAATCTCACACGCTGAGCAATCTCACACATTGGGGATGACAAAAACTGGGAATCTCACACACTGGGGAATCTCACACACTGGGAACCTCACACTCTGGGAATCTCACACTCTGGGACACCGGGAATCTCACACACTGGGGAATCTCACACACTGGGAATCTCACACTGGGAATCTCACACACTTTGAATTTCACACAATGGGATTCTCAAACACTGGGAATCTCACACACTGGGACACTGGGAATCTCACACACTGGGAATCTGACACACTGGGGAATCTGACACACTGGGGAATCTCACACACTGGGGAATGTCACACACTGGGGAATCTCACACACTGGGATTATCACACACTGGGAATCTCACACACTGGGGAATCTCACAAACTGGGTATCTCACACACTGGGAACCTGACACACTGGGAACCTCACATACTGGAATATTGCACACTGGGAATCTCACACACTGGGGAAAACTCATGCACTGGAAACTCACACACTGTGAATATCACACAGTGGGGAATCTCACACACTGGGAATCTCGACCACTGGGAATCTCACACACTTTGCATCTCACACACTGAAATCTCACACGCTGAGCAATCTCACACATTGGGGATGTCAAAAACTGGGAATCTCACACACTGGGGAATCTCACACACTGGGAACCTCACACTCTGGGAATCTCACACTCTGGGACACCGGGAATCTCACACACTGGGGAATCTCACACACTGGGAATCTCACACTGGGAATCTCACACACTTTGAATTTCACACAGTGGGATTCTCAAACACTGGGAATCTCACACACTGGGACACTGGGAATCTCACACACTGGGAATCTGACACACTGGGGAATCTCACACACTGGGGAATGTCACACACTGGGGAATCTCACACACTGGGATTATCACACACTGGGAATCTCACACACTGGGGAATCTCACAAACTGGGTATCTCACACACTGGGAACCTGACACACTGGGAACCTCACATACTGGAATATTACACACTGGGAATCTCACACACTGGGGAAAACTCATGCACTGGAAACTCACACACTGTGAATATCACACAGTGGGGAATCTCACACACTGGGAGTCTCACACACTGGGAATCTCACACACTGGGAATCTCACACACTGGGGAATCTCACAAACTGGGAATCTCACACAATGGGAATCGGACACACTGGAAATCTCACACACTGGGAATCTCACACACTAGGAATCTCACACTCTTGGGAATCTGAAACACTGGGATTCACACACACTGGGAATCTCACACACTGGGGAATCTCACACACTGGGGAATCTCAAACATGGGCAATATCAAACACTGGAAATCTCACACACTGGGAATTTCCCACACTGGGAATCTCAAACACGGCAAAATCTCACACACTGGGAACATCACACACTGGGGAATCTCACACACTGGGAATCTCACACTGGGGAATCACACACTGGGTCAAACCGAATCACACACACTGGGAATCTCACTCACTGGGAATCTCACACACTGGGAATCTGACACACTGGGAATCTCACACACTGGGAATATCACACCCTGGGTATCTCACACACTGGGAATCTCACACACTGGGAATCTCACACCCTGGGTATCTCACACACTGGGGAATCTCACACACTGGGAATCTCACACACTGGGAATATCACACACTGGGGAATCTCACACACTGGGGAAATCACACATACTGGGTCACCCCGAATCACACACACTGGGGAATCTCACACACTGGGAATCTCACACCCTGGGAATCTCACACCCTGGGTATCTCACACACTGGGAATCTCACACACTGGGAATCTCACACCCTGGGTATCTCACACACTGGGAATCTCACACACTGGGAATCTCACACACTGGGAATCTCACACAATGGGAATCTCACACAATGGGGAATCTCACACACTGGAATTTCACACATTGGGTCTATCACACACTGGGGAATCTCACATACAGGGAATCTGACACACTGGGAATCTGACAAACTGGAATCTCACAGAGTGGGAAATCTCACACACTGGGAATCTCGACCACTGGGAATCTCACACACTTTGCATCTCACACACTGAAATCTCACACGCTGAGCAATCTCACACATTGGGGATGACAAAAACTGGGAATCTCACACACTGGGGAATCTCACACACTGGGAACCTCACACTCTGGGAATCTCACACTCTGGGACACCGGGAATCTCACACACTGGGGAATCTCACACACTGGGAATCTCACACTGGGAATCTCACACACTTTGAATTTCACACAATGGGATTCTCAAACACTGGGAATCTCACACACTGGGACACTGGGAATCTCACACACTGGGAATCTGACACACTGGGGAATCTCACACACTGGGGAATGTCACACACTGGGGAATCTCACACACTGGGATTATCACACACTGGGAATCTCACACACTGGGGAATCTCACACACTGGGGAATCTCACACACTGGGGAATCTCACAAACTGGGTATCTCACACACTGGGAACCTGACACACTGGGAACCTCACATACTGGAATATTGCACACTGGGAATCTCACACACTGGGGAAAACTCATGCACTGGAAACTCACACACTGTGAATATCACACAGTGGGGAATCTCACACACTGGGAATCTCACACACTGGGAATCTCACACACTGGGGAATCTCACAAACTGGGAATCTCACACACTGGGAATCTCTCACACTGGAATCTCACACACCGGGAATCTCACACATTGGGAATCTCACACACTGGGAGTCTCACACACTCGGAATCTCACAAACTGGGAATCTCGCACACTGCAATCTCACACATTGGGAATCTCACACACTAGGACACTGGGAATCTCACACACTGGGAATCACACACACTGGAAATCTAACACACTGGAAATCTCAGACACTGGGAACCTCACACACTGGGAATCTCAGACACTGGGAATCTCACACACTGGGAATCTCACACACTGGGGAATCTCACAAACTGGGTATCTCACACACTGGGAACCTGACACACTGGGAACCTCACACACTGGAATATTACACACTGGGAATCTCACACACTGGGGAAAACTCATGCACTGGAAACTCACACACTGTGAATATCACACAGTGGGGAATCTCACACACTGGGAGTCTCACACACTCGGAATCTCACAAACTGGGAATCTCGCACACTGCAGTCACACATACTGGGAATCTCACACACTGGGAATCTCACACACTGGGACACTGGCAATCGCAAAGACTGGGAATTTCACACACTGTGTAATCTCACACACTGGGAATCCCACTCATTGGGAATCTCACACACTGGGACACTGGGAATCTCACACAATGGGAATCGGACACACTGGAAATCTCACACACTGGGAATCTCACACACTAGGAATCTCACACTCTTGGGAATCTGAAACACTGGGATTCACACACACTGGGAATCTCACACACTGGGGAATCTCACACACTGGGGAATCTCAAACATGGGCAATATCAAACACTGGAAATCTCACACACTGGGAATTTCCCACACTGGGAATCTCAAACACGGCAAAATCTCACACACTGGGAACATCACACACTGGGGAATCTCACACACTGGGAATCTCACACTGGGGAATCACACACTGGGTCAAACCGAATCACACACACTGGGAATCTCACTCACTGGGAATCTCACACACTGGGAATCTGACACACTGGGAATCTCACACACTGGGAATATCACACACTGGGGAATCTCACACACTGGGGAAATCACACATACTGGGTCACCCCGAATCACACACACTGGGAAATCTCACACACTGGGAATCTCACACCCTGGGAATCTCACACCCTGGGTATCTCACACACTGGGAATCTCACACACTGGGAATCTCACACCCTGGGTATCTCACACACTGGGAATCTCACACACTGGGAATCTCACACACTGGGAATCTCACACAATGGGAATCTCACACAATGGGGAATCTCACACACTGGAATCTCACACATTGGGTCTATCACACACTGGGGAATCTCACATGCAGGGAATCTGACACACTGGGAATCTGACAAACTGGAATCTCACAGAGTGGGAAATCTCACACACTGGGAATCTCGACCACTGGGAATCTCACACACTTTGCATCTCACACACTGAAATCTCACACGCTGAGCAATCTCACACATTGGGGATGTCAAAAACTGGGAATCTCACACACTGGGGAATCTCACACACTGGGAACCTCACACTCTGGGAATCTCACACTCTGGGACACCGGGAATCTCACACACTGGGGAATCTCACACACTGGGAATCTCACACTGGGAATCTCACACACTTTGAATTTCACACAGTGGGATTCTCAAACACTGGGAATCTCACACACTGGGACACTGGGAATCTCACACACTGGGAATCTGACACACTGGGGAATCTCACACACTGGGGAATCTCACACACTGGGGAATGTCACACACTGGGGAATCTCACACACTGGGATTATCACACACTGGGAATCTCACACACTGGGGAATCTCACAAACTGGGTATCTCACACACTGGGAACCTGACACACTGGGAACCTCACATACTGGAATATTACACACTGGGAATCTCACACACTGGGGAAAACTCATGCACTGGAAACTCACACACTGTGAATATCACACAGTGGGGAATCTCACACACTGGGAGTCTCACACACTGGGAATCTCACACACTGGGAATCTCACACACTGGGGAATCTCACAAACTGGGAATCTCACACAATGGGAATCGGACACACTGGAAATCTCACACACTGGGAATCTCACACACTAGGAATCTCACACTCTTGGGAATCTGAAACACTGGGATTCACACACACTGGGAATCTCACACACTGGGGAATCTCACACACTGGGGAATCTCAAACATGGGCAATATCAAACACTGGAAATCTCACACACTGGGAATTTCCCACACTGGGAATCTCAAACACGGCAAAATCTCACACACTGGGAACATCACACACTGGGGAATCTCACACACTGGGAATCTCACACACTGGGAACATCACACACTGGGGAATCTCACACACTGGGAATCTCACACACTGGGAATATCACACACTGGGTCAAACCGAATCACACACACTGGGAATCTCACTCACTGGGAATCTCACACACTGGGAATCTGACACACTGGGAATCTCACACACTGGGAATATCACACACTGGGGAATCTCACACACTGGGGAAATCACACATACTGCGTCACCCCGAATCACACACACTGGGAAATCTCACACACTGGGAATCTCACACCCTGGGAATCTCACACCCTGGGTATCTCACACACTGGGAATCTCACACACTGGGAATCTCACACCCTGGGTATCTCACACACTGGGAATCTCACACACTGGGAATCTCACACACTGGGAATCTCACACAATGGGAATCTCACACAATGGGGAATCTCACACACTGGAATCTCACACATTGGGTCTATCACACACTGGGGAATCTCACATGCAGGGAATCTGACACACTGGGAATCTGACAAACTGGAATCTCACAGAGTGGGAAATCTCACACACTGGGAATCTCGACCACTGGGAATCTCACACACTTTGCATCTCACACACTGAAATCTCACACGCTGAGCAATCTCACACATTGGGGATGTCAAAAACTGGGAATCTCACACACTGGGGAATCTCACACACTGGGAACCTCACACTCTGGGAATCTCACACTCTGGGACACCGGGAATCTCACACACTGGGGAATCTCACACACTGGGAATCTCACACTGGGAATCTCACACACTTTGAATTTCACACAGTGGGATTCTCAAACACTGGGAATCTCACACACTGGGACACTGGGAATCTCACACACTGGGAATCTGACACACTGGGGAATCTCACACACTGGGGAATCTCACACACTGGGGAATGTCACACACTGGGAATCTCACACACTGGGGAATCTCACAAACTGGGTATCTCACACACTGGGAACCTGACACACTGGGAACCTCACATACTGGAATATTACACACTGGGAATCTCACACACTGGGGAAAACTCATGCACTGGAAACTCACACACTGTGAATATCACACAGTGGGGAATCTCACACACTGGGAGTCTCACACACTGGGAATCTCACACACTGGGAATCTCACACACTGGGGAATCTCACAAACTGGGAATCTCACACACTGGGAATCTCTCACACTGGAATCTCACACACCGGGAATCTCACACATTGGGAATCTCACACACTGGGAGTCTCACACACTCGGAATCTCACAAACTGGGAATCTCGCACACTGCAATCTCACACATTGGGAATCTCACACACTAGGACACTGGGAATCTCACACACTGGGAATCACACACACTGGAAATCTAACACACTGGAAATCTCAGACACTGGGAACCTCACACACTGGGAATCTCACACACTGGGAATCTCACACACTGGGGAATCTCACAAACTGGGTATCTCACACACTGGGAACCTGACACACTGGGAACCTCACACACTGGAATATTACACACTGGGAATCTCACACACTGGGGAAAACTCATGCACTGGAAACTCACACACTGTGAATATCACACAGTGGGGAATCTCACACACTGGGAGTCTCACACACTCGGAATCTCACAAACTGGGAATCTCGCACACTGCAGTCACACATACTGGGAATCTCACACACTGGGAATCTCACACACTGGGACACTGGCAATCGCAAAGACTGGGAATTTCACACACTGTGTAATCTCACACACTGGGAATCCCACTCATTGGGAATCTCACACACTGGGACACTGGGAATCTCACACAATGGGAATCAGACACACTGGAAATCTCACACACTGGGAATCTCACACACTAGGAATCTCACACACTGGGAATCTCACACTCTTGGGAATCTGAAACACTGGGATTCACACACACTGGGAATCTCACACACTGGGGAATCTCACACACTGGGGAATCTCAAACATGGGCAATATCAAACACTGGAAATCTCACACACTGGGAATTTCCCACACTGGGAATCTCAAACACGGCAAAATCTCACACACTGGGAACATCACACACTGGGGAATCTCACACACTGGGAATCTCACACTGGGGAATCACACACTGGGTCAAACCGAATCACACACACTGGGGAATCTCACAAACTGGGGAATCTCAAACACTGGGGAATCTCACACACTGGCTATCTCGCACACTGGGTGTATCACACACTGGAAATCTCACACACTGGGCAACTCAAACACTGGGGAAGCTCCCACACTGGGAACCTCACACACTGGGAATCTCATACACTGGGAATCTCACACACTGGGAATCTCAAACACTGGGAATCTCAAACACTAGGTATCTCACACACTGGGTCTCTCACAAACTGGGAAGCTCACACACTGGAATATTACACATGGGGAATCTCACACACTGGGGAAATCTCACGCAAAGGAATCTCACACACTGTGAATATCACACACTGGGGAATCTCACCACTTGGAATCTCAAAAACTGGGAATCTCACACACTGGGTCACTGGGAATCTCAAACACTGGGGAATCTCACACACTGGGAATCTCACACACTGGGAATCTCACACAGTTGGAATCTCACACACTGGGAATCTCACACACTGGAAATCTCACACACTGGAAATCTCACACACTGGGAATCTCACACACTGCGGAACCTCACTTACTGGGAATCTCACACACTGGGAATCTGACACACTGGGAATCTCACACACTGGGAATATCACACACTGGGGAATCTCACACACTGGGGAAATCACACATACTGGGTCACCCCAAATCACACACAGTGGGGAATCTCACACACTGGGAATCTCACAAACTGGGGAATCTCACACACTGGGGAATCTCACACACTGGGGAAGGTCACACACTGGGGAATCTCACACACTGGGATTATCACACACTGGAAATCTCACACACTGGGAATTTCACACACCGGACACCTCAAACACTGGGGAATCTCCCACACTGGGAATCTAACACACTGGGAACCTCATACACTGGGAATCTCATGCACTGGGACACTGGGAATCTCAAACTCTGGGGAATCTCACACACTGGGAATCTCACACACTGGGAATCTCACACACTGGGAATCTCTCACACTGGAATCTCACACACCGGGAATCTCACACATTGGGAATCTCACACACTGGGAGTCTCACACACTCGGAATCTCACAAACTGGGAATCTCGCACACTGCAATCTCACACATTGGGAATCTCACACACTGGGACACTGGGAATCTCACACACTGGGAATCACACACACTGGAAATCTCGGACACTGGGAACCTCACACGCTGGGAATCTCACACACTGGGAATCTCACACACTGGGAATCTCACAAACTGGGAATCTCACACGCTGGGAATCTCTCACACTGGAATCTCACACACTGGGAATCTCACACACTGGGGATCTCACACACTGGGAGTCTCACACACTCGGAATCTCAAAACTGGGAATCTCACACACTGGGGAATCTCACAAACTGGGAATCTCACATACTGGGAATCTCGTACACTGCAATCTCACACACTGGGAATCTCACACACTGGGACACTGGCAATCTCAAAGACTGGGAATTTCACACTCTGGGTAATCAAACACACTGGGAATCCCACACATTGGGAATCTCACACACTGGGACACTGGGTATCTCACACACTGGGAATCACACACACTGGAAATCTAACACACTGGAAATCTCAGACACTGGGAACCTCACACACTGGGACACTGGGAATCTCACACACTGGGGAATCTCAAACACTGGGAAGCTCACACACTGAGAATCTTACACACTGGGAATCTCATGCACTAGGACACTGGGAATCTGACACACTGGGAATCACACACACTGGGAATCTCACACACTGGGGAATCTCACACACTGGGGAATGTCAAAAACTGGGAATATCACACACTGGAAATCTCACAGACTGGGAATTTCCCACACTGGGAATCTCAAACACTGCAAAATCTCACACACTGGGAATCTCACACACTGGGGAATCTCACACACTGGGAATCTCACCCACTGGGGAATCACACACACTGGGACACCCCAAATCTCACACACTGGGGAATCTCACACACTGGGAATCTCACACACTGGGAATCTCACACACTGGGAGTATCACGCATTGAAAATCTCACACACTGGGTATTTTACACACTGGGCATCCCAAAAACTGGGGAATCTCCCACACTGGGAATCTCACACACTGGGAATCTCACACATTGGGGAATCTCACACACTGGGAATCTCACCCACTGGGGAATCACACACACTGGGACACCCCAAATCTCACACACTGGGGAATCTCACACACTGGGAATCTCACACACTGGGAGTATCACGCATTGGAAATCTCACACACTGGGTATTTTACACACTGGGCATCCCAAAAACTGGGGAATCTCCCACACTGGGAATCTCCCACACTGGGACACTGGGAATCTCACACACTGGGACACTGGGAATCTCACACACTGGGAATCTGACACACTGGGGAATCTCACACACTGGGGAATCTCACACACTGGGGAATGTCACACACTGGGGAATCTCACACACTGGGATTATCACACACTGGGAATCTCACACACTGGGGAATCTCACAAACTGGGTATCTCACACACTGGGAACCTGACACACTGGGAACCTCACATACTGGAATATTACACACTGGGAATCTCACACACTGGGGAAAACTCATGCACTGGAAACTCACACACTGTGAATATCACACAGTGGGGAATCTCACACACTGGGACACTGGGAATCTCACACACTGGGAATCTCACACACTGGGGAATCTCACATACTGGGAATCTCACACCCTGGGAATCTCACACCCTGGGAATCTCACACCCTGGGATACTGGGAATCTCACACACTGGGAATCTCACACACTGGGGAATCTCACACGCTGGGAACCTCACACGCTGGGAATCTCACACTCTGGGACACCAGGAATCTCACACACTGGGGAATCTCACACACTGGGAATCTCACACTGGGAATCTCACACACTTTGAATTTCACACAATGGGATTCTCAAACACTGGGAATCTCACACACTGGGACACTGGGAATCTCACACACTGGGAATCTCACACACTGGGGAATCTCACATACTGGGATTCTCACACCCCGGGAATATCACACTCTGGGAATCTCACACCCTGGGACACTGGGAATCTCACACACTGGGAATCTCACACACTGGGAATCTCACACACTGGGAATCTCACACAATGGGAATCTCACAGCCCAGGGGCTGTGTAGCCTGGTTCTGCTTCTACTTCTTGTGTTCTAATTATGTGTTAGATTTCAGGAGATGGTTCTATTCCTGTTCCTGGCTGGGGTGAAGGTCACCTTTTACAGAAGGTAAGTACTGTAGAAAATATAGGGAGAGTGATCTCCTGGACGAGTTTCGATCGCCTAGATGGGTCAGAGAGGAATTTCCCAGATTTTTTTCTCCCAAATTGGCCATTGGGTTTTTTATCTGGTTTTTCGCCTCTCCCAGGAGATCACATGGGTTTGGGAAGGATGTAGAGTGATAGTAGATTTGAGGTTAGGATCAGATCAGCCATGATCTTATTGAATGGTGGCGCAGGCTCGAGGGGCCGATTGGCCTACTCCTGCTCCTATTTCTTATGTTCTTATCTCATACACAGGGACACTGGAATCTCACAAAGTGGGACACTGGAATCTCACACATTGAGACACTGGGAATCTCACACACTGGGAAATGGGGAATCTCACACACTGGGACACAGGGGTAAACGCACACACTGGGACACACTGGAATCTCACACATTGGGACACTGGCAATCTCACACACTGGGACACAGGGGAATCTCACACACTGGGACACAGGGGAATCTCACACACTGGGACACTGGGAATCTCACATACTGGGGCACACTAGAATCTCACACACTTGGTAACAGGGAATCTCACACACTTGGACACTGGGAATCTCACACTCTGGGATGCAGGGCTAAACTCACACACTGGGACACAGGGAATCTCACACACTGGGACACAGAGGGAATCTCACACACTGGGACACAGGGAATCTCAAACACTGGGACACAGAGGGAATCTCACACACTGGGACACAGGGAAACTCAGCCACTGGGATATAGGGAAACACACACACTGGGACACACTGGAATCTCACACACTGGGACACAGGGAATCTGACACACTGGGACACACTGGAATCTCACACACTGGGACACAGGGAATCTCACACACTGGGACACAGGGAATCTCACACACTGGGACACACTGGGAATCTCACACCCTACGACACCAGGATTCTCACACGATGGGAATCTCATACACTGGAATACACTGGAATCTCACACACAGGGATACATCAGGAATCTCACACACTGGGACACAGGGAATCTCACACACTGGGACACACTGGAATCTCACACACTGGGACACAGGGAATCTCACACACTGGGACACACTGGAATCTCACACACTGGGACACAGGGAATCTCACACACTGGGACACAGGGAATCTCACACACTGGGACACACTGGGAATCTCACACACTGGGGAATCTCACACACTGGGAATCTCAAACACTGCGTACCTCACACACTTTGAATTTCACACACTGGGATTCTCAAACACTGGGAATCTCACAAACTGGGACACTGGGAATCTCACACACTGGGAATCTCACACACTGGGGAATCTCACATACTGGGCATCTCACGCCCTGGGAATCTGACACACTGGAATCTCACAGCGTGGGAAATCTCACACACTGGGAATCTCAACCACTGGGAATCTCACACACTGGGCATCTCACACACTGAAATCTCACACGCTGAGACATCTCACACACTGGGGATGTCAAACACTGGGAATCTCACACACTGGGAATCTCACACACTGGGAATCTGACACTCTGGGAACCTCACACTCTGGGACACTGGGAATCTCACACACTGCGGAATCTCACACACTGGGAATCTCACACACTTTGAATTTCACACACTGGGAATCTCACACACTGGGGAATCTCACATACTGGGAATCGCACACTCTGGGAATCTCACACCCTGGGAATCTCACACCCTGCGACACTGGTAATCTCACACACTGGTAATCTCACACACTGGGAATCTCACACAATGGGAATCTCACACAATGGGAATCTCACACACTGAGGAATCTCACAGACTGGGGAATCTCACAGACTAGAATCTCACACACTGAGGAATCTCACAGACTGGGGAATCTCACAGACTAGAATCTCACACACTGGGAATATCACACACTGGGGAATCACACATACAGGGAATCTCACACACTGGGAATCTCATACACTGGGAACTCACACACTGGGAAATCTCACACACTGGGGATGTCAAACACTGGGAATCTCACACACTGGGGATCTCACACTCTGGGACACTGGGAAATCTCACACAACAGGACAGTGTGGAATATCACACACTGGGAAATTGCATGACAAATCTCACACACTGGGGCACTGGAAATCTGACCCACTGGGACACAGGGAATCTCACACACTGGGTCACTGGGAATCTCACACACTAGGACACAAGTAATCTCACACACTGGAACACTGGAGGAAACTCACACACTGGGACATTGCACAAATCTCACACACTGGGAAGTAGGACAAATCTCACACACTGGGACACATTGAATCTCACACACTGGGACACTGGGAATCTCAGACACTGGGACACTGGAATCTCACACACAAGGACACTGGAATCTCACACACTGGGACACATAGGAATCTTACAAAGTGGGACACTGGAATCTCACACATTGAGACACTGGGAATCTCACACACTGGGACACAGAGGAATCTCACACATTGGGAAATGGGGAATCTCACACACTGGGACACAGGGGTAAACTCACACACTGGAACACACTGGAATCTCACACATTCCGGCACTGGCAATCTCGCACACTGGGACACAGGGGAATCTCACACACTGGGACACAGGGAATCTCACACACTGGAACACACTTGAATCTCACACACTGGGACACAGGGGAATCTCACACACTGGGACACACTGGAATCTCACACACTGGGACACAGGGAATCTCACACACTGGGACACAGGGAATCTCACACACTGGAACACACTTGAATCTCACACACTGGGACACAGGGGAATCTCACACACTGGGACACACTGGAATCTCACACACTGGGACACAGGGAATCTCACACACTGGGACACAGGGAATCTCACACACTGGGACACAGGGAATCTCACACACTGGGACACACTTGAATCTCACACACTGGGACACATAGGAAATCTCACACATTGGGACACACTGGAATCTCACACACAGGGACACATAGGAAATCTCACACATTGGGAGACACTGGAATCTCACACACTGACACAGGGAATCTCACACAATGTGACACAGGGAATCTCACACAATGTGACACAGGGATTCTCACACACTGTGACACAGGGAATCTCACACAATGTGACACAGGGATTCTCACACAATGTGACACAGGGAATCTCACACAATGTGACACAGGGAATCTCACACAATGTGACACGGGGATTCTCACACAATGTGACACAGGGATTCTCACACAATGTGACACAGGGATTCTCACACAATGTGACACAGGGAATCTCACACACTGTGACACAGGGATTCTCACACAATGTGACACAGGGATTCTCACACAATGTGACACAGGGATTCTCACACAATGTGACACAGGGATTCTCACACAATGTGACACAGTGAATCTCACACAATGTGACACAGGGATTCTCACACACTGTGACACAGGGATTTTCACACAATGTGACACAGGGATTCTCACACAATGTGACACAGGGATTCTCACACAATGTGACACAGGGATTCTCACACAATGTGACACAGGGATTCTCACACAATGTGACACAGGGATTCTCACACACTGTGACATAGGGATTCTCACACAATGTGACACAGGGATTCTCACACAATGTGACACAGTGAATCTCACACACTGGGACACACTGGAATCTCACACTCTGCGACACTGGGAATCTCACACAATGGGAATCTCATACACTGGGATACACTGGAATCTCACACACTGGGACACTGTGGGACTCTCATGCACTGGGACACTCAAAACCTGTGTTAATGACACTGAACAGTGTTATCCCTGTACTTACATTGCCTCCTCCTGGAACATGCCTGATCTTGTCCTTGGACCCACACTTAGACTGCACAGTGCTGTAATCTTCCTTTTTGTGTACGATTTGTATCTGCAGCAGTTTTAGAAAAAGAGTCAAAGTAATCACAGGCAAAGTAATCAGTCTCAAGGATAAACTTGTGTGACATAAAAGTTGTGATAATGAAAGGTGCTTTGCAGTACTAGGATGGTGTGTGCATAGTCTACACACACAGTCAGTGCTCTATCTAAAGGCCAGGTCCAGGGTTTCTCTACTCTCATAGGTTCTGCCTGGGGATGACCTAGTGTGAATATTAACTAAGTGGGTGTGCACAGGCTCCCTGTCTCTCACTCTGCCCTTGTTGCTCTGTTGCGCTTCCTCCAACTGCAGCCTGACTCCTACACCCCAGCTCACATGACAAGGACCCAGTCCTCTCACCAGACACAGCCATCAGTGAGAATCAGCAAAAGCTGGTCAATAGAACTATAGAAATGTACAGCACAGAAGAAGGCCATTCGGCCCATTGTGCCTGTACCAGCTCATTGCTACAGCAATCCAAAACTAACCCCATTGCCTCATTCTCTCCCTATAGCCCTGTATCAAATATTTATTCAATTTCCCCTTAAAAGATGCATTGGCTTCTGCCTCAACCATTCTCTGTGACAAAGCATTCCATTTCTCCCAACCTCACTGTCTCAGTGACCATTTTAAACTGATTGGCCATGAAGCTCCGGCCATCTTGGTGTGGGGCAGTCTTGATGGACCAGCTAATCTTTTACAGTCCTTCAATATCATAAGTTGGTCTGATTCCCCAACCAGAGCAAATGGTATTTCCCTTGTCACGCTATCAAAACCGTTCATAATTTTAAAAACCTCTACTGACTCTCCCCTTAGTCTTCTCTGCTCCAGTAGAAATAGGCTTGGATTTTGTGGTGGTAATGCTGGCGAAACTGTCAGTGTTCACCAGCATTACCCCTCTGAAACTGACCATAACCTCAGGATTTAGCGCATGTGCAGATAAACGCGGAAATCCTGGAATGGTGGTCAGTCATTCCCTGCTCTGCCACAGGCTGCTCTGTGGAACTCCCCATAACCGGCAATCAGTGAAATCACTTGAACTGATGAAAACTTCCACTTTTCCGCTCTAATATCGTTGTTAAACAACCCATAAAATTTTAAGCCTTGTTGAAAGAGGCGTAACTAAGGTTTTAACAGGATATTGACTACTGAACAACTGTTCTGGCCCTGAAAAACTAATTTTATATTTGTAGAATGTCAAATTTCTCCATTATGATAAAAAATGACTAGGTTTTTAAAATAATAAATAAATATTTTTTTTTAATTAAAATTTGTTTATGATATTTCAGCTTCAATCTTAACCCCATGTGTATGTCCCAATCTTTATTTCACTCCCTGTAAAATGTGCAGATAATCAGTGCTTTTTATTTCCTGGTTTGCTGTGTGAGAATTCTTCAATTTGATTGGCTGCTTAGATAACTTGATGGCATCACTGCTAATGTACATTGGGATCCCCCTTTGACAGCACTACAATCAATTTAGCATCAAGAAAGCTGAAGTTTTCACTACAGATATCGCAAAATCTTTTTGGGCAGCTTTCTTCAAGGTCTGCGGTGGTCACCGTCACTTCACCACTGACCGCAAATTCCAGGCCATAGTCTCAGTTTTCTCATCTCTCCTTGTAACTATAGTTTCCCTGGCATCATTCTGGTGAATTTACACTGTACGCTCTCTATGGGGGTGATTTTAACCCTGCCCACTTCGCGGAAACCAGCTGGGTGTTCCATTAAAATTGGGTTACTTACCCACCAGAAGGCCGCCAGGAACCTACTGTTCCAAATTTTCAGGCATCAAGGACACCCGCCCAAAACCAGAGGGTCCTTCTTTACATACACCTCGTCAGAGAACCGACTGCAAGTTTAATTCAGACCTGAGCAGGGAAGCCGCTATAACTTTCTCACCAGGTGAAGACAGCTGGATGAGGAGTCAATGAGAAGAGGTCCAAACAGGTAAGTGTTTTTAGTTTCCTTCCTTGTGGGCCAGAAGGAGCAGGAGTGTCTCTGGGCTCAGGCTTCCCCAGCTGTAATCGCACCCCTCCCCCGATCACAAGACACCCGTGAAATGGCCACAGAAGCCAATCCCACCACTTGCCTTGAGTCAGCCTCTGAACTGCGCGATTTCCCGCCGCTTCCTGTAGACTTAGCGATTGGAGCAGGACGAAAGTCAGATGGTGGGATTGAAATGAGGCCCGGGGGTTAACATAATCCAGGTCTCAATCCTGGAGCAGCGGGTGAGCTCGAAACCCACCTGGAGTTAAAATCAGGGTAATATGGCTTTAATATCCATTCTATCATGGGACCCAAACCTGCCCACAGGACTCTAACTGTGGCCTAACAAATGGTTCCCCACCTCATTTACATTGTGGGGTAGATCTTGACTTGGCACGATAGTGTGAAATGGGTAATGGCGAGTTGGCAGCTTGTTTAAAATCTCTCCCCATTTTTATTTCCATTCTAGTTTTACACAAAGTCAAGATCTGCCCTGTGGAGCAGGCCCCAGGAATTTACAAGCCTATGCTCTCTCTGCCTAATGCCAAACCAAAATTTCACTCCCACCCCTCATTTGTAAAAACTGATGCAAAATAATATTTAATATATCTGCCACACCTCCTTCCTTCCCCAGGATCTGCCCCTTGACCTGGTGGGACGTCTTGCGTGCTCCTGTGATCCTAAGAAAGATGCTGCCGGGAGTATGACTCCTGGTAGGATCAGCCAAGCCAGACAGGTTGAAAGATAGGAGCCAGACTAAAGGCAGTGCCCTGCCCAACTGGTAGAGGGTTTGTGATTCAGGCTAATGACCTGTCCACGTAAAAATGTCTTCTGTTATGGAAGAAACCCAGAGACCGAAATGTTAACATCAACTGCGGAGACCGGCGACTTGCTGGATTAGGGGAAGGTAATCAGTCAATCGGAACCAAGTATCTTGCTCTGGACAGGCAGCAGTGGAAGCAGTGGGTTACCTCATGTTCCTCCAGGCACAGGAGACTTGAACTAGCTGGAATGCTCCATCATCCCTCAATGGTCTGACCCTCCTGTTAAATACTCTTTTACTTTTCTGGTGCTTACTAGGGCCCTCACTATTTCCTTTTACTGATGTGCAGGTCTTTATTCATAATCCCTTTTAGCCCTTCTAATCTTCCTTTACCCCTCCCCACTACACTTTCTATATTCCCCATGATTATCTTTAGTGGTTATATTATACGCCTCCCTTTTAAGGTATTAGGTGTAACCTCTTCATTTATCCTTGAAATTCTATTTTTTGTTGCCACCTCTTTTCCCTTACAGGAATATATTTATATTTGTTTCACATTTGAAGATTTGCTAACTTTCCTACCATTAATTTGGGCCTGGTCACTATTTCCCATTTATTCTCCTAGTCTCACATCTGCAACCCCCCCCTCCCCGACCTCGCTGCCTGACAGCTGGCCCGGCCCCATCCTGAGGCCTAATCTGATCAGCAGCACCGAGAGCTCGCCGCAGCGCGCCCGCCGGATTTAAATGATGCCGTGGTCTCAAAATCGCAGGGGGGTGGGGAATCTCTTCATTGCCAGATCGGGTGGCTGACCATCGCATTCACTTGATCAGTCACCCAACAGTCGAAATAGACCCCAGTGATCTAGGAAGTAGCCCTGGGTGCAATCTAACTCGTTCTCTCCATCTCTAACTCGTTCTCTCCATCTCTAACCCCTTCTCTCCATCTCTAACCCCTTCTCTCCATCTCTAACCCCTTCTCTCCATCTCTAACTCATTCTCTCCATCTCTAACCCCTTCTCTCCATCTCTAACTCGTTCTCTCCATCTCTAACTCGTTCTCTCCATCTCTAACTCATTCTCTCCATCTCTAACCCCTTCTCTCCATCTCTAACTCGTTCTCTCCATCTCTAACTCGTTCTCTCCATCTCTAACTCATTCTCTCCATCTCTAACCCGTTCTCTCCATCTCTAACTCGTTCTCTCCATCTCTAACTTGTTCTCTCCATCTCTAACTCATTCTCTCCATCTCTAACTTGTTCTCTCCATCTCTAACTTGTTCTCTCCATCTCTAACTCGTTCTCTCCATCTCTAACTTGTTCTCTCCATCTCTAACCCGTTCTCTCCATCTCTAACCCCCTTCTCTCCATCTCTAACCCGTTCTCTCTATCTCTAACCGCTTGACCTGTTTCTCTTTCTCTATCTGTAACCCTCATACTTTTTCTCCCTGTCCTTTTCTAACCCCTCGTCCCTTTCTCTCCCGCCCATTACATAGTACATACACAGTAGTTACAGCACAGAAACAGGGCATTTGGCCCAACTGGTCTATGTCGATGTTTATGCTCCACACGGCCTCCTCCCACCATTCTTCATCAAACCGCATCAACATATCCTCCTATTCCTTTCTCCCTCATATGCTTATCTAGCTTCCCCTTGAATGCATCTGTGGTATTTGCCTCAACCACTCCCTGTGGTAGCGAGTTCCACATTCTCAGCACTCTCTGGGTAAAGAAGTTTCTCCTGAATTCCCCATTAGATTTATTAGTAACTATCTTATATTTGTGGCCCTGAGTTCTGATTTCACCCGCAAGTGGAAACATCTTCTATACCTCCACCCTATCAAACCCTTTAATAATCTTACAGACCTCGATCAGGTCACCCCTCAGTCTTCTCTTTTCTAGAGAAAAGAGCCCCAGCCTGTTCACACTTTCCTGATAGGTAGAACCTCGCAGTTCTGCATTATTCTAGTAAATCTTATTTGTACTTTCTCCAGTGCCTCTGTATCCACTTTATAATATGGAGATCAGAACTGTTCACTCTACTCCAAGTGCAGTTTAACGGAGGATCTATACAAGTTTAGCATAACTTCTCTGCTTTTCTATTCTATCCCTCTAGAAATGAGCCCAGTGCTTTGTTTACTCCTGAATACCCTACTGGTTTTGACCTGATGCTTCTCTCTGTCTCTCTCCGCCCTCAGAAGCAGATGCAGATCTGGCCCAGTAGATTACAAAAGCAGAGACATAGAAACATAGAAACATAGAGATAGGAACAGGAGTAGGCCATTCGGCCCTTCGAGCCTGCTCCGCCATTCAATGAGATCATGGCTGATCTTCGTCTGAGATCTTAGCTGATCTTACCAGTTCAGTACCCCGTCCCCGCCTTTTCTCCGTAACCCTTAATCCCCTTAGCCTTCAGAAATATATCCAATTCTCTCTTGAAAATATTTATTGAATTAGCCTTCACAGCCCTCTGTGGCAGGGAATTCCACAGGCTCACCACTCTTTGAGTGAAGAAATTCTTCCTCATCTCTGTTTTAAATGATTTGCCTGCTATTTTTAGACTGTGGCCCCTGGTTCTGTGCTCCCCTGCCATTGGAAACATTCTCTCTGAATTCAGCCTGTCCAGGCCTGCCATAATTTTATATGTTTCGATGAGATCCCCTCTCAATCTTCTAAACTCCAGTGAGTACAAGCCCAAACTATTCAATCTCTCCTCGTAGGTCATTCCCGCCATTCCAGGTATCAGCCTGGTGAATCGCTGCTGCACTCTTTCCATGGCAAGAACATCCTTCCGCAGATGGGGCGACCAAAACTGTACACAATACTCCAGATGCGGTCTCACCAGCACCTTGTACAGCTGTAGTAAGGTATCCCTATTCCTATACTCGAACCCCCTTGATATGAAGGCCAACATACCATTTGCCTTCTTAATCGCCTGTTGCACCTGCATGCTCTCCTTCAGTGACTGGTGCACAAGAACACCCAGGTCCCTCTGCACTTCCCCATCTCCCAATCTATTGCCATTTAGATAATAATCTACCCTCCTGTTTTTACCCCCAAAGTGGATAACCTCGCATTTATCCACATTATAGTGCATCTGCCACGTATCCGCCCATTCCCCCAACCTGTCCAAATCGCACTGTAGCCTCCTGACATCCTCATCAGAGCCCACCCCTCCTCCTCGTTTAGTGTTGTCAGCGAATTTGGAAATATTGCATCCAATTCCCTGATCCAGATCATTTATATATATTGTGAACAGCTGGGGTCCCAGGACAGATCCTTGCGGCACCCCGCTGGTCACTGCCTGCCACTCCGAAAACGAGCCGTTTATTCCAACTCTCTGTTTTCTATCCGCCAGCCAGTTCTCTATCCACGTTAATACTTTGCCCCCAATCCCAGGAGCCTTAATTTTGCATGATAATCTTTTGTGTGGAACCTTATCGAAGGCTTTCTGGAAGTCAAGGTACACCACATCCACTGGCTCTCCCCCATCTATTTTACCAGTTACTTCCTCAAAAAATTCCAGCAGATTAGTCAAACACGATTTACCCTTTGTAAATCCATGTTGACTCTGTCCGATCCTTTCCCCATTTGTCAAGTGCTCCGCTATTTTATCCTTAATAATGGACTCTAGCATTTTGCCCACAACCGATGTAAGGCTTACTGGTCTATAATTCCCTGCTTTCTCTCTACCCCCCTTTTTAAATATTGGGGTAACATTAGCTACCCTCCAATCCACGGGTACTGTTCCCGAGTCAATGGAGTTCCGGAAGATGATCCTTAGAGCATCTGCTATCTCCAGGGCCACCTCCTTAAGTACCCTAGGATGTAGTTTATCAGGCCCCGGGGATTTGTCGGCCTTCAGTCCCCTCAACTTACCCAACACCATATCCCTAGAGATACTAATTTCTGTCAGCTCCTCCCTCTCATTAGTCCCTATGTTTGCCGATATTCCTGGGAGGTTATTTGTGTCCTCCTTTGTGAATACAGAACCAAAGTATGAGTTTAATTGGTCTGCCATTTCCTTATTCTCCATTATATATTCTCCCGAATCGGACTGCAAGGGACCGACTTGGGATTTTACCAGTCTTTTCCTCCTGATATACCGATAAAAGCTTTTGCAGTCTGTCTTTATGTTTGCTGCAAGTTTACTTTCGTATTCTATTTTCCCCTTCCTGATTAATCCCTTTGTCCTCTTTTGCTGTATCCTGTACTGCCCCCAATCTTCCGGTCTGGTGCTTTTTTTTGCCAGTTGATATGCCCTTTTTTTTGATTTTATGCTGTCCCTAATTTCCCTCGTTATCCACGGTTGAGCCACCTTTTTAGGTTTATTTTTATGCCAAACCGGTATAAACATGTTCTGGAATTCTTCCATTCTATCTTTGAATGCTTGCCATTGTCTATCCACTGTCAATCCCCCCAGAAACACCACCCAATCAATCTTACCCAATTCCCGTCTCATACCCTCGTAATTCCCTTTATTTAAGTTCTGGACCTTAGTCTCTGATTCAATTTCCTCACTCTCCATCTCGAGAGTTACCTTGCCCCCGCCGGGGGTGTGTTTAATGTTCTCTGTGGATCCGATCTTTGATTTGATGTTCGTCAGATCTGGCATGGGCACAGCAGCAGGAGCACTCCGCGTCTTGTAAGAAGCCGGAGATTTAGGAGGAGTGCGCACAACAGCCACTTTCTTTATCGCTTTGTTTGCTCCTGCAGGCTGCTGGGATGGTGTGCGTGAGTGGCTGCCGGGGGTTCCGGGAGTGCCTGGACTGCTGCACCCACTGCCACCAGCTCCTGGCTTAGCCGGTGAATCCCCTGAGAAACACGACAGAAAACACACATTAGAGCAAAATAATAACACCAATTGTTTCTGCTAATAATTTCCCCTCATCTGAAAGACACTGACTCTCACTGGGGTACAGCTCCACAGACACTGACTCTCACTGGGGTACAGTTACACAGACACTGACTCTCACTGGGGTACAGTTCCACAGACACTGACTCTCACTGGGGTACAGTTCCACAGACACTGACTCTCACTGGGGTACAGTTCGACAGACACTGACTCTCACTGGGGTACAGCTCCACAGACACTGACTCTCACTGGGGTACAGTTCCACAGACACTGACTCTCACTGGGGTACAGTTCCAGGGACAATGACTCTCACTGGGGTACAGTTCCACAGACACTGACTCTCACTGGGGTACAGTTCCACAGACACTGACTCTCACTGGGGTACAGTTCCACAGACACTGACTCTCACTGGGGTACAGTTCCACAGATACTGACTCTCACTGGGGTACAGCTCCACAGACACTGACTCTCACTGGGGTACAGTTCCACAGACACTGACTCTCACTGGGGTACAGCTCCACAGACACTGACTCTCACTGGGGTATAGTTCCCCAGACACTGACTCTCACTGGGGTACAGTTCCACAGACACTGATTCTCACTGGGGTACATTTCCACAGACACTGACTCTCACTGGGGTACAGTTCCACAGACACTGACTATCACTGGGGCACAGTTACACAGACACTGACTCTCACTGGGGTACAGTTCCACAGACACTGACTCTCACTGGGGTACAGTTCCACAGACACTGACTCTCACTGGGGTGCAGTTGCACAGACACTGACTCTCACTGGGGTACAGTTCCACAGGCACTGACTCTCACTGGGGTACAGATCCACAGACACTGACTCTCACTGGGGTACAGTTCCACAGACACTGATTCTCACTGGGGTACAGTTCCACAGACACTGACTCTCACTGGGGTACAGTTCCACAGTCACAGACTCTCACTGGGGTACAGTTCCACAGACACTGACTCTCACTGGGGTACAGATCCACAGAAACTGACGCTCACTGGGGTACAGTTCCACAGACACTGATTCTCACTGGGGTGCAGTTTCACAGACACTGACTCTCACTGGGGTACAGTTCCACAGATACTGACTCTCACTGGGGTACAGTTCCACAGACACTGACTCTCACTGGGGTACAGTTCCACAGACACTGACTCTCACTGGGGTACAGCTCCACAGACACTGACTCTCACTGGGGTACAGTTCCACAGGCACTGACTCTCACTGGGGTACAGTTCCACAGACACTGACTCTCACTGGGGTACAGTTCCACAGACACTGACTCTCACTGGGGTACAGTTCCACAGACACTGACTCTCACTGGGGTACAGTTCCACAGATACTCACTCTCACTGGGGTACAGCTCGACAGACACTGACTCTCACTGGGGTACAGTTCCACAGACACTGACTCTCACTGGGGTACAGCTCCACAGACACTGACTCTCACTGGGGTATAGTTCGACAGACACTGACTCTCACTGTGGTACAGTTCCACAGACACTGACGCTCACTGGGGTACAGTTCCACAGACACTGACTCTCACTGGGGTACAGTTCCACAGACACTGACTCTCACTGGGGTACAGCTCCACAGACACTGACTCTCACTGGGGTACAGTTCCACAGGCACTGACACTCACTGGGGTACAGTTCCAACTGACACTGACTCTCACTGGGGTACAGTTCCACAGACACTGACTCTCACTGGGGTACAGTTCCACAGACACTGACTCTCACTGGGGTACAGTTTGACAGACACTGACTCTCACTGGGGTACAGCTCCACAGACACTGACTCTCACTGGGGTACAGTTCCAGAGACACTGACTCTCACTGGGGTACAGTTCCACAGACACTGACTCTCACTGGGGTACAGTTCCACAGACACTGACTCTCACTGGGGTACAGTTCCACAGACACTGACTCTCACTGGCGTACAGTTCCACAGATACTGACTCTCACTGGGGTACAGCTCCACAGACACTGACTCTCACTGGGGTACAGTTCCACAGACACTGACTCTCACTGGGGTAGAGCTCCACAGACACTGACTCTCACTGGGGTATAGTTCCACAGACACTGACTCTCACTGGGGTACAGTTCCACAGACACTGACTCTCACTGGGGTACATTTCCACAGACACTGACTCTCACTGGGGTACAGTTCCACAGACACTGACTATCACTGGGGTGCAGTTTCACAGACACTGACTCTCACTGGGGTACAGTTCCACAGGCACTGACTCTCACTGGGGTACAGTTCCACAGACACTGACTCTCACTGGGATACAGTTCCACAGTCACTGACTCTCACTGGGGTACAGTTCCACAGACACTGACTCTCACTGGGGTACAGATCCACAGACACTGACTCTCACTGGGGTACAGTTCCACAGACACTGATTCTCACTGGGGTGCAGTTTCACAGACACTGACTCTCACTGGGGTACAGTTCCACAGACACTGACTCTCACTGGTGTACAGTTCCACAGACACTGACGCTCACTGGGGTACAGTTTCACAGACACTGACTCTCACTGGGGTACAGTTCCACAGGCACTGACTCTCACTGGGGTACAGATCCACAGACACTGACACTCACTGGGGTACAGTTCCACAGACACCGACTCTCACTGGGGTACAGTTCCATAGAAACTGACTCTCACTGGGGTACAGTTCCACAGACACTGACTCTCACTGGGATACAGTTCCACAGACACTGACTCTCACTGTGGTGCAGTTTCACAGAGACTGACCCTCACTGGGGTAGAGTTCCACAGACACTGACTCTCACTGGGGTACAGTTCCACAGACACTGACTCTCACTGGGGTACAGTTCCACAGACACAGACTCTCACTGGGGTACAGTTCCACAGACACTGACTCTCACTGGGTTACAGTTGCACAGACAGTGACGCTCACTGGGGTACAGTTTCACAGACACTGACTCTCACTGGGGTACAGTTCCACAGACACTGACTCTCACTGGAGTACCGTTCCACAGACATTGACTCTCACAGGGGTACAGTTTCACAGACACTGACTCTCACTGGGGTACAGTTGCACAGACAGTGACGCTCACTGGGGTACAGTTCCACAGACACTGACGCTCACTGGGGTACAGTTCCACAGACACTGACTCTCACTGGGGTACAGTTCCACAGACACTGATTCTCACTGGGGTGCAGTTTCACAGACACTGACTCTCACTGGGGTACAGTTCCACAGGCACTGACTCTCACTGGAGTACCGTTCCACAGACATTGACTCTCACAGGGGTACAGTTTCACAGACACTGACTCTCCTTGGGGTACAGTTCCACAGATACTGACTCTCACTGGGGTACAGCTCCACAGACACTGACTCTCACTGGGGTACAGTTCCACACTGACTCTCACTGGGGTACAGTTCCACAGGCACTGACTCTCACTGGGGTACAGTTCCACAGACACTGATTCTCACTGCGGTACAGTTCCACAGACACTGAATCTCACTGGGGTAGAGTTCCACAGACACTGACTCTCACTGGGGTACAGTTCCACAGTCACTGACTCTCACTGGGGAACAGTTCCACAGACACGGACTCTCACTGGGGTACAGTTGCACAGACAGTGACGCTCACTGGGGTACAGTTCCACAGACACTGACTCTCACTGGAGTACCGTTCCACAGACATTGACTCTCACAGGGGTACAGTTTCACAGACACTGACTCTCACTGGGGTACAGTTCCACAGACACTGACTCTCACTGGGGTACAGTTCCACAGACACTGACGCTCACTGGGGTACAGTTCCACAGACACTGATTCTCACAGGGGAACAGTTCCACAGACACTGACTCGCACTGGGGTACAGTTCCACAGACACTGACTCTCACTGGGGTACAGTTCCACAGACACTGACTCGCACTGGGGTACAGTTCCACAGACACTGTTTCTCAATTGAGGTACAGTTCCACAGACACTGACTCTCACTGGTGTACAGCTCCACAGACTCTGACTCTCACTGGGGTACAGTTCCACAGACACTGACTCTCACTGGGGTACACTTCCACAGACACTGACTCTCACTGGGGTACAGTTCCACAGACACTGACTCTCACTGGGGTACAGTTCCACAGACACTGACTCTCACTGGGGTACAGTTCCACAGACACTGACTCTCACTGGGGTACAGTTCCACAGGCACTGACTCTCACTGGAGTACCGTTCCATAGACATTGACTCTCACAGGGGTACAGTTTCACAGACACTGACTCTCACTGGCGTACAGTTCCACAGACACTGACTCTCACTGGGGTACAGTTGCACAGACAGTGACGCTCACTGGGCTACTGTTCCACAGACACTGACGCTCACTGGGGTACAGCTTCACAGACACTGACTCTCACTGGGGTACAGTTCCACAGGCACTGACTCTCACTGGGGTACAGCTCCACAGACACTGACTTTCACTGGGGTACAGTTCCACAGGCACTGACTCTCACTGGGGTACAGTTCCACAGACACTGACTCTCACTGGGGTACAGTTCCACAGACACTGACTCTCACTGGGGTACAGTTCCACAGACACTGACTCTCACTGGGGTACAGTTCGACAGACACTGACTCTCACTGGGGTACAGCTCCACAGACACTGACTCTCACTGGGGTACAGTTCCACAGACACTGACTCTCACTGGAGTACCGTTCCACAGACATTGACTCTCACAGGGGTACAGTTTCACAGACACTGACTCTCACTGGGGTACAGTTCCACAGACACTGACTCTCACTGGGGTACAGTTCCACAGACACTGACGCTCACTGGGGTACAGTTCCACAGACACTGACTCTCACTGGGGTAGAGTTCCACAGACACTGACTCTCACTGGGGTACAGCTCCACAGACACTGACTCTCACTGGGGTGCAGTTCCACAGGCACTGACTCTCACTGGGGTACAGTTCCACAGACACTGATTCTCACTGAGGTACAGTTCCACAGACACTGACTCTCACTGGGGTACAGTTCCACAGATACTGACTCTCACTGGGGTACAGCTCCACAGACACTGACTCTCACTGGGGTACAGTTCCACAGACACTGTCTCTCACTGGGGTACAGCTCCACAGACACTGACTCTCACTGGGGTATAGTTCCACAGACACTGACTCTCACTGGGGTACAGTTCCACAGACACTGACTCTCACTGGGGTACATATCCACAGACACTGACTCTCACTGGGGTACAGTTCCACAGTCACAGACTCTCACTGGGGTACAGTTCCACAGACACTGACTCTCGCTGGGGTACAGATCCACCGACACTGACTCTCACTGGGGTACAGTTCCACAGACACTGATTCTCACAGGGGTGCAGTTTCACAGACACTGACTCTCACTGGGGTACAGTTGCACAGACACTGACTCTCACTGGGGTACAGTTCCACAGACACTGATGCTCACTGGGGTACAGTTTCACAGACACTGGCTCTAACTGGGGTACAGTTCCACAGACACTGACTCTCACTGGGGTACAGATCCACAGACACTGACTCTCACTGGGGTACAGTTCCACAGACACCGACTCTCACTGGGGTACAGTTCCATAGAAACTGACTCTCACTGGGGTACAGTTCCACAGACACTGACTCTCACTGGGATACTGTTCCACAGACACTGACTCTCACTGTGGTGCAGTTTCACAGACACTGACCCTCACTGGGGTAGAGTTCCACAGACACTGACTCTCACTGGGGTACAGTTCCACAGACACTGACTCTCACTGGGGTACAGTTCCACAGACACTGATTCTCACTGGGGTGCAGTTTCACAGACACTGACTCTCACTGGGGTACAGTTCCACAGGCACTGAGTCTCACTGGAGTACCGTTCCACAGACATTGACTCTCACAGGGGTACAGTTTCACAGACACAGACTCTCACTGGGGTACAGTTCCACAGACACTGACTCTCACTGGGGTACAGTTGCACAGACAGTGACTCTCACTGGAGTACCGTTCCACAGCCATTGACTCTCACAGGGGTACAGTTTCACAGACACTGACTCTCACTGGGGTACAGTTGCACAGACAGTGACGCTCACTGGGGTACAGTTCCACAGACACTGACGCTCACTGGGGTACAGTTCCACAGACACTGACTCTCACTGGGGTACAGTTCCACAGACACTGATTCTCACTGGGGTGCAGTTTCACAGACACTGACTCTCACTGGGGTACAGTTCCACAGGCACTGACTCTCACTGGAGTACCGTTCCACAGACATTGACTCTCACAGGGGTACAGTTTCACAGACACTGACTCTCCTTGGGGTACAGTTCCACAGATACTGACTCTCACTGGGGTACAGCTCCACAGACACTGACTCTCACTGGGGTACAGTTCCACACTGACTCTCACTTGGGTACAGCTCCACAGACACTGACTCTCATTGGGGTAAAGTTCCACAGACACTGACTCTCACTGGGGTACAGTTCCACAGACACTGACTCTCACTGGGGTACAGTTCCACAGACACTGACTCTCACTGGGGTGCAGTTTCACAGACACTGACTCTCACTGGGTTACAGTTCCACAGGCACTGACTCTCACTGGGGTACAGTTCCACAGACACTGACTCTCACTGGGATACAGTTCCACAGTCACTGACTCTCACTGGGGTACAGTTCCACAGACACTGACTCTCACTGTGGCACAGTTCCACAGACACTGATTCTCACTGAGGTACAGTTCCACAGACACTGAATCTCACTGGGGTACAGTTCCACAGTCACAGACTCTCACTGGGGTACAGTTCCACAGACACTGACTCTCACTGGGGTACAGATCCACAGACACTGACTCTCACTGGGGTACAGTTCCACAGACACCGACTCTCACTGGGGTACAGTTCCATAGAGACTGACTCTCACTGGGGTACAGTTCCACAGACACTGACTCTCACTGGGATACAGTTCCACAGACACTGACTCTCACTGTGGTGCAGTTTCACAGACACTGTCCCTCACTGGGGTAGAGTTCCACAGACACTGACTCTCACTGGGGTACAGTTCCACAGGCACTGACTCTCACTGGGGAACAGTTCCACAGACACTGACTCTCACTGGAGTACCGTTCCACAGACATTGACTCTCACAGGGGTACAGTTTCACAGACACTGACTCTCACTGGCGTACAGTTCCACAGACACTGACTCTCACTGGGGTACAGTTGCACAGACAGTGACGCTCACTGGGGTGCAGTTCCACAGACACTGACGCTCACTGGGGTACAGCTTCACAGACACTGACTCTCACTGGGGTACAGTTCCACAGACACTGACTCTCACTGGAGTACCGTTCCACAGACATTGACTCTCACAGGGGTACAGTTTCACAGACACTGACTCTCACTGGGGTACAGTTCCACAGACACTGACTCTCACTGGGGTACAGTTCCACAGACACTGACGCTCGCTGGGGTACAGTTCCACAGACACTGACTCTCACTGGGGTACAGTTCCACAGACACTGACTCTCACTGGGGTACAGCTCCACAGACACTGACTCTCACTGGGGTACAGTCCCACAGGCACTGACTCTCACTGGGGTACAGTTCCACAGACACTGACTCTCACTGGGGTACAGTTCCACAGACACTGACTCTCACTGGGGTACAGTTCCACAGACACCGACTCTCACTGGGGTACAGTTCCATAGAAACTGACTCTCACTGGGGTACAGTTCCACAGACACTGACTCTCACTGGGATACAGTTCCACAGACACTGACTCTCACTGTGGTGCAGTTTCACAGAGACTGACCCTCACTGGGGTAGAGTTCCACAGACACTGACTCTCACTGGGGTACAGTTCCACAGACACTGACTCTCACTGGGGTACAGTTCCACAGACACAGACTCTCACTGGGGTACAGTTCCACAGACACTGACTCTCACTGGGTTACAGTTGCACAGACAGTGACGCTCACTGGGGTACAGTTTCACAGACACTGACTCTCACTGGGGTACAGTTCCACAGACACTGACTCTCACTGGAGTACCGTTCCACAGACATTGACTCTCACAGGGGTACAGTTTCACAGACACTGACTCTCACTGGGGTACAGTTGCACAGACAGTGACGCTCACTGGGGTACAGTTCCACAGACACTGACGCTCACTGGGGTACAGTTCCACAGACACTGACTCTCACTGGGGTACAGTTCCACAGACACTGATTCTCACTGGGGTGCAGTTTCACAGACACTGACTCTCACTGGGGTACAGTTCCACAGGCACTGACTCTCACTGGAGTACCGTTCCACAGACATTGACTCTCACAGGGGTACAGTTTCACAGACACTGACTCTCCTTGGGGTACAGTTCCACAGATACTGACTCTCACTGGGGTACAGCTCCACAGACACTGACTCTCACTGGGGTACAGTTCCACACTGACTCTCACTGGGGTACAGTTCCACAGGCACTGACTCTCACTGGGGTACAGTTCCACAGACACTGATTCTCACTGCGGTACAGTTCCACAGACACTGAATCTCACTGGGGTAGAGTTCCACAGACACTGACTCTCACTGGGGTACAGTTCCACAGTCACTGACTCTCACTGGGGAACAGTTCCACAGACACGGACTCTCACTGGGGTACAGTTGCACAGACAGTGACGCTCACTGGGGTACAGTTCCACAGACACTGACTCTCACTGGAGTACCGTTCCACAGACATTGACTCTCACAGGGGTACAGTTTCACAGACACTGACTCTCACTGGGGTACAGTTCCACAGACACTGACTCTCACTGGGGTACAGTTCCACAGACACTGACGCTCACTGGGGTACAGTTCCACAGACACTGATTCTCACAGGGGAACAGTTCCACAGACACTGACTCGCACTGGGGTACAGTTCCACAGACACTGACTCTCACTGGGGTACAGTTCCACAGACACTGACTCGCACTGGGGTACAGTTCCACAGACACTGTTTCTCAATTGGGGTACAGTTCCACAGACACTGACTCTCACTGGTGTACAGCTCCACAGACTCTGACTCTCACTGGGGTACAGTTCCACAGACACTGACTCTCACTGGGGTACACTTCCACAGACACTGACTCTCACTGGGGTACAGTTCCACAGACACTGACTCTCACTGGGGTACAGTTCCACAGACACTGACTCTCACTGGGGTACAGTTCCACAGACACTGACTCTCACTGGGGTACAGTTCCACAGGCACTGACTCTCACTGGAGTACCGTTCCATAGACATTGACTCTCACAGGGGTACAGTTTCACAGACACTGACTCTCACTGGCGTACAGTTCCACAGACACTGACTCTCACTGGGGTACAGTTGCACAGACAGTGACGCTCACTGGGCTACTGTTCCACAGACACTGACGCTCACTGGGGTACAGCTTCACAGACACTGACTCTCACTGGGGTACAGTTCCACAGGCACTGACTCTCACTGGGGTACAGCTCCACAGACACTGACTTTCACTGGGGTACAGTTCCACAGGCACTGACTCTCACTGGGGTACAGTTCCACAGACACTGACTCTCACTGGGGTACAGTTCCACAGACACTGACTCTCACTGGGGTACAGTTCCACAGACACTGACTCTCACTGGGGTACAGTTCGACAGACACTGACTCTCACTGGGGTACAGCTCCACAGACACTGACTCTCACTGGGGTACAGTTCCACAGACACTGACTCTCACTGGAGTACCGTTCCACAGACATTGACTCGCACAGGGGTACAGTTTCACAGACACTGACTCTCACTGGGGTACAGTTCCACAGACACTGATTCTCACTGGGGTACAGTTCCACAGACACTGACGCTCACTGGGGTACAGTTCCACAGACACTGACTCTCACTGGGGTACAGTTCCACAGACACTGACTCTCACTGGGGTACAGCTCCACAGACACTGACTCTCACTGGGGTGCAGTTCCACAGGCACTGACTCTCACTGGGGTACAGTTCCACAGACACTGACTCTCACTGAGGTACAGTTCCACAGACACTGACTCTCACTGGGGTACAGTTCCACAGATACTGACTCTCACTGGGGTACAGCTCCACAGACACTGACTCTCACTGGGGTACAGTTCCACAGACACTGTCTCTCACTGGGGTACAGCTCCACAGACACTGACTCTCACTGGGGTATAGTTCCACAGACACTGACTCTCACTGGGGTACAGTTCCACAGACACTGACTCTCACTGGGGTACATATCCACAGACACTGACTCTCACTGGGGTACAGTTCCACAGTCACAGACTCTCACTGGGGTACAGTTCCACAGACACTGACTCTCGCTGGGGTACAGATCCACCGACACTGACTCTCACTGGGGTACAGTTCCACAGACACTGATTCTCACAGGGGTGCAGTTTCACAGACACTGACTCTCACTGGGGTACAGTTGCACAGACACTGACTCTCACTGGGGTACAGTTCCACAGACACTGATGCTCACTGGGGTACAGTTTCACAGACACTGGCTCTAACTGGGGTACAGTTCCACAGACACTGACTCTCACTGGGGTACAGATCCACAGACACTGACTCTCACTGGGGTACAGTTCCACAGACACCGACTCTCACTGGGGTACAGTTCCATAGAAACTGACTCTCACTGGGGTACAGTTCCACAGACACTGACTCTCACTGGGATACTGTTCCACAGACACTGACTCTCACTGTGGTGCAGTTTCACAGACACTGACCCTCACTGGGGTAGAGTTCCACAGACACTGACTCTCACTGGGGTACAGTTCCACAGACACTGACTCTCACTGGGGTACAGTTCCACAGACACTGATTCTCACTGGGGTGCAGTTTCACAGACACTGACTCTCACTGGGGTACAGTTCCACAGGCACTGAGTCTCACTGGAGTACCGTTCCACAGACATTGACTCTCACAGGGGTACAGTTTCACAGACACAGACTCTCACTGGGGTACAGTTCCACAGACACTGACTCTCACTGGGGTACAGTTGCACAGACAGTGACTCTCACTGGAGTACCGTTCCACAGCCATTGACTCTCACAGGGGTACAGTTTCACAGACACTGACTCTCACTGGGGTACAGTTGCACAGACAGTGACGCTCACTGGGGTACAGTTCCACAGACACTGACGCTCACTGGGGTACAGTTCCACAGACACTGACTCTCACTGGGGTACAGTTCCACAGACACTGATTCTCACTGGGGTGCAGTTTCACAGACACTGACTCTCACTGGGGTACAGTTCCACAGGCACTGACTCTCACTGGAGTACCGTTCCACAGACATTGACTCTCACAGGGGTACAGTTTCACAGACACTGACTCTCCTTGGGGTACAGTTCCACAGATACTGACTCTCACTGGGGTACAGCTCCACAGACACTGACTCTCACTGGGGTACAGTTCCACACTGACTCTCACTTGGGTACAGCTCCACAGACACTGACTCTCATTGGGGTAAAGTTCCACAGACACTGACTCTCACTGGGGTACAGTTCCACAGACACTGACTCTCACTGGGGTACAGTTCCACAGACACTGACTCTCACTGGGGTGCAGTTTCACAGACACTGACTCTCACTGGGTTACAGTTCCACAGGCACTGACTCTCACTGGGGTACAGTTCCACAGACACTGACTCTCACTGGGATACAGTTCCACAGTCACTGACTCTCACTGGGGTACAGTTCCACAGACACTGACTCTCACTGTGGCACAGTTCCACAGACACTGATTCTCACTGAGGTACAGTTCCACAGACACTGAATCTCACTGGGGTACAGTTCCACAGTCACAGACTCTCACTGGGGTACAGTTCCACAGACACTGACTCTCACTGGGGTACAGATCCACAGACACTGACTCTCACTGGGGTACAGTTCCACAGACACCGACTCTCACTGGGGTACAGTTCCATAGAGACTGACTCTCACTGGGGTACAGTTCCACAGACACTGACTCTCACTGGGATACAGTTCCACAGACACTGACTCTCACTGTGGTGCAGTTTCACAGACACTGTCCCTCACTGGGGTAGAGTTCCACAGACACTGACTCTCACTGGGGTACAGTTCCACAGGCACTGACTCTCACTGGGGAACAGTTCCACAGACACTGACTCTCACTGGAGTACCGTTCCACAGACATTGACTCTCACAGGGGTACAGTTTCACAGACACTGACTCTCACTGGCGTACAGTTCCACAGACACTGACTCTCACTGGGGTACAGTTGCACAGACAGTGACGCTCACTGGGGTGCAGTTCCACAGACACTGACGCTCACTGGGGTACAGCTTCACAGACACTGACTCTCACTGGGGTACAGTTCCACAGACACTGACTCTCACTGGAGTACCGTTCCACAGACATTGACTCTCACAGGGGTACAGTTTCACAGACACTGACTCTCACTGGGGTACAGTTCCACAGACACTGACTCTCACTGGGGTACAGTTCCACAGACACTGACGCTCGCTGGGGTACAGTTCCACAGACACTGACTCTCACTGGGGTACAGTTCCACAGACACTGACTCTCACTGGGGTACAGCTCCACAGACACTGACTCTCACTGGGGTACAGTCCCACAGGCACTGACTCTCACTGGGGTACAGTTCCACAGACACTGACTCTCACTGGGGTACAGTTCCACAGACACTGACTCTCACTGGGGTACAGTTCCACAGACACTGACTCTCACTGGGGTACAGTTTGACAGACACTGACTCTCACTGGGGTACAGCTCCACAGACACTGACTCTCACTGGGGTACAGTTCCACAGACACTGACTCTCACTGGGGTACAGTTCCACAGACACTGACTCTCACTGGGCTATAGTTCCACAGACACTGACTCTCACTGGGGTACAGTTCCACAGACACTGACTCTCACTGGGGTACATTTCCACAGACACTGACTCTCACTGGGGTACAGTTCCACAGACAATGACTATCACTGGGGTGCAGTTTCACAGACACTGACTCTCACTGGGGTACAGTTCCACAGGCACTGACTCTCACTGGGGTACAGTTCCACAGACACTGACTCTCACTGGGATACAGTTCCACAGTCACTGACTCTCACTGAGGTACAGTTCCACAGACACTGACTCTCGCTGGGGTACAGTTCCACAGACACTGATTCTCACTGGGGTACAGTTCCACAGACACTGACTCTCACTGGGGTACAGTTCCACAGTCACAGACTCTCACTGGGGTACAGTTCCACAGACACTGACTCTCACTGGGGTACAGATCCACAGACACTGACTCTCACTGGGGTACAGTTCCACAGACACTGATTCTCACTGGGGTGCAGTTTCACAGACACTGACTCTCACTGGGGTACAGTTCCACAGACACTGACTCTCACTGGAGTACAGTTCCACAGACACTGACTCTCACTGGGGTACAGTTCCACAGACACTGATTCTCACTGGGGTGCAGTTTCACAGACACTGACTCTCACTGGGGTACAGTTCCACAGGCACTGAGTCTCACTGGAGTACCGTTCCACAGACATTGACTCTCACAGGGGTACAGTTTCACAGACACAGACTCTCACTGGGGTACAGTTCGACAGACACTGACTCTCACTGGGGTACAGCTCCACAGACACTGACTCTCACTGGGGTACAGTTCCACAGACACTGACTCTCACTGGAGTACCGTTCCACAGACATTGACTCTCACAGGGGTACAGTTTCACAGACACTGACTCTCACTGGAGTACAGTTCCACAGACACTGACTCTCACTGGAGTACCGTTCCACAGACATTGACTCTCACAGGGGTACAGTTTCACAGACACTGACTCTCCTTGGGGTACAGTTCCACAGATACTGACTCTCACTGGGGTACAGCTCCACAGACACTGACTCTCACTGGGGTACAGTTCCACACTGACTCTCACTTGGGTACAGCTCCACAGACACTGACTCTCATTGGGGTAAAGTTCCACAGACACTGACTCTCACTGGGGTACAGTTCCACAGACACTGACTCTCACTGGGGTACAGTTCCACAGACACTGACTCTCACTGGGGTGCAGTTTCACAGACACTGACTCTCACTGGGTTACAGTTCCACAGGCACTGACTCTCACTGGGGTACAGTTCCACAGACACTGACTCTCACTGGGATACAGTTCCACAGTCACTGACTCTCACTGGGGTACAGTTCCACAGACACTGACTCTCACTGTGGCACAGTTCCACAGACACTGATTCTCACTGAGGTACAGTTCCACAGACACTGAATCTCACTGGGGTACAGTTCCACAGTCACAGACTCTCACTGGGGTACAGTTCCACAGACACTGACTCTCACTGGGGTACAGATCCACAGACACTGACTCTCACTGGGGTACAGTTCCACAGACACCGACTCTCACTGGGGTACAGTTCCATAGAGACTGACTCTCACTGGGGTACAGTTCCACAGACACTGACTCTCACTGGGATACAGTTCCACAGACACTGACTCTCACTGTGGTGCAGTTTCACAGACACTGTCCCTCACTGGGGTAGAGTTCCACAGACACTGACTCTCACTGGGGTACAGTTCCACAGGCACTGACTCTCACTGGGGAACAGTTCCACAGACACTGACTCTCACTGGAGTACCGTTCCACAGACATTGACTCTCACAGGGGTACAGTTTCACAGACACTGACTCTCACTGGCGTACAGTTCCACAGACACTGACTCTCACTGGGGTACAGTTGCACAGACAGTGACGCTCACTGGGGTGCAGTTCCACAGACACTGACGCTCACTGGGGTACAGCTTCACAGACACTGACTCTCACTGGGGTACAGTTCCACAGACACTGACTCTCACTGGAGTACCGTTCCACAGACATTGACTCTCACAGGGGTACAGTTTCACAGACACTGACTCTCACTGGGGTACAGTTCCACAGACACTGACTCTCACTGGGGTACAGTTCCACAGACACTGACGCTCGCTGGGGTACAGTTCCACAGACACTGACTCTCACTGGGGTACAGTTCCACAGACACTGACTCTCACTGGGGTACAGCTCCACAGACACTGACTCTCACTGGGGTACAGTCCCACAGGCACTGACTCTCACTGGGGTACAGTTCCACAGACACTGACTCTCACTGGGGTACAGTTCCACAGACACTGACTCTCACTGGGGTACAGTTCCACAGACACTGACTCTCACTGGGGTACAGTTTGACAGACACTGACTCTCACTGGGGTACAGCTCCACAGACACTGACTCTCACTGGGGTACAGTTCCACAGACACTGACTCTCACTGGGGTACAGTTCCACAGACACTGACTCTCACTGGGCTATAGTTCCACAGACACTGACTCTCACTGGGGTACAGTTCCACAGACACTGACTCTCACTGGGGTACATTTCCACAGACACTGACTCTCACTGGGGTACAGTTCCACAGACAATGACTATCACTGGGGTGCAGTTTCACAGACACTGACTCTCACTGGGGTACAGTTCCACAGGCACTGACTCTCACTGGGGTACAGTTCCACAGACACTGACTCTCACTGGGATACAGTTCCACAGTCACTGACTCTCACTGAGGTACAGTTCCACAGACACTGACTCTCGCTGGGGTACAGTTCCACAGACACTGATTCTCACTGGGGTACAGTTCCACAGACACTGACTCTCACTGGGGTACAGTTCCACAGTCACAGACTCTCACTGGGGTACAGTTCCACAGACACTGACTCTCACTGGGGTACAGATCCACAGACACTGACTCTCACTGGGGTACAGTTCCACAGACACTGATTCTCACTGGGGTGCAGTTTCACAGACACTGACTCTCACTGGGGTACAGTTCCACAGACACTGACTCTCACTGGAGTACCGTTCCACTGACATTGACTCTCACAGGGGTACAGTTTCACAGACACTGACTCTCACTGGGGTACAGTTCCACAGACACTGACTCTCACTGGGGTACAGTTCCACAGACACTGACGCTCACTGGGGTACAGTTCCACAGACACTGACTCTCACTGGGGTACAGTTCCACAGACACTGACTCTCACTGGGGTACAGCTCCACAGACACTGACTCTCACTGGAGTACAGTTCCACAGGCACTGACTCGCACTGGGGTACAGTTCCACAGACACTGACTCTCACTGGGGTTCAGTTCCACAGACACTGACTCTCACTGGGGTACAGTTCCACAGACACTGACTCTCACTGGGGTACAGTTCCACAGACACTGACTCTCACTGGGGTACAGCTCCACAGACTCTGACTCTCACTGGGGTACAGTTCCACAGACACTGACTCTCACTGGGGTACAGTTCCACAGACACTGACTCTCACTGGGGTACAGTTCCACAGACACTGACTCTCACTGGGGTACAGTTCCACAGACACTGACTCTCACTGGGGTACAGTTCCACAGACACTGACTCTCACTGGGGTACAGTTCCACAGGCACTGACTCTCACTGGAGTACCGTTCCATAGACATTGACTCTCACAGGGGTACAGTTTCACAGACACTGACTCTCACTGGCGTACAGTTCCACAGACACTGACTCTCACTGGGGTACAGTTGCACAGACAGTGACGCTCACTGGGCTACTGTTCCACAGACACTGACGCTCACTGGGGTACAGCTTCACAGACACTGACTCTCACTGGGGTACAGTTCCACAGACACTGACTCTCACTGGGGTACAGCTCCACAGACACTGACTTTCACTGGGGTACAGTTCCACAGGCACTGACTCTCACTGGGGTACAGTTCCACAGACACTGACTCTCACTGGGGTACAGTTCCACAGACACTGACTCTCACTGGGGTACAGTTCCACAGACACTGACTCTCACTGGGGTACAGTTCGACAGACACTGACTCTCACTGGGGTACAGCTCCACAGACACTGACTCTCACTGGGGTACAGTTCCACAGACACTGACTCTCACTGGAGTACCGTTCCACAGACATTGACTCTCACAGGGGTACAGTTTCACAGACACTGACTCTCACTGGAGTACAGTTCCACAGACACTGACTCTCACTGGGGTACAGTTCCACAGACACTGACGCTCACTGGGGTACAGTTCCACAGACACTGACTCTCACTGGGGTACAGTTCCACAGACACTGACTCTCACTGGGGTACAGCTCCACAGACACTGACTCTCACTGGGGTGCAGTTCCACAGGCACTGACTCTCACTGGGGTACAGTTCCACAGACACTGACTCTCACTGGGGTACAGTTCCACAGACACTGACTCTCACTGGGATACAGTTCCACAGACACTGACTCTCACTGTGGTGCAGTTTCACAGACATTGTCCCTCACTGGGGTACAGTTCCACAGACACTGACTCTCACTGGGGTACAGTTCCACAGACACTGACGCTCACTGGGGTACAGTTCCACAGACACTGACTCTCACTGGGGTACAGTTCCACAGACACTGACTCTCACTGGGGTACAGCTCCACAGACACTGACTCTCACTGGAGTACAGTTCCACAGGCACTGGCTCGCACTGGGGAACAGTTCCACAGACACTGACTCTCACTGGGGTTCAGTTCCACAGACACTGACTCTCACTGGGGTACAGTTCCACAGACACTGACTCTCACTGGGGTACAGTTCCACAGACACTGACTCTCACTGGGGTACAGCTCCACAGACTCTGACTCTCACTGGGGTACAGTTCCACAGACACTGACTCTCACTGGGGTACAGTTCCACAGACACTGACTCTCACTGGGGTACAGTTCCACAGACACTGACTCTCACTGGGGTACAGTTCCACAGACACTGACTCTCACTGGGGTACAGTTCCACAGACACTGACTCTCACTGGGGTACAGTTCCACAGGCACTGACTCTCACTGGAGTACCGTTCCATAGACATTGACTCTCACAGGGGTACAGTTTCACAGACACTGACTCTCACTGGCGTACAGTTCCACAGACACTGACTCTCACTGGGGTACAGTTGCACAGACAGTGACGCTCACTGGGCTACTGTTCCACAGACACTGACGCTCACTGGGGTACAGCTTCACAGACACTGACTCTCACTGGGGTACAGTTCCACAGACACTGACTCTCACTGGGGTACAGATCCACAGACACTGACTTTCACTGGGGTACAGTTCCACAGGCACTGACTCTCACTGGGGTACAGTTCCACAGACACTGACTCTCACTGGGGTACAGTTCCACAGACACTGACTCTCACTGGGGTACAGTTCGACAGACACTGACTCTCACTGGGGTACAGCTCCACAGACACTGACTCTCACTGGGGTACAGTTCCACAGACACTGACTCTCACTGGAGTACCGTTCCACAGACATTGACTCTCACAGGGGTACAGTTTCACAGACACTGACTCTCACTGGAGTACAGTTCCACAGACACTGACTCTCACTGGGGTACAGTTCCACAGACACTGACGCTCACTGGGGTACAGTTCCACAGACACTGACTCTCACTGGGGTACAGTTCCACAGACACTGACTCTCACTGGGGTACAGCTCCACAGACACTGACTCTCACTGGGGTGCAGTTCCACAGGCACTGACTCTCACTGGGGTACAGTTCCACAGACACTGACTCTCACTGGGGTACAGTTCCACAGACACTGACTCTCACTGGGGGACAGTTCCACAGACACTGACTCTCACTGGGGTACAGTTCCACAGACACTGACTCTCACTGGGGTACAGTTCCACAGACACTGACTCTCACTGGGGTACAGTTCCACAGATACTGACTCTCACTGGGGTCCAGCTCCACAGACACTGACTCTCACTGGGGTACAGTTCCACAGACACTGACTCTCACTGGGGTACAGCTCCACAGACACTGACTCTCACTGGGGTACAGTTCCACAGACACTGACTCTCACAGGGGTACATATCCACAGACACTGACTCTCACTGGGGTACAGTTCCACAGACACTGACTCTCACTGGGGTACCGTTCCACAGGCACTGACTCTCACTGGGGTACAGTTCCACAGACACTGACTCTCACTGGGATACAGTTCCACAGTCACTGACTCTCACTGGGATACAGTTCCACAGTCACTGACTCTCACTGAGGTACAGTTCCACAGACACTGACTCTCGCTGGGGTACAGTTCCACAGACACTGATTCTCACTGGGGTACAGTTCCATAGACACTGACTCTCACTGGGGTACAGTTCCACAGTCACAGACTCTCACTGGGGTACATTTCCACAGACACTGACTCTCGCTGGGGTACAGATCCACAGACACTGACTCTAACTGGGGTACCGTTCCACAGACACTGATTCTCACAGGGGTGCAGTTTCACAGACACTGACTCTCACTGGGGTACAGTTGCACAGACACTGACTCTCACTGGGGTACAGTTCCACAGACACTGATGCTCACTGGGGTACAGTTTCACAGACACTGACTCTCACTGGGGTACAGTTCCACAGACACTGACTCTCACTGGGGTACAGATCCACAGACACTGACTCTCACTGGGGTACAGTTCCACAGACACCGACTCTCACTGGGGTACAGTTCCATAGAAACTGACTCTCACTGGGGTACAGTTCCACAGACACTGACTCTCACTGGGATACAGTTCCACAGACACTGACTCTCACTGTGGTGCAGTTTCACAGACACTGACCCTCACTGGGGTAGAGTTCCACAGACACTGACTCTCACTGGGGTACAGTTCCACAGACACTGACTCTCACTGGGGTACAGTTCCACAGACACTGATTCTCACTGGGGTGCAGTTTCACAGACACTGACTCTCACTGGGGTACAGTTCCACAGGCACTGAGTCTCACTGGAGTACCGTTCCACAGACATTGACTCTCACAGGAGTACCGTTCCACAGACATTGACTCTCACAGGGGTACAGTTTCACAGACACTGACTCTCACTGGGGTACAGTTCCACAGACACTGACTCTCACTGGGGTACAGTTCCACAGACACTGACGCTCACTGGGGTACAGTTCCACAGACACTGATTCTCACAGGGGAACAGTTCCACAGACACTGACTCGCACTGGGGTACAGTTCCACAGACACTGACTCTCACTGGGGTACAGTTCCACAGACACTGACTCGCACTGGGGTACAGTTCCACAGACACTGTTTCTCACTGGGGTACAGTTCCACAGACACTGACTCTCACTGGTGTACAGCTGCACAGACTCTGACTCTCACTGGGGTACAGTTCCACAGACACTGACTCTCACTGGGGTACACTTCCACAGACACTGACTCTCACTGGGGTACAGTTCCACAGACACTGACTCTCACTGGGGTACAGTTCCACAGACACTGACTCTCACTGGGGTACAGTTCCACAGACACTGACTCTCACTGGGGTACAGTTCCACAGGCACTGACTCTCACTGGAGTACCGTTCCATAGACATTGACTCTCACAGGGGTACAGTTTCACAGACACTGACTCTCACTGGCGTACAGTTCCACAGACACTGACTCTCACTGGGGTACAGTTGCACAGACAGTGACGCTCACTGGGCTACTGTTCCACAGACACTGACGCTCACTGGGGTACAGCTTCACAGACACTGACTCTCACTGGGGTACAGTTCCACAGACACTGACTCTCACTGGGGTACAGCTCCACAGACACTGACTTTCACTGGGGTACAGTTCCACAGGCACTGACTCTCACTGGGGTACAGTTCCACAGACACTGACTCTCACTGGGGTACAGTTCCACAGACACTGACTCTCACTGGGGTACAGTTCCACAGACACTGACTCTCACTGGGGTACAGTTCGACAGACACTGACTCTCACTGGGGTACAGCTCCACAGACACTGACTCTCACTGGGGTACAGTTCCACAGACACTGACTCTCACTGGAGTACCGTTCCACAGACATTGACTCTCACAGGGGTACAGTTTCACAGACACTGACTCTCACTGGGGTACAGTTCCACAGACACTGACTCTCACTGGGGTACAGTTCCACAGACACTGACGCTCACTGGGGTACAGTTCCACAGACACTGACTCTCACTGGGGTACAGTTCCACAGACACTGACTCTCACTGGGGTACAGCTCCACAGACACTGACTCTCACTGGGGTGCAGTTCCACAGGCACTGACTCTCACTGGGGTACAGTTCCACAGACACTGACTCTCACTGGGGTACAGTTCCACAGACACTGACTCTCACTGGGGTACAGTTCCACAGATACTGACTCTCACTGGGGTACAGCTCCACAGACACTGACTCTCACTGGGGTACAGTTCCACAGACACTGACTCTCACTGGGGTACAGCTCCACAGACACTGACTCTCACTGGGGTATAGTTCCACAGACACTGACTCTCACTGGGGTACAGTTCCACAGACACTGACTCTCACTGGGGTACATATCCACAGACACTGACTCTCACTGGGGTACAGCTCCACAGACACTGACTATCACTGGGGTGCAGTTTCACAGACACTGACTCTCACTGGGGTACAGTTCCACAGGCACTGACTCTCACTGGGGTACAGTTCCACAGACACTGACTCTCACTGGGATACAGTTCCACAGTCACTGACTCTCACTGAGGTACAGTTCCACAGACACTGACTCTCGCTGGGGTACAGTCCCACAGACACTGATTCTCACTGGGGTACAGTTCCATAGACACTGACTCTCACTGGGGTACAGTTCCACAGTCACAGACTCTCACTGGGGTACAGTTCCACAGACACTGACTCTCGCTGGGGTACAGATCCTCCGACACTGACTCTCACTGGGGTACAGTTCCACAGACACTGATTCTCACAGGGGTGCAGTTTCACAGACACTGACTCTCACTGGGGTACAGTTGCACAGACACTGACTCTCACTGGGGTACAGTTCCACAGACACTGATGCTCACTGGGGTACAGTTTCACAGACACTGGCTCTCACTGGGGTACAGTTCCACAGACACTGACTCTCACTGGGGTACAGATCCACAGACACTGACTCTCACTGGGGTACAGTTCCACAGACACCGACTCTCACTGGGGTACAGTTCCATAGAAACTGACTCTCACTGGGGTACAGTTCCACAGACACTGACTCTCACTGGGATACTGTTCCACAGACACTGACTCTCACTGTGGTGCAGTTTCACAGACACTGACCCTCACTGGGGTAGAGTTCCACAGACACTGACTCTCACTGGGGTACAGTTCCACAGACACTGACTCTCACTGGGGTACAGTTCCACAGACACTGATTCTCACTGGGGTGCAGTTTCACAGACACTGACTCTCACTGGGGTACATTTCCACAGGCACTGAGTCTCACTGGAGTACCGTTCCACAGACATTGACTCTCACAGGGGTACAGTTTCACAGACACAGACTCTCACTGGGGTACAGTTCCACAGACACTGACTCTCACTGGGGTACAGTTGCACAGACAGTGACGCTCACTGGGGTACAGTTCCACAGAGACTGACGCTCACTGGGGTGCAGTTTCACAGACACTGACTCTCACTGGGGTACAGTTCCACAGACACTGACTCTCACTGGAGTACCGTTCCACAGCCATTGACTCTCACAGGGGTACAGTTTCACAGACACTGACTCTCACTGGGGTACAGTTGCACAGACAGTGACGCTCACTGGGGTACAGTTCCACAGACACTGACGCTCACTGGGGTACAGTTCCACAGACACTGACTCTCACTGGGGTACAGTTCCACAGACACTGATTCTCACTGGGGTGCAGTTTCACAGACACTGACTCTCACTGGGGTACAGTTCCACAGGCACTGACTCTCACTGGAGTACCGTTCCACAGACATTGACTCTCACAGGGGTACAGTTTCACAGACACTGACTCTCCTTGGGGTACAGTTCCACAGATACTGACTCTCACTGGGGTACAGCTCCACAGACACTGACTCTCACTGGGGTACAGTTCCACACTGACTCTCACTTGGGTACAGCTCCACAGACACTGACTCTCATTGGGGTAAAGTTCCACAGACACTGACTCTCACTGGGGTACAGTTCCACAGACACTGACTCTCACTGGGGTACAGTTCCACAGACACTGACTCTCACTGGGGTGCAGTTTCACAGACACTGACTCTCACTGGGTTACAGTTCCACAGGCACTGACTCTCACTGGGGTACAGTTCCACAGACACTGACTCTCACTGGGATACAGTTCCACAGTCACTGACTCTCACTGGGGTACAGTTCCACAGACACTGACTCTCACTGTGGCACAGTTCCACAGACACTGATTCTCACTGAGGTACAGTTCCACAGACACTGAATCTCACTGGGGTACAGTTCCACAGTCACAGACTCTCACTGGGGTACAGTTCCACAGACACTGACTCTCACTGGGGTACAGATCCACAGACACTGACTCTCACTGGGGTACAGTTCCACAGACACCGACTCTCACTGGGGTACAGTTCCATAGAGACTGACACTCACTGGGGTACAGTTCCACAGACACTGACTCTCACTGGGATACAGTTCCACAGACACTGACTCTCACTGTGGTGCAGTTTCACAGACACTGTCCCTCACTGGGGTAGAGTTCCACAGACACTGACTCTCACTGGGGTACAGTTCCACAGGCACTGACTCTCACTGGGGAACAGTTCCACAGACACTGACTCTCACTGGAGTACCGTTCCACAGACATTGACTCTCACAGGGGTACAGTTTCACAGACACTGACTCTCACTGGCGTACAGTTCCACAGACACTGACTCTCACTGGGGTACAGTTGCACAGACAGTGACGCTCACTGGGGAGCAGTTCCACAGACACTGACGCTCACTGGGGTACAGCTTCACAGACACTGACGCTCACTGGGGTACAGTTCCACAGACACTGACTCTCACTGGGGTACAGTTCCACAGACACTGACTCTCACTGGGGTACAGCTCCACAGACACGGACTCTCACTGGGGTACAGTCCCACAGGCACTGACTCTCACTGGGGTACAGTTCCACAGACACTGACTCTCACTGGGGTACAGTTCCACAGACACTGACTCTCACTGGGGTACAGTTCCACAGACACTGACTCTCACTGGGGTACAGTTTGACAGACACTGACTCTCACTGGGGTACAGCTCCACAGACACTGACTCTCACTGGGGTACAGTTCCACAGACACTGACTCTCACTGGGGTACAGTTCCACAGACACTGACTCTCACTGGGCTATAGTTCCACAGACACTGACTCTCACTGGGGTACAGTTCCACAGACACTGACTCTCACTGGGGTACATTTCCACAGACACTGACTCTCACTGGGGTACAGTTCCACAGACAATGACTATCACTGGGGTGCAGTTTCTCAGACACTGACTCTCACTGGGGTACAGTTCCACAGGCACTGACTCTCACTGGGGTACAGTTCCACAGACACTGACTCTCACTGGGATACAGTTCCACAGTCACTGACTCTCACTGAGGTACAGTTCCACAGACACTGACTCTCGCTGGGGTACAGTTCCACAGACACTGATTCTCACTGGGGTACAGTTCCACAGACACTGACTCTCACTGGGGTACAGTTCCACAGTCACAGACTCTCACTGGGGTACAGTTCCACAGACACTGACTCTCACTGGGGTACAGATCCACAGACACTGACTCTCACTGGGGTACAGTTCCACAGACACTGATTCTCACTGGGGTGCAGTTTCACAGACACTGACTCTCACTGGGGTACAGTTCCACAGACACTGACTCTCACTGGAGTACCGTTCCACTGACATTGACTCTCACAGGGGTACAGTTTCACAGACACTGACTCTCACTGGGGTACAGTTCCACAAACACTGACTCTCACTGGGGTACAGTTCCACAGACACTGACGCTCACTGGGGTACAGTTCCACAGACACTGACTCTCACTGGGGTACAGTTCCACAGACACTGACTCTCACTGAGGTACAGCTCCACAGACACTGACTCTCACTGGAGTACAGTTCCACAGGCACTGACTCGCACTGGGGTACAGTTCCACAGACACTGACTCTCACTGGGGTTCAGTTCCACAGACACTGACTCTCACTGGGGTACAGTTCCACAGACACTGACTCTCACTGGGGTACAGTTCCACAGACACTGACTCTCACTGGGGTACAGCTCCACAGACTCTGACTCTCACTGGGGTACAGTTCCACAGACACTGACTCTCACTGGGGTACAGTTCCACAGACACTGACTCTCACTGGGGTACAGTTCCACAGACACTGACTCTCACTGGGGTACAGTTCCACAGACACTGACTCTCACTGGGGTACAGTTCCACAGACACTGACTCTCACTGGGGTACAGTTCCACAGGCACTGACTCTCACTGGAGTACCGTTCCATAGACATTGACTCTCACAGGGGTACAGTTTCACAGACACTGACTCTCACTGGCGTACAGTTCCACAGACACTGACTCTCACTGGGGTACAGTTGCACAGACAGTGACGCTCACTGGGCTACTGTTCCACAGACACTGACGCTCACTGGGGTACAGCTTCACAGACACTGACTCTCACTGGGGTACAGTTCCACAGACACTGACTCTCACTGGGGTACAGCTCCACAGACACTGACTTTCACTGGGGTACAGTTCCACAGGCACTGACTCTCACTGGGGTACAGTTCCACAGACACTGACTCTCACTGGGGTACAGTTCCACAGACACTGACTCTCACTGGGGTACAGTTCGACAGACACTGACTCTCACTGGGGTACAGCTCCACAGACACTGACTCTCACTGGGGTACAGTTCCACAGACACTGACTCTCACTGGAGTACCGTTCCACAGACATTGACTCTCACAGGGGTACAGTTTCACAGACACTGACTCTCACTGGAGTACAGTTCCACAGACACTGACTCTCACTGGGGTACAGTTCCACAGACACTGACGCTCACTGGGGTACAGTTCCACAGACACTGACTCTCACTGGGGTACAGTTCCACAGACACTGACTCTCACTGGGGTACAGCTCCACAGACACTGACTCTCACTGGGGTGCAGTTCCACAGGCACTGACTCTCACTGGGGTACAGTTCCACAGACACTGACTCTCACTGGGGTACAGTTCCACAGACACTGACTCTCACTGGGATACAGTTCCACAGACACTGACTCTCACTGTGGTGCAGTTTCACAGACACTGTCCCTCACTGGGGTAGAGTTCCACAGACACTGACTCTCACTGGGGTACAGTTCCACAGGCACTGACTCTCACTGGGGAACAGTTCCACAGACACTGACTCTCACTGGAGTACCGTTCCACAGACATTGACTCTCACAGGGGTACAGTTTCACAGACACTGACTCTCACTGGCGTACAGTTCCACAGACACTGACTCTCACTGGGGTACAGTTGCACAGACAGTGACGCTCACTGGGGTGCAGTTCCACAGACACTGACGCTCACTGGGGTACAGCTTCACAGACACTGACTCTCACTGGGGTACAGTTCCACAGACACTGACTCTCACTGGAGTACCTTTCCACAGACATTGACTCTCACAGGGGTACAGTTTCACAGACACTGACTCTCACTGGGGTACAGTTCCACAGACACTGACTCTCACTGGGGTACAGTTCCACAGACACTGACGCTCGCTGGGGTACAGTTCCACAGACACTGACTCTCACTGGGGTACAGTTCCACAGACACTGACTCTCACTGGGGTACAGCTCCACAGACACTGACTCTCACTGGGGTACAGTCCCACAGGCACTGACTCTCACTGGGGTACAGTTCCACAGACACTGACTCTCACTGGGGTACAGTTCCACAGACACTGACTCTCACTGGGGTACAGTTCCACAGACACTGACTCTCACTGGGGTACAGTTCGACAGACACTGACTCTCACTGGGGTACAGCTCCACAGACACTGACTCTCACTGGGGTACAGTTCCACAGACACTGACTCTCACTGGGGTACAGTTCCACAGACAATGACTCTCACTGGGCTATAGTTCCACAGACACTGACTCTCACTGGGGTACAGTTCCACAGACACTGACTCTCACTGGGGTACATTTCCACAGACACTGACTCTCACTGGGGTACAGTTCCACAGACACTGACTATCACTGGGGTGCAGTTTCACAGACACTGACTCTCACTGGGGTACAGTTCCACAGGCACTGACTCTCACTGGGGTACAGTTCCACAGACACTGACTCTCACTGGGATGCAGTTCCACAATCACTGATTCTCACTGAGGTACAGTTCCACAGACACTGACTCTCGCTGGGGTACAGTTCCACAGACACTGATTCTCACTGGGGTACAGTTCCACAGACACTGACTCTCACTGGGGTACAGTTCCACAGTCACAGACTCTCACTGGGGTACAGTTCCACAGACACTGACTCTCACTGGGGTACAGTTCCACAGACACTGATTCTCACTGGGGTGCAGTTTCACAGACACTGACTCTCACTGGGGTACAGTTCCACAGACACTGACTCTCACTGGAGTACCGTTCCACAGACATTGACTCTCACAGGGGTACAGTTTCACAGACACTGACTCTCCCTGGGGTACAGTTCCACAGACACTGACTCTCACTGGGGTACAGTTCCACAGACACTGACGCTCACTGGGGTACAGTTCCACAGACACTGACTCTCACTGGGGTACATTTCCACAGACACTGACTCTCACTGGGGTACAGCTCCACAGACACTGACTCTCACTGGAGTACAGTTCCACAGGCACTGGCTCGCACTGGGGTACAGTTCCACAGACACTGACTCTCACTGGGGTTCAGTTCCACAGACACTGACTCTCACTGGGGTACAGTTCCACAGACACTGACTCTCACTGGGGTACAGTTCCACAGACACTGACTCTCACTGGGGTACAGCTCCACAGACTCTGACTCTCACTGGGGTACAGTTCCACAGACACTGACTCTCACTGGGGTACAGTTCCACAGACACTGACTCTCACTGGGGTACAGTTCCACAGACACTGACTCTCACTGGGGTACAGTTCCACAGACACTGACTCTCACTGGGGTACAGTTCCACAGACACTGACTCTCACTGGGGTACAGTTCCACAGGCACTGACTCTCACTGGAGTACCGTTCCATAGACATTGACTCTCACAGGGGTACAGTTTCACAGACACTGACTCTCACTGGCGTACAGTTCCACAGACACTGACTCTCACTGGGGTACAGTTGCACAGACAGTGACGCTCACTGGGCTACTGTTCCACAGACACTGACGCTCACTGGGGTACAGCTTCACAGACACTGACTCTCACTGGGGTACAGTTCCACAGACACTGACTCTCAGTGGCGTACAGATCCACAGACACTGACTTTCACTGGGGTACAGTTCCACAGGCACTGACTCTCACTGGGGTACAGTTCCACAGACACTGACTCTCACTGGGGTACAGTTCCACAGACACTGACTCTCACTGGGGTACAGTTCGACAGACACTGACTCTCACTGGGGTACAGCTCCACAGACACTGACTCTCACTGGGGTACAGTTCCACAGACACTGACTCTCACTGGAGTACCGTTCCACAGACATTGACTCTCACAGGGGTACAGTTTCACAGACACTGACTCTCACTGGAGTACAGTTCCACAGACACTGACTCTCACTGGGGTACAGTTCCACAGACACTGACGCTCACTGGGGTACAGTTCCACAGACACTGACTCTCACTGGGGTACAGTTCCACAGACACTGACTCTCACTGGGGTACAGCTCCACAGACACTGACTCTCACTGGGGTGCAGTTCCACAGGCACTGACTCTCACTGGGGTACAGTTCCACAGACACTGACTCTCACTGGGGTACAGTTCCACAGACACTGACTCTCACTGGGGGACAGTTCCACAGACACTGACTCTCACTGGGGTACAGTTCCACAGACACTGACTCTCACTGGGGTACAGTTCCACAGACACTGACTCTCACTGGGGTACAGTTCCACAGATACTGACTCTCACTGGGGTCCAGCTCCACAGACACTGACTCTCACTGGGGTACAGTTCCACAGACACTGACTCTCACTGGGGTACAGCTCCACAGACACTGACTCTCACTGGGGTATAGTTCCACAGACACTGACTCTCACTGGGGTACAGTTCCACAGACACTGACTCTCACTGGGGTACATATCCACAGACACTGACTCTCACTGGGGTACAGTTCCACAGACACTGACTATCACTGGGGTGCAGTTTCACAGACACTGACTCTCACTGGGGTACCGTTCCACAGGCACTGACTCTCACTGGGGTACAGTTCCACAGACACTGACTCTCACTGGGATACAGTTCCACAGTCACTGACTCTCACTGAGGTACAGTTCCACAGACACTGACTCTCGCTGGGGTACAGTTCCACAGACACTGATTCTCACTGGGGTACAGTTCCATAGACACTGACTCTCACTGGGGTACAGTTCCACAGTCACAGACTCTCACTGGGGTACATTTCCACAGACACTGACTCTCGCTGGGGTACAGATCCACAGACACTGACTCTCACTGGGGTACCGTTCCACAGACACTGATTCTCACAGGGGTGCAGTTTCACAGACACTGACTCTCACTGGGGTACAGTTGCACAGACACTGACTCTCACTGGGGTACAGTTCCACAGACACTGATGCTCACTGGGGTACAGTTTCACAGACACTGACTCTCACTGGGGTACAGTTCCACAGACACTGACTCTCACTGGGGTACAGATCCACAGACACTGACTCTCACTGGGGTACAGTTGCACAGACAGTGACACTCACTGGGGTACAGTTCCACAGAGACTGACGCTCACTGGGGTGCAGTTTCACAGACACTGACTCTCACTGGGGTACAGTTCCACAGACACTGACTCTCACTGGAGTACCGTTCCACAGCCATTGACTCTCACAGGGGTACAGTTTCACAGACACTGACTCTCACTGGGGTACAGTTGCACAGACAGTGACACTCACTGGGGTACAGTTCCACAGACACTGACGCTCACTGGGGTACAGTTCCACAGACACTGACTCTCACTGGGGTACAGTTCCACAGACACTGATTCTCACTGGGGTGCAGTTTCACAGACACTGACTCTCACTGGGGTACAGTTCCACAGGCACTGACTCTCACTGGAGTACTGTTCCACAGACATTGACTCTCACAGGGGTACAGTTTCACAGACACTGACTCTCCTTGGGGTACAGTTCCACAGATACTGACTCTCACTGGGGTACAGCTCCACAGACACTGACTCTCACTGGGGTACAGTTCCACACTGACTCTCACTTGGGTACAGCTCCACAGACACTGACTGTCATTGGGGTAAAGTTCCACAGACACTGACTCTCACTGGGGTACAGTTCCACAGACACTGACTCTCACTGGGGTACAGTTCCACAGACACTGACTCTCACTGGGGTGCAGTTTCACAGACACTGACTCTCACTGGGTTACAGTTCCACAGGACTGACTCTCACTGGGGTACAGTTCCACAGACACGGACTCTCACTGGGATACAGTTCCACAGTCACTGACTCTCACTGGGGTACAGTTCCACAGACACTGATTCTCACTGAGGTACAGTTCCACAGACACTGAATCTCACTGGGGTACAGTTCCACAGTCACAGACTCACTGGGGTACAGTTCCACAGACACTGACTCTCACTGGGGTACAGATCCACAGACACTGACTCTCACTGGGGTACAGTTCCACAGACACCGACTCTCACTGGGGTACAGTTCCATAGAGACTGACTCTCACTGGGGTACAGTTCCACAGACACTGACTCTCACTGGGATACAGTTCCACAGACACTGACTCTCACTGTGGTGCAGTTTCACAGACACTGTCCCTCACTGGGGTAGAGTTCCACAGACACTGACTCTCACTGGGGTACAGTTCCACAGGCACTGACTCTCACTGGGGAACAGTTCCACAGACACTGACTCTCACTGGAGTACCGTTCCACAGACATTGACTCTCACAGGGGTACAGTTTCACAGACACTGACTCTCACTGGCGTACAGTTCCACAGACACTGACTCTCACTGGGGTACAGTTGCACAGACAGTGACGCTCACTGGGGTGCAGTTCCACAGACACTGACGTTCACTGGGGTACAGCTTCACAGACACTGACTCTCACTGGGGTACAGTTCCACAGACACTGACTCTCACTGGAGGATCGTTCCACAGACATTGACTCTCACAGGGGTACAGTTTCACAGACACTGACTCTCACTGGGGTACAGTTCCACAGACACTGACTCTCACTGGGGTACAGTTCCACAGACACTGACGCTCGCTGGGGTACAGTTCCACAGACACTGACTCTCACTGGGGTACAGTTCCACAGACACTGACTCTCACTGGCGTACAGTTCCACAGACACTGACTCTCACTGGGGTACAGTTGCACAGACAGTGACGCTCACTGGGGAGCAGTTCCACAGACACTGACGCTCACTGGGGTACAGCTTCACAGACACTGACGCTCACTGGGGTACAGTTCCACAGACACTGACTCTCACTGGGGTACAGTTCCACAGACACTGACTCTCACTGGGGTACAGCTCCACAGACACTGACTCTCACTGGGGTACAGTCCCACAGGCACTGACTCTCACTGGGGTACAGTTCCACAGACACTGACTCTCACTGGGGTACAGTTCCACAGACACTGACTCTCACTGGGGTACAGTTCCACAGACACTGACTCTCACTGGGGTACAGTTTGACAGACACTGACTCTCACTGGGGTACAGCTCCACAGACACTGACTCTCACTGGGGTACAGTTCCACAGACACTGACTCTCACTGGGGTACAGTTCCACAGACACTGACTCTCACTGGGCTATAGTTCCACAGACACTGACTCTCACTGGGGTACAGTTCCACAGACACTGACTCTCACTGGGGTACATTTCCACAGACACTGACTCTCACTGGGGTACAGTTCCACAGACAATGACTATCACTGGGGTGCAGTTTCACAGACACTGACTCTCACTGGGGTACAGTTCCACAGGCACTGACTCTCACTGGGGTACAGTTCCACAGACACTGACTCTCACTGGGATACAGTTCCACAGTCACTGACTCTCACTGAGGTACAGTTCCACAGACACTGACTCTCGCTGGGGTACAGTTCCACAGACACTGATTCTCACTGGGGTACAGTTCCACAGACACTGACTCTCACTGGGGTACAGTTCCACAGTCACAGACTCTCACTGGGGTACAGTTCCACAGACACTGACTCTCACTGGGGTACAGATCCACAGACACTGACTCTCACTGGGGTACAGTTCCACAGACACTGATTCTCACTGGGGTGCAGTTTCACAGACACTGACTCTCACTGGGGTACAGTTCCACAGACACTGACTCTCACTGGAGTACCGTTCCACTGACATTGACTCTCACAGGGGTACAGTTTCACAGACACTGACTCTCACTGGGGTACAGTTCCACAAACACTGACTCTCACTGGGGTACAGTTCCACAGACACTGACGCTCACTGGGGTACAGTTCCACAGACACTGACTCTCACTGGGGTACAGTTCCACAGACACTGACTCTCACTGAGGTACAGCTCCACAGACACTGACTCTCACTGGAGTACAGTTCCACAGGCACTGACTCGCACTGGGGTACAGTTCCACAGACACTGACTCTCACTGGGGTTCAGTTCCACAGACACTGACTCTCACTGGGGTACAGTTCCACAGACACTGACTCTCACTGGGGTACAGTTCCACAGACACTGACTCTCACTGGGGTACAGCTCCACAGACTCTGACTCTCACTGGGGTACAGTTCCACAGACACTGACTCTCACTGGGGTACAGTTCCACAGACACTGACTCTCACTGGGGTACAGTTCCACAGACACTGACTCTCACTGGGGTACAGTTCCACAGACACTGACTCTCACTGGGGTACAGTTCCACAGACACTGACTCTCACTGGGGTACAGTTCCACAGGCACTGACTCTCACTGGAGTACCGTTCCATAGACATTGACTCTCACAGGGGTACAGTTTCACAGACACTGACTCTCACTGGCGTACAGTTCCACAGACACTGACTCTCACTGGGGTACAGTTGCACAGACAGTGACGCTCACTGGGCTACTGTTCCACAGACACTGACGCTCACTGGGGTACAGCTTCACAGACACTGACTCTCACTGGGGTACAGTTCCACAGACACTGACTCTCACTGGGGTACAGCTCCACAGACACTGACTTTCACTGGGGTACAGTTCCACAGGCACTGACTCTCACTGGGGTACAGTTCCACAGACACTGACTCTCACTGGGGTACAGTTCCACAGACACTGACTCTCACTGGGGTACAGTTCCACAGACACTGACTCTCACTGGGGTACAGTTCGACAGACACTGACTCTCACTGGGGTACAGCTCCACAGACACTGACTCTCACTGGGGTACAGTTCCACAGACACTGACTCTCACTGGAGTACCGTTCCACAGACATTGACTCTCACAGGGGTACAGTTTCACAGACACTGACTCTCACTGGAGTACAGTTCCACAGACACTGACTCTCACTGGGGTACAGTTCCACAGACACTGACGCTCACTGGGGTACAGTTCCACAGACACTGACTCTCACTGGGGTACAGTTCCACAGACACTGACTCTCACTGGGGTACAGCTCCACAGACACTGACTCTCACTGGGGTGCAGTTCCACAGGCACTGACTCTCACTGGGGTACAGTTCCACAGACACTGACTCTCACTGGGGTACAGTTCCACAGACACTGACTCTCACTGGGATACAGTTCCACAGACACTGACTCTCACTGTGGTGCAGTTTCACAGACACTGTCCCTCACTGGGGTAGAGTTCCACAGACACTGACTCTCACTGGGGTACAGTTCCACAGGCACTGACTCTCACTGGGGAACAGTTCCACAGACACTGACTCTCACTGGAGTACCGTTCCACAGACATTGACTCTCACAGGGGTACAGTTTCACAGACACTGACTCTCACTGGCGTACAGTTCCACAGACACTGACTCTCACTGGGGTACAGTTGCACAGACAGTGACGCTCACTGGGGTGCAGTTCCACAGACACTGACGCTCACTGGGGTACAGCTTCACAGACACTGACTCTCACTGGGGTACAGTTCCACAGACACTGACTCTCACTGGAGTACCGTTCCACAGACATTGACTCTCACAGGGGTACAGTTTCACAGACACTGACTCTCACTGGGGTACAGTTCCACAGACACTGACTGTCACTGGGGTACAGTTCCACAGACACTGACGCTCGCTGGGGTACAGTTCCACAGACACTGACTCTCACTGGGGTACAGTTCCACAGACACTGACTCTCACTGGGGTACAGCTCCACAGACACTGACTCTCACTGGGGTACAGTCCCACAGGCACTGACTCTCACTGGGGTACAGTTCCACAGACACTGACTCTCACTGGGGTACAGTTCCACAGACACTGACTCTCACTGGGGTACAGTTCCACAGACACTGACTCTCACTGGGGTACAGTTCGACAGACACTGACTCTCACTGGGGTACAGCTCCACAGACACTGACTCTCACTGGGGTACAGTTCCACAGACACTGACTCTCACTGGGGTACAGTTCCACAGACAATGACTCTCACTGGGCTATAGTTCCACAGACACTGACTCTCACTGGGGTACAGTTCCACAGACACTGACTCTCACTGGGGTACATTTCCACAGACACTGACTCTCACTGGGGTACAGTTCCACAGACACTGACTATCACTGGGGTGCAGTTTCACAGACACTGACTCTCACTGGGGTACAGTTCCACAGGCACTGACTCTCACTGGGGTACAGTTCCACAGACACTGACTCTCACTGGGATGCAGTTCCACAATCACTGATTCTCACTGAGGTACATTTCCACAGACACTGACTCTCGCTGGGGTACAGTTCCACAGACACTGATTCTCACTGGGGTACAGTTCCACAGACACTGACTCTCACTGGGGTACAGTTCCACAGTCACAGACTCTCACTGGGGTACAGTTCCACAGACACTGACTCTCACTGGGGTACAGTTCCACAGACACTGATTCTCACTGGGGTGCAGTTTCACAGACACTGACTCTCACTGGGGTACAGTTCCACAGACACTGACTCTCACTGGAGTACCGTTCCACAGACATTGACTCTCACAGGGGTACAGTTTCACAGACACTGACTCTCCCTGGGGTACAGTTCCACAGACACTGACTCTCACTGGGGTACAGTTCCACAGACACTGACGCTCACTGGGGTACAGTTCCACAGACACTGACTCTCACTGGGGTACATTTCCACAGACACTGACTCTCACTGGGGTACAGCTCCACAGACACTGACTCTCACTGGAGTACAGTTCCACAGGCACTGGCTCGCACTGGGGTACAGTTCCACAGACACTGACTCTCACTGGGGTTCAGTTCCACAGACACTGACTCTCACTGGGGTACAGTTCCACAGACACTGACTCTCACTGGGGTACAGTTCCACAGACACTGACTCTCACTGGGGTACAGCTCCACAGACTCTGACTCTCACTGGGGTACAGTTCCACAGACACTGACTCTCACTGGGGTACAGTTCCACAGACACTGACTCTCACTGGGGTACAGTTCCACAGACACTGACTCTCACTGGGGTACAGTTCCACAGACACTGACTCTCACTGGGGTACAGTTCCACAGACACTGACTCTCACTGGGGTACAGTTCCACAGGCACTGACTCTCACTGGAGTACCGTTCCATAGACATTGACTCTCACAGGGGTACAGTTTCACAGACACTGACTCTCACTGGCGTACAGTTCCACAGACACTGACTCTCACTGGGGTACAGTTGCACAGACAGTGACGCTCACTGGGCTACTGTTCCACAGACACTGACGCTCACTGGGGTACAGCTTCACAGACACTGACTCTCACTGGGGTACAGTTCCACAGACACTGACTCTCAGTGGGGTACAGATCCACAGACACTGACTTTCACTGGGGTACAGTTCCACAGGCACTGACTCTCACTGGGGTACAGTTCCACAGACACTGACTCTCACTGGGGTACAGTTCCACAGACACTGACTCTCACTGGGGTACAGTTCGACAGACACTGACTCTCACTGGGGTACAGCTCCACAGACACTGACTCTCACTGGGGTACAGTTCCACAGACACTGACTCTCACTGGAGTACCGTTCCACAGACATTGACTCTCACAGGGGTACAGTTTCACAGACACTGACTCTCACTGGAGTACAGTTCCACAGACACTGACTCTCACTGGGGTACAGTTCCACAGACACTGACGCTCACTGGGGTACAGTTCCACAGACACTGACTCTCACTGGGGTACAGTTCCACAGACACTGACTCTCACTGGGGTACAGCTCCACAGACACTGACTCTCACTGGGGTGCAGTTCCACAGGCACTGACTCTCACTGGGGTACAGTTCCACAGACACTGACTCTCACTGGGGTACAGTTCCACAGACACTGACTCTCACTGGGGGACAGTTCCACAGACACTGACTCTCACTGGGGTACAGTTCCACAGACACTGACTCTCACTGGGGTACAGTTCCACAGACACTGACTCTCACTGGGGTACAGTTCCACAGATACTGACTCTCACTGGGGTCCAGCTCCACAGACACTGACTCTCACTGGGGTACAGTTCCACAGACACTGACTCTCACTGGGGTACAGCTCCACAGACACTGACTCTCACTGGGGTATAGTTCCACAGACACTGACTCTCACTGGGGTACAGTTCCACAGACACTGACTCTCACTGGGGTACATATCCACAGACACTGACTCTCACTGGGGTACAGTTCCACAGACACTGACTATCACTGGGGTGCAGTTTCACAGACACTGACTCTCACTGGGGTACCGTTCCACAGGCACTGACTCTCACTGGGGTACAGTTCCACAGACACTGACTCTCACTGGGATACAGTTCCACAGTCACTGACTCTCACTGAGGTACAGTTCCACAGACACTGACTCTCGCTGGGGTACAGTTCCACAGACACTGATTCTCACTGGGGTACAGTTCCATAGACACTGACTCTCACTGGGGTACAGTTCCACAGTCACAGACTCTCACTGGGGTACATTTCCACAGACACTGACTCTCGCTGGGGTACAGATCCACAGACACTGACTCTCACTGGGGTACCGTTCCACAGACACTGATTCTCACAGGGGTGCAGTTTCACAGACACTGACTCTCACTGGGGTACAGTTGCACAGACACTGACTCTCACTGGGGTACAGTTCCACAGACACTGATGCTCACTGGGGTACAGTTTCACAGACACTGACTCTCACTGGGGTACAGTTCCACAGACACTGACTCTCACTGGGGTACAGATCCACAGACACTGACTCTCACTGGGGTACAGTTCCACAGACACCGACTCTCACTGGGGTACAGTTCCATAGAAACTGACTCTCACTGGGGTACAGTTCCACAGACACTGACTCTCACTGGGATACAGTTCCACAGACACTGACTCTCACTGTGGTGCAGTTTCACAGACACTGACCCTCACTGGGGTACAGTTCCACAGACACTGACTCTCGCTGGGGTACAGTTCCACAGACACTGACTCTCACTGGGGTACAGTTCCACAGACACTGACTCTCACTGGGGTACAGTTCCACAGACACTGATTCTCACTGGGGTGCAGTTTCACAGACACTGACTCTCACTGGGGTACAGTTCCACAGGCACTGAGTCTCACTGGAGTACCGTTCCACAGACATTGACTCTCACAGGGGTACAGTTTCACAGACACAGACTCTCACTGGGGTACAGTTCCACAGACACTGACTCTCACTGGGGTACAGTTGCACAGACAGTGACACTCACTGGGGTACAGTTCCACAGAGACTGACGCTCACTGGGGTGCAGTTTCACAGACACTGACTCTCACTGGGGTACAGTTCCACAGACACTGACTCTCACTGGAGTACCGTTCCACAGCCATTGACTCTCACAGGGGTACAGTTTCACAGACACTGACTCTCACTGGGGTACAGTTGCACAGACAGTGACACTCACTGGGGTACAGTTCCACAGACACTGACGCTCACTGGGGTACAGTTCCACAGACACTGACTCTCACTGGGGTACAGTTCCACAGACACTGATTCTCACTGGGGTGCAGTTTCACAGACACTGACTCTCACTGGGGTACAGTTCCACAGGCACTGACTCTCACTGGAGTACTGTTCCACAGACATTGACTCTCACAGGGGTACAGTTTCACAGACACTGACTCTCCTTGGGGTACAGTTCCACAGATACTGACTCTCACTGGGGTACAGCTCCACAGACACTGACTCTCACTGGGGTACAGTTCCACACTGACTCTCACTTGGGTACAGCTCCACAGACACTGACTGTCATTGGGGTAAAGTTCCACAGACACTGACTCTCACTGGGGTACAGTTCCACAGACACTGACTCTCACTGGGGTACAGTTCCACAGACACTGACTCTCACTGGGGTGCAGTTTCACAGACACTGACTCTCACTGGGTTACAGTTCCACAGGACTGACTCTCACTGGGGTACAGTTCCACAGACACGGACTCTCACTGGGATACAGTTCCACAGTCACTGACTCTCACTGGGGTACAGTTCCACAGACACTGATTCTCACTGAGGTACAGTTCCACAGACACTGAATCTCACTGGGGTACAGTTCCACAGTCACAGACTCACTGGGGTACAGTTCCACAGACACTGACTCTCACTGGGGTACAGATCCACAGACACTGACTCTCACTGGGGTACAGTTCCACAGACACCGACTCTCACTGGGGTACAGTTCCATAGAGACTGACTCTCACTGGGGTACAGTTCCACAGACACTGACTCTCACTGGGATACAGTTCCACAGACACTGACTCTCACTGTGGTGCAGTTTCACAGACACTGTCCCTCACTGGGGTAGAGTTCCACAGACACTGACTCTCACTGGGGTACAGTTCCACAGGCACTGACTCTCACTGGGGAACAGTTCCACAGACACTGACTCTCACTGGAGTACCGTTCCACAGACATTGACTCTCACAGGGGTACAGTTTCACAGACACTGACTCTCACTGGCGTACAGTTCCACAGACACTGACTCTCACTGGGGTACAGTTGCACAGACAGTGACGCTCACTGGGGTGCAGTTCCACAGACACTGACGTTCACTGGGGTACAGCTTCACAGACACTGACTCTCACTGGGGTACAGTTCCACAGACACTGACTCTCACTGGAGGACCGTTCCACAGACATTGACTCTCACAGGGGTACAGTTTCACAGACACTGACTCTCACTGGGGTACAGTTCCACAGACACTGACTCTCACTGGGGTACAGTTCCACAGACACTGACGCTCGCTGGGGTACAGTTCCACAGACACTGACTCTCACTGGGGTACAGTTCCACAGACACTGACTCTCACTGGGGTACAGCTCCACAGACACTGACTCTCACTGGGGTACAGTCCCACAGGCACTGACTCTCACTGGGGTACAGTTCCACAGACACTGACTCTCACTGGGGTACAGTTCCACAGACACTGACTCTCACTGGGGTACAGTTCCACAGACACTGACTCTCACTGGGGTACAGTTCGACAGACACTGACTCTCACTGGGGTACAGCTCCACAGACACTGACTCTCACTGGGGTACAGTTCCACAGACACTGACTCTCACTGGGGTACAGTTCCACAGACACTGACTCTCACTGGGCTATAGTTCCACAGACACTGACTCTCACTGGGGTACAGTTCCACAGACACTGACTCTCACTGGGGTACATTTCCACAGACACTGACTCTCACTGGGGTACAGTTCCACAGACACTGACTATCACTGGGGTGCAGTTTCACAGACACTGACTCTCACTGGGGTACAGTTCCACAGGCACTGACTCTCACTGGGGTACAGTTCCACAGACACTGACTCTCACTGGGATACAGTTCCACAGTCACTGACTCTCACTGAGGTACAGTTCCACAGACACTGACTCTCGCTGGGGTACAGTTCCACAGACACTGATTCTCACTGGGGTACAGTTCCACAGACACTGACTCTCACTGGGGTACAGTTCCACAGTCACAGACTCTCACTGGGGTACAGTTCCACAGACACTGACTCTCACTGGGGTACAGATCCACAGACACTGACTCTCACTGGGGTACAGTTCCACAGACACTGATTCTCACTGGGGTGCAGTTTCACAGACACTGACTCTCACTGGGGTACAGGTCCACAGACACTGACTCTCACCGGAGTACCGTTCCACAGACATTGACTCTCACAGGGGTACAGTTTCACAGACACTGACTCTCACTGGGGTACAGTTCCACAGACACTGACTCTCACTGGGGTACAGTTCCACAGACACTGACGCTCACTGTGGTACAGTTCCACAGACACTGACTCTCACTGGGGTACAGTTCCACAGACACTGACTCTCACTGGGGTACAGCTCCACAGACACTGACTCTCACTGGAGTACAGTTCCACAGGCACTGACTCGCACTGGGGTACAGTTCCACAGACACTGACTCTCACTGGGGTACAGTTCCACAGACACTGACTCTCACTGGGGTACAGTTCCACAGACACTGACTCTCACTGGGGTACAGTTCCACAGACACTGACTCTCACTGGGGTACAGCTCCACAGACTCTGACTCTCACTGGGGTACAGTTCCACAGACACTGACTCTCACTGGGGTACAGTTCCACAGACACTGACTCTCACTGGGGTACAGTTCCACAGACACTGACTCTCACTGGGGTACAGTTCCACAGACACTGACTCTCACTGGGGTACAGTTCCACAGACACTGACTCTCACTGGGGTACAGTTCCACAGGCACTGACTCTCACTGGAGTACCGTTCCACAGACATTGACTCTCACAGGGGTACAGTTTCACAGACACTGACTCTCACTGGCGTACAGTTCCACAGACACTGACTCTCACTGGGGTACAGTTGCACAGACAGTGACGCTCACTGGGATACAGTTCCACAGACACTGACGCTCACTGGGGTACAGATTCACAGACACTGACTCTCACTGGGGTACAGTTCCACAGACACTGACTCTCACTGGAGTACCGTTCCACAGACATTGACTCTCACAGGGGTACAGTTTCACAGACACTGACTCTCACTGGGGTACTGTTCCACAGACACTGACTCTCACTGGGGTACAGTTGCACAGACACTGACGCTCACTGGGGTACAGTTCCACAGACACTGACTCTCACTGGGGTACAGTTCCACAGACACTGACTCTCACTGGGGTACAGCTCCACAGACACTGACTCTCACTGGGGTACAGTTCCACAGGCACTGACTCTCACTGGGGTACAGTTCCACAGACACTGACTCTCACTGGGGTACAGTTCCACAGACACTGACTCTCACTGGGGTACAGTTCCACAGACACTGACTCTCACTGGGGTACAGTTCGACAGACACTGACTCTCACTGGGGTACAGCTCCACAGACACTGACTCTCACTGGGGTACAGTTCCACAGACACTGACTCTCACTGGAGTACCGTTCCACAGACATTGACACTCACAGGGGTACAGTTTCACAGACACTGACTCTCACTGGGGTACAGTTCCACAGACACTGACTCTCACTGGGGTACAGTTCCACAGACACTGATTCTCACTGGGGTGCAGTTTCACAGACACTGACTCTCACTGGGGTACAGTTCCACAGACACTGACTCTCACTGGGGTACAGTTCCACAGACACTGACGCTCACTGGGGTACAGTTTCACAGACACTGACTCTCACTGGGGTACAGTTCCACAGACACTGACTCTCACTGGGGTACAGTTGCACAGACAGTGACGCTCACTGGGGTACAGCTCCACAGACACTGACGCTCACTGGGGTACAGTTCCACAGACACTGACTCTCACTGGGGTACAGTTCCACAGACACTGACTCTCACTGGGGTGCAGTTTCACAGACACTGACTCTCACTGGGGTACAGTTCCACAGGCACTGACTCTCACTGGAGTACCGTTCCACAGACATTGACTCTCACAGGGGTACAGTTTCACAGACACTGACTCTCCTTGGGGTACAGTTCCACAGATACTGACTCTCACTGGGGTACAGCTCCACAGACACTGACTCTCACTGGGGTACAGTTCCACACTGACTCTCACTTGGGTACAGCTCCACAGACACTGACTGTCATTGGGGTAAAGTTCCACAGACACTGACTCTCACTGGGGTACAGTTCCACAGACACTGACTCTCACTGGGGTACAGTTCCACAGACACTGACTCTCACTGGGGTGCAGTTTCACAGACACTGACTCTCACTGGGTTACAGTTCCACAGGCACTGACTCTCACTGGGGTACAGTTCCACAGACACGGACTCTCACTGGGATACAGTTCCACAGTCACTGACTCTCACTGGGGTACAGTTCCACAGACACTGACTCTCACTGTGGCACAGTTCCACAGACACTGATTCTCACTGGGGTACAGTTCCACAGTCACAGACTCTCACTGGGGTACAGTTCCACAGACACTGACTCTCACTGGGGTACAGATCCACAGACACTGACTCTCACTGGGGTACAGTTCCACAGACACTTTCCCTCACTGGGGTAGAGTTCCACAGACACTGACTCTCACTGGGATACAGTTCCACAGACACTGACTCTCACTGTGGTGCAGTTTCACAGACACTGTCCCTCACTGGGGTAGAGTTCCACAGACACTGACTCTCACTGGGGTACAGTTCCACAGGCACTGACTCTCACTGGGGAACAGTTCCACAGACACTGACTCTCACTGGAGTACCGTTCCACAGACATTGACTCTCACAGGGGTACAGTTTCACAGACACTGACTCTCACTGGCGTACAGTTCCACAGACACTGACTCTCACTGGGGTACAGTTGCACAGACAGTGACGCTCACTGGGGTGCAGTTCCACAGACACTGACGCTCACTGGGGTACAGCTTCACAGACACTGACTCTCACTGGGGTACAGTTCCACAGACACTGACTCTCACTGGAGGACCGTTCCACAGACATTGACTCTCACAGGGGTACAGTTTCACAGACACTGACTCTCACTGGGGTACAGTTCCACAGACACTGACTCTCACTGGGGTACAGTTCCTCAGACACTGACGCTCGCTGGGGTACAGTTCCACAGACACTGACTCTCACTGGGGTACAGTTCCACAGACACTGACTCTCACTGGGGTACAGTTCCACAGGCACTGACTCTCACTGGGGTACAGTTCCACAGACACTGACTCTCACTGGGGTACAGTTCCACAGACACTGACTCTCACTGGGGTACAGTTCCACAGACACTGACTCTCACTGGGGTACAGTTCGACAGACACTGACTCTCACTGGGGTACAGCTCCACAGACACTGACTCTCACTGGGGTACAGCTCCACAGACACTGACTCTCACTGGGGTACAGTTCCACAGGCACTGACTCTCACTGGGGTACAGTTCCACAGACACTGACTCTCACTGGGGTACAGTTCCACAGACACTGACTCTCACTGGGGTACAGTTCCACAGACACTGACTCTCACTGGGGTACAGTTCGACAGACACTGACTCTCACTGGGGTACAGCTCCACAGACACTGACTCTCACTGGGGTACAGTTCCACAGACACTGACTCTCACTGGAGTACCGTTCCACAGACATTGACACTCACAGGGGTACAGTTTCACAGACACTGACTCTCACTGGGGTACAGTTCCACAGACACTGACTCTCACTGGGGTACAGTTCCACAGACACTGATTCTCACTGGGGTGCAGTTTCACAGACACTGACTCTCACTGGGGTACAGTTCCACAGACACTGACTCTCACTGGGGTACAGTTCCACAGACACTGACGCTCACTGGGGTACAGTTTCACAGACACTGACTCTCACTGGGGTACAGTTCCACAGACACTGACTCTCACTGGGGTACAGTTGCACAGACAGTGACGCTCACTGGGGTACAGTTCCACAGACACTGACGCTCACTGGGGTACAGTTCCACAGACACTGACTCTCACTGGGGTACAGTTCCACAGACACTGACTCTCACTGGGGTGCAGTTTCACAGACACTGACTCTCACTGGGGTACAGTTCCACAGGCACTGACTCTCACTGGAGTACCGTTCCACAGACATTGACTCTCACAGGGGTACAGTTTCACAGACACTGACTCTCCTTGGGGTACAGTTCCACAGATACTGACTCTCACTGGGGTACAGCTCCACAGACACTGACTCTCACTGGGGTACAGTTCCACACTGACTCTCACTTGGGTACAGCTCCACAGACACTGACTGTCATTGGGGTAAAGTTCCACAGACACTGACTCTCACTGGGGTACAGTTCCACAGACACTGACTCTCACTGGGGTACAGTTCCACAGACACTGACTCTCACTGGGGTGCAGTTTCACAGACACTGACTCTCACTGGGTTACAGTTCCACAGGCACTGACTCTCACTGGGGTACAGTTCCACAGACACGGACTCTCACTGGGATACAGTTCCACAGTCACTGACTCTCACTGGGGTACAGTTCCACAGACACTGACTCTCACTGTGGCACAGTTCCACAGACACTGATTCTCACTGGGGTACAGTTCCACAGTCACAGACTCTCACTGGGGTACAGTTCCACAGACACTGACTCTCACTGGGGTACAGATCCACAGACACTGACTCTCACTGGGGTACAGTTCCACAGACACTTTCCCTCACTGGGGTAGAGTTCCACAGACACTGACTCTCACTGGGATACAGTTCCACAGACACTGACTCTCACTGTGGTGCAGTTTCACAGACACTGTCCCTCACTGGGGTAGAGTTCCACAGACACTGACTCTCACTGGGGTACAGTTCCACAGGCACTGACTCTCACTGGGGAACAGTTCCACAGACACTGACTCTCACTGGAGTACCGTTCCACAGACATTGACTCTCACAGGGGTACAGTTTCACAGACACTGACTCTCACTGGCGTACAGTTCCACAGACACTGACTCTCACTGGGGTACAGTTGCACAGACAGTGACGCTCACTGGGGTGCAGTTCCACAGACACTGACGCTCACTGGGGTACAGCTTCACAGACACTGACTCTCACTGGGGTACAGTTCCACAGACACTGACTCTCACTGGAGGACCGTTCCACAGACATTGACTCTCACAGGGGTACAGTTTCACAGACACTGACTCTCACTGGGGTACAGTTCCACAGACACTGACTCTCACTGGGGTACAGTTCCTCAGACACTGACGCTCGCTGGGGTACAGTTCCACAGACACTGACTCTCACTGGGGTACAGTTCCACAGACACTGACTCTCACTGGGGTACAGTTCCACAGGCACTGACTCTCACTGGGGTACAGTTCCACAGACACTGACTCTCACTGGGGTACAGTTCCACAGACACTGACTCTCACTGGGGTACAGTTCCACAGACACTGACTCTCACTGGGGTACAGTTCGACAGACACTGACTCTCACTGGGGTACAGCTCCACAGACACTGACTCTCACTGGGGTACAGTTCCACAGACACTGACGCTCACTGGGGTACAGTTTCACAGACACTGACTCTCACTGGGGTACAGTTCCACAGACACTGACTCTCACTGGGGTACAGTTGCACAGACAGTGACGCTCACTGGGGTACAGTTCCACAGACACTGACGCTCACTGGGGTACAGTTCCACAGACACTGACTCTCACTGGGGTACAGTTCCACAGACACTGACTCTCACTGGGGTGCAGTTTCACAGACACTGACTCTCACTGGGGTACAGTTCCACAGGCACTGACTCTCACTGGAGTACCGTTCCACAGACATTGACTCTCACAGGGGTACAGTTTCACAGACACTGACTCTCCTTGGGGTACAGTTCCACAGATACTGACTCTCACTGGGGTACAGCTCCACAGACACTGACTCTCACTGGGGTACAGTTCCACACTGACTCTCACTTGGGTACAGCTCCACAGACACTGACTGTCATTGGGGTAAAGTTCCACAGACACTGACTCTCACTGGGGTACAGTTCCACAGACACTGACTCTCACTGGGGTACAGTTCCACAGACACTGACTCTCACTGGGGTGCAGTTTCACAGACACTGACTCTCACTGGGTTACAGTTCCACAGGCACTGACTCTCACTGGGGTACAGTTCCACAGACACGGACTCTCACTGGGATACAGTTCCACAGTCACTGACTCTCACTGGGGTACAGTTCCACAGACACTGACTCTCACTGTGGCACAGTTCCACAGACACTGATTCTCACTGGGGTACAGTTCCACAGTCACAGACTCTCACTGGGGTACAGTTCCACAGACACTGACTCTCACTGGGGTACAGATCCACAGACACTGACTCTCACTGGGGTACAGTTCCACAGACACTTTCCCTCACTGGGGTAGAGTTCCACAGACACTGACTCTCACTGGGATACAGTTCCACAGACACTGACTCTCACTGTGGTGCAGTTTCACAGACACTGTCCCTCACTGGGGTAGAGTTCCACAGACACTGACTCTCACTGGGGTACAGTTCCACAGGCACTGACTCTCACTGGGGAACAGTTCCACAGACACTGACTCTCACTGGAGTACCGTTCCACAGACATTGACTCTCACAGGGGTACAGTTTCACAGACACTGACTCTCACTGGCGTACAGTTCCACAGACACTGACTCTCACTGGGGTACAGTTGCACAGACAGTGACGCTCACTGGGGTGCAGTTCCACAGACACTGACGCTCACTGGGGTACAGCTTCACAGACACTGACTCTCACTGGGGTACAGTTCCACAGACACTGACTCTCACTGGAGGACCGTTCCACAGACATTGACTCTCACAGGGGTACAGTTTCACAGACACTGACTCTCACTGGGGTACAGTTCCACAGACACTGACTCTCACTGGGGTACAGTTCCTCAGACACTGACGCTCGCTGGGGTACAGTTCCACAGACACTGACTCTCACTGGGGTACAGTTCCACAGACACTGACTCTCACTGGGGTACAGTTCCACAGGCACTGACTCTCACTGGGGTACAGTTCCACAGACACTGACTCTCACTGGGGTACAGTTCCACAGACACTGACTCTCACTGGGGTACAGTTCCACAGACACTGACTCTCACTGGGGTACAGTTCGACAGACACTGACTCTCACTGGGGTACAGCTCCACAGACACTGACTCTCACTGGGGTACAGTTCCACAGACACTGACTCTCACTGGAGTACCGTTCCACAGACATTGACACTCACAGGGGTACAGTTTCACAGACACTGACTCTCACTGGGGTACAGTTCCACAGACACTGACTCTCACTGGGGTACAGTTCCACAGACACTGATTCTCACTGGGGTGCAGTTTCACAGACACTGACTCTCACTGGGGTACAGTTCCACAGACACTGACTCTCACTGGGGTACAGTTCCACAGACACTGACGCTCACTGGGGTACAGTTTCACAGACACTGACTCTCACTGGGGTACAGTTCCACAGACACTGACTCTCACTGGGGTACAGTTGCACAGACAGTGACGCTCACTGGGGTACAGTTCCACAGACACTGACGCTCACTGGGGTACAGTTCCACAGACACTGACTCTCACTGGGGTACAGTTCCACAGACACTGACTCTCACTGGGGTGCAGTTTCACAGACACTGACTCTCACTGGGGTACAGTTCCACAGGCACTGACTCTCACTGGAGTACCGTTCCACAGACATTGACTCTCACAGGGGTACAGTTTCACAGACACTGACTCTCCTTGGGGTACAGTTCCACAGACACTGACTCTCACTGGGGTACAGTTCCACACTGACTCTCACTTGGGTACAGCTCCACAGACACTGACTGTCATTGGGGTAAAGTTCCACAGACACTGACTCTCACTGGGGTACAGTTCCACAGACACTGACTCTCACTGGGGTACAGTTCCACAGACACTGACTCTCACTGGGGTGCAGTTTCACAGACACTGACTCTCACTGGGTTACAGTTCCACAGGCACTGACTCTCACTGGGGTACAGTTCCACAGACACGGACTCTCACTGGGATACAGTTCCACAGTCACTGACTCTCACTGGGGTACAGTTCCACAGACACTGACTCTCACTGTGGCACAGTTCCACAGACACTGATTCTCACTGGGGTACAGTTCCACAGTCACAGACTCTCACTGGGGTACAGTTCCACAGACACTGACTCTCACTGGGGTACAGATCCACAGACACTGACTCTCACTGGGGTACATTTCCACAGACACTTTCCCTCACTGGGGTAGAGTTCCACAGACACTGACTCTCACTGGGATACAGTTCCACAGACACTGACTCTCACTGTGGTGCAGTTTCACAGACACTGTCCCTCACTGGGGTAGAGTTCCACAGACACTGACTCTCACTGGGGTACAGTTCCACAGGCACTGACTCTCACTGGGGAACAGTTCCACAGACACTGACTCTCACTGGAGTACCGTTCCACAGACATTGACTCTCACAGGGGTACAGTTTCACAGACACTGACTCTCACTGGCGTACAGTTCCACAGACACTGACTCTCACTGGGGTACAGTTGCACAGACAGTGACGCTCACTGGGGTGCAGTTCCACAGACACTGACGCTCACTGGGGTACAGCTTCACAGACACTGACTCTCACTGGGGTACAGTTCCACAGACACTGACTCTCACTGGAGGACCGTTCCACAGACATTGACTCTCACAGGGGTACAGTTTCACAGACACTGACTCTCACTGGGGTACAGTTCCACAGACACTGACTCTCACTGGGGTACAGTTCCACAGACACTGACTCTCACTGGGGTGCAGTTTGACAGACACTGACTCTCACTGGGGTACAGTTCCACAGGCACTGACTCTCACTGGAGTACCGTTCCACAGACATTGACTCTCACAGGGGTACAGTTTCACAGACACTGACTCTCCTTGGGGTACAGTTCCACAGATACTGACTCTCACTGGGGTACAGCTCCACAGACACTGACTCTCACTGGGGTACAGTTCCACACTGACTCTCACTTGGGTACAGCTCCACAGACACTGACTGTCATTGGGGTAAAGTTCCACAGACACTGACTCTCACTGGGGTACAGTTCCACAGACACTGACTCTCACTGGGGTACAGTTCCACAGTCACTGACTCTCACTGGGGTGCAGTTTCACAGACACTGACTCTCACTGGGTTACAGTTCCACAGGCACTGACTCTCACTGGGGTACAGTTCCACAGACACGGACTCTCACTGGGATACAGTTCCACAGTCACTGACTCTCACTGCGGTACAGTTCCACAGACACTGACTCTCACTGTGGCACAGTTCCACAGACACTGATTCTCACTGGGGTACAGTTCCACAGTCACAGACTCTCACTGGGGTACAGTTCCACAGACACTGACTCTCACTGGGGTACAGATCCACAGACACTGACTCTCACTGGCGTACAGTTCCACAGACACTGACTCTCACTGGGGTACAGTTGCACAGACAGTGACGCTCACTGGGGTGCAGTTCCACAGACACTGACGCTCACTGGGGTACAGCTTCACAGACACTGACTCTCACTGGGGTACAGTTCCACAGACACTGACTCTCACTGGAGGACCGTTCCACAGACATTGACTCTCACAGGGGTACAGTTTCACAGACACTGACTCTCACTGGGGTACAGTTCCACAGACACTGACTCTCACTGGGGTACAGTTCCTCAGACACTGACGCTCGCTGGGGTACAGTTCCACAGACACTGACTCTCACTGGGGTACAGTTCCACAGACACTGACTCTCACTGGGGTACAGTTCCACAGGCACTGACTCTCACTGGGGTACAGTTCCACAGACACTGACTCTCACTGGGGTACAGTTCCACAGACACTGACTCTCACTGGGGTACAGTTCCACAGACACTGACTCTCACTGGGGTACAGTTCGACAGACACTGACTCTCACTGGGGTACAGCTCCACAGACACTGACTCTCACTGGGGTACAGCTCCACAGACACTGACTCTCACTGGGGTACAATTCCACAGGCACTGACTCTCACTGGGGTACAGTTCCACAGACACTGACTCTCACTGGGGTACAGTTCCACAGACACTGACTCTCACTGGGGTACAGTTCCACAGACACTGACTCTCACTGGGGTACAGTTCGACAGACACTGACTCTCACTGGGGTACAGCTCCACAGACACTGACTCTCACTGGGGTACAGTTCCACAGACACTGACTCTCACTGGAGTACCGTTCCACAGACATTGACACTCACAGGGGTACAGTTTCACAGACACTGACTCTCACTGGGGTACAGTTCCACAGACACTGACTCTCACTGGGGTACAGTTCCACAGACACTGATTCTCACTGGGGTGCAGTTTCACAGACACTGACTCTCACTGGGGTACAGTTCCACAGACACTGACTCTCACTGGGGTACAGTTCCACAGACACTGACGCTCACTGGGGTACAGTTTCACAGACACTGACTCTCACTGGGGTACAGTTCCACAGACACTGACTCTCACTGGGGTACAGTTGCACAGACAGTGACGCTCACTGGGGTACAGTTCCACAGACACTGACGCTCACTGGGGTACAGTTCCACAGACACTGACTCTCACTGGGGTACAGTTCCACAGACACTGACTCTCACTGGGGTGCAGTTTCACAGACACTGACTCTCACTGGGGTAGAGTTCCACAGGCACTGACTCTCACTGGAGTACCGTTCCACAGACATTGACTCTCACAGGGGTACAGTTTCACAGACACTGACTCTCCTTGGGGTACAGTTCCACAGATACTGACTCTCACTGGGGTACAGCTCCACAGACACTGACTCTCACTGGGGTACAGTTCCACACTGACTCTCACTTGGGTACAGCTCCACAGACACTGACTGTCATTGGGGTAAAGTTCCACAGACACTGACTCTCACTGGGGTACAGTTCCACAGACACTGACTCTCACTGGGGTACAGTTCCACAGACACTGACTCTCACTGGGGTGCAGTTTCACAGACACTGACTCTCACTGGGTTACAGTTCCACAGGCACTGACTCTCACTGGGGTACAGTTCCACAGACACGGACTCTCACTGGGATACAGTTCCACAGTCACTGACTCTCACTGGGGTACAGTTCCACAGACACTGACTCTCACTGTGGCACAGTTCCGCAGACACTGATTCTCACTGGGGTACAGTTCCACAGTCACAGACTCTCACTGGGGTACAGTTCCACAGACACTGACTCTCACTGGGGTACAGATCCACAGACACTGACTCTCACTGGGGTAGAGTTCCACAGACACTGACTCTCACTGGGATACAGTTCCACAGACACTGACTCTCACTGGGATACAGTTCCACAGACACTGATTCTCACTGGGGTACAGTTCCACAGTCACAGACTCTCACTGGGGTACAGTTCCACAGGCACTGACTCTCACTGGGGTACAGTTCCACAGACACTGACTCTCACTGGGGTACAGTTCCACAGACACTGACTCTCACTGGGGTACAGTTCGACAGACACTGACTCTCACTGGGGTACAGCTCCACAGACACTGACTCTCACTGGGGTACAGTTCCACAGACACTGACTCTCACTGGAGTACCGTTCCACAGACATTGACTCTCACAGGGGTACAGTTTCACAGACACTGACTCTCACTGGAGTACAGTTCCACAGACACTGACTCTCACTGGGGTACAGTTCCACAGACACTGACGCTCACTGGGGTACAGTTCCACAGACACTGACTCTCACTGGGGTACAGTTCCACAGACACTGACTCTCACTGGGGTACAGCTCCACAGACACTGACTCTCACTGGGGTGCAGTTCCACAGGCACTGACTCTCACTGGGGTACAGTTCCACAGACACTGACTCTCACTGGGGTACAGTTCCACAGACACTGACTCTCACTGGGGGACAGTTCCACAGACACTGACTCTCACTGGGGTACAGTTCCACAGACACTGACTCTCACTGGGGTACAGTTCCACAGACACTGACTCTCACTGGGGTACAGTTCCACAGATACTGACTCTCACTGGGGTCCAGCTCCACAGACACTGACTCTCACTGGGGTACAGTTCCACAGACACTGACTCTCACTGGGGTACAGCTCCACAGACACTGACTCTCACTGGGGTATAGTTCCACAGACACTGACTCTCACTGGGGTACAGTTCCACAGACACTGACTCTCACTGGGGTACATATCCACAGACACTGACTCTCACTGGGGTACAGTTCCACAGACACTGACTATCACTGGGGTGCAGTTTCACAGACACTGACTCTCACTGGGGTACCGTTCCACAGGCACTGACTCTCACTGGGGTACAGTTCCACAGACACTGACTCTCACTGGGATACAGTTCCACAGTCACTGACTCTCACTGAGGTACAGTTCCACAGACACTGACTCTCGCTGGGGTACAGTTCCACAGACACTGATTCTCACTGGGGTACAGTTCCATAGACACTGACTCTCACTGGGGTACAGTTCCACAGTCACAGACTCTCACTGGGGTACATTTCCACAGACACTGACTCTCGCTGGGGTACAGATCCACAGACACTGACTCTCACTGGGGTACCGTTCCACAGACACTGATTCTCACAGGGGTGCAGTTTCACAGACACTGACTCTCACTGGGGTACAGTTGCACAGACACTGACTCTCACTGGGGTACAGTTCCACAGACACTGATGCTCACTGGGGTACAGTTTCACAGACACTGACTCTCACTGGGGTACAGTTCCACAGACACTGACTCTCACTGGGGTACAGATCCACAGACACTGACTCTCACTGGGGTACAGTTCCACAGACACCGACTCTCACTGGGGTACAGTTCCATAGAAACTGACTCTCACTGGGGTACAGTTCCACAGACACTGACTCTCACTGGGATACAGTTCCACAGACACTGACTCTCACTGTGGTGCAGTTTCACAGACACTGACCCTCACTGGGGTACAGTTCCACAGACACTGACTCTCGCTGGGGTACAGTTCCACAGACACTGACTCTCACTGGGGTACAGTTCCACAGACACTGACTCTCACTGGGGTACAGTTCCACAGACACTGATTCTCACTGGGGTGCAGTTTCACAGACACTGACTCTCACTGGGGTACAGTTCCACAGGCACTGAGTCTCACTGGAGTACCGTTCCACAGACATTGACTCTCACAGGGGTACAGTTTCACAGACACAGACTCTCACTGGGGTACAGTTCCACAGACACTGACTCTCACTGGGGTACAGTTGCACAGACAGTGACACTCACTGGGGTACAGTTCCACAGAGACTGACGCTCACTGGGGTGCAGTTTCACAGACACTGACTCTCACTGGGGTACAGTTCCACAGACACTGACTCTCACTGGAGTACCGTTCCACAGCCATTGACTCTCACAGGGGTACAGTTTCACAGACACTGACTCTCACTGGGGTACAGTTGCACAGACAGTGACACTCACTGGGGTACAGTTCCACAGACACTGACGCTCACTGGGGTACAGTTCCACAGACACTGACTCTCACTGGGGTACAGTTCCACAGACACTGATTCTCACTGGGGTGCAGTTTCACAGACACTGACTCTCACTGGGGTACAGTTCCACAGGCACTGACTCTCACTGGAGTACTGTTCCACAGACATTGACTCTCACAGGGGTACAGTTTCACAGACACTGACTCTCCTTGGGGTACAGTTCCACAGATACTGACTCTCACTGGGGTACAGCTCCACAGACACTGACTCTCACTGGGGTACAGTTCCACACTGACTCTCACTTGGGTACAGCTCCACAGACACTGACTGTCATTGGGGTAAAGTTCCACAGACACTGACTCTCACTGGGGTACAGTTCCACAGACACTGACTCTCACTGGGGTACAGTTCCACAGACACTGACTCTCACTGGGGTGCAGTTTCACAGACACTGACTCTCACTGGGTTACAGTTCCACAGGACTGACTCTCACTGGGGTACAGTTCCACAGACACGGACTCTCACTGGGATACAGTTCCACAGTCACTGACTCTCACTGGGGTACAGTTCCACAGACACTGATTTTCACTGAGGTACAGTTCCACAGACACTGAATCTCACTGGGGTACAGTTCCACAGTCACAGACTCACTGGGGTACAGTTCCACAGACACTGACTCTCACTGGGGTACAGATCCACAGACACTGACTCTCACTGGGGTACAGTTCCACAGACACCGACTCTCACTGGGGTACAGTTCCATAGAGACTGACTCTCACTGGGGTACAGTTCCACAGACACTGACTCTCACTGGGATACAGTTCCACAGACACTGACTCTCACTGTGGTGCAGTTTCACAGACACTGTCCCTCACTGGGGTAGAGTTCCACAGACACTGACTCTCACTGGGGTACAGTTCCACAGGCACTGACTCTCACTGGGGAACAGTTCCACAGACACTGACTCTCACTGGAGTACCGTTCCACAGACATTGACTCTCACAGGGGTACAGTTTCACAGACACTGACTCTCACTGGCGTACAGTTCCACAGACACTGACTCTCACTGGGGTACAGTTGCACAGACAGTGACGCTCACTGGGGTGCAGTTCCACAGACACTGACGTTCACTGGGGTACAGCTTCACAGACACTGACTCTCACTGGGGTACAGTTCCACAGACACTGACTCTCACTGGAGGACCGTTCCACAGACATTGACTCTCACAGGGGTACAGTTTCACAGACACTGACTCTCACTGGGGTACAGTTCCACAGACACTGACTCTCACTGGGGTACAGTTCCACAGACACTGACGCTCGCTGGGGTACAGTTCCACAGACACTGACTCTCACTGGGGTACAGTTCCACAGACACTGACTCTCACTGGGGTACAGCTCCACAGACACTGACTCTCACTGGGGTACAGTCCCACAGGCACTGACTCTCACTGGGGTACAGTTCCACAGACACTGACTCTCACTGGGGTACAGTTCCACAGACACTGACTCTCACTGGGGTACAGTTCCACAGACACTGACTCTCACTGGGGTACAGTTCGACAGACACTGACTCTCACTGGGGTACAGCTCCACAGACACTGACTCTCACTGGGGTACAGTTCCACAGACACTGACTCTCACTGGGGTACAGTTCCACAGACACTGACTCTCACTGGGCTATAGTTCCACAGACACTGACTCTCACTGGGGTACAGTTCCACAGACACTGACTCTCACTGGGGTACATTTCCACAGACACTGACTCTCACTGGGGTACAGTTCCACAGACACTGACTATCACTGGGTTGCAGTTTCACAGACACTGACTCTCACTGGGGTACAGTTCCACAGGCACTGACTCTCACTGGGGTACAGTTCCACAGACACTGACTCTCACTGGGATACAGTTCCACAGTCACTGACTCTCACTGAGGTACAGTTCCACAGACACTGACTCTCGCTGGGGTACAGTTCCACAGACACTGATTCTCACTGGGGTACAGTTCCACAGACACTGACTCTCACTGGGGTACAGTTCCACAGTCACAGACTCTCACTGGGGTACAGTTCCACAGACACTGACTCTCACTGGGGTACAGATCCACAGACACTGACTCTCACTGGGGTACAGTTCCACAGACACTGATTCTCACTGGGGTGCAGTTTCACAGACACTGACTCTCACTGGGGTACAGGTCCACAGACACTGACTCTCACCGGAGTACCGTTCCACAGACATTGACTCTCACAGGGGTACAGTTTCACAGACACTGACTCTCACTGGGGTACAGTTCCACAGACACTGACTCTCACTGGGGTACAGTTCCACAGACACTGACGCTCACTGTGGTACAGTTCCACAGACACTGACTCTCACTGGGGTACAGTTCCACAGACACTGACTCTCACTGGGGTACAGCTCCACAGACACTGACTCTCACTGGAGTACAGTTCCACAGGCACTGACTCGCACTGGGGTACAGTTCCACAGACACTGACTCTCACTGGGGTACAGTTCCACAGACACTGACTCTCACTGGGGTACAGTTCCACAGACACTGACTCTCACTGGGGTACAGTTCCACAGACACTGACTCTCACTGGGGTACAGCTCCACAGACTCTGACTCTCACTGGGGTACAGTTCCACAGACACTGACTCTCACTGGGGTACAGTTCCACAGACACTGACTCTCACTGGGGTACAGTTCCACAGACACTGACTCTCACTGGGGTACAGTTCCACAGACACTGACTCTCACTGGGGTACAGTTCCACAGACACTGACTCTCACTGGGGTACAGTTCCACAGGCACTGACTCTCACTGGAGTACCGTTCCACAGACATTGACTCTCACAGGGGTACAGTTTCACAGACACTGACTCTCACTGGCGTACAGTTCCACAGACACTGACTCTCACTGGGGTACAGTTGCACAGACAGTGACGCTCACTGGGATACAGTTCCACAGACACTGACGCTCACTGGGGTACAGATTCACAGACACTGACTCTCACTGGGGTACAGTTCCACAGACACTGACTCTCACTGGAGTACCGTTCCACAGACATTGACTCTCACAGGGGTACAGTTTCACAGACACTGACTCTCACTGGGGTACTGTTCCACAGACACTGACTCTCACTGGGGTACAGTTGCACAGACACTGACGCTCACTGGGGTACAGTTCCACAGACACTGACTCTCACTGGGGTACAGTTCCACAGACACTGACTCTCACTGGGGTACAGCTCCACAGACACTGACTCTCACTGGGGTACAGTTCCACAGGCACTGACTCTCACTGGGGTACAGTTCCACAGACACTGACTCTCACTGGGGTACAGTTCCACAGACACTGACTCTCACTGGGGTACAGTTCCACAGACACTGACTCTCACTGGGGTACAGTTCGACAGACACTGACTCTCACTGGGGTACAGCTCCACAGACACTGACTCTCACTGGGGTACAGTTCCACAGACACTGACTCTCACTGGAGTACCGTTCCACAGACATTGACACTCACAGGGGTACAGTTTCACAGACACTGACTCTCACTGGGGTACAGTTCCACAGACACTGACTCTCACTGGGGTACAGTTCCACAGACACTGATTCTCACTGGGGTGCAGTTTCACAGACACTGACTCTCACTGGGGTACAGTTCCACAGACACTGACTCTCACTGGGGTACAGTTCCACAGACACTGACGCTCACTGGGGTACAGTTTCACAGACACTGACTCTCACTGGGGTACAGTTCCACAGACACTGACTCTCACTGGGGTACAGTTGCACAGACAGTGACGCTCACTGGGGTACAGCTCCACAGACACTGACGCTCACTGGGGTACAGTTCCACAGACACTGACTCTCACTGGGGTACAGTTCCACAGACACTGACTCTCACTGGGGTGCAGTTTCACAGACACTGACTCTCACTGGGGTACAGTTCCACAGGCACTGACTCTCACTGGAGTACCGTTCCACAGACATTGACTCTCACAGGGGTACAGTTTCACAGACACTGACTCTCCTTGGGGTACAGTTCCACAGATACTGACTCTCACTGGGGTACAGCTCCACAGACACTGACTCTCACTGGGGTACAGTTCCACACTGACTCTCACTTGGGTACAGCTCCACAGACACTGACTGTCATTGGGGTAAAGTTCCACAGACACTGACTCTCACTGGGGTACAGTTCCACAGACACTGACTCTCACTGGGGTACAGTTCCACAGACACTGACTCTCACTGGGGTGCAGTTTCACAGACACTGACTCTCACTGGGTTACAGTTCCACAGGCACTGACTCTCACTGGGGTACAGTTCCACAGACACGGACTCTCACTGGGATACAGTTCCACAGTCACTGACTCTCACTGGGGTACAGTTCCACAGACACTGACTCTCACTGTGGCACAGTTCCACAGACACTGATTCTCACTGGGGTACAGTTCCACAGTCACAGACTCTCACTGGGGTACAGTTCCACAGACACTGACTCTCACTGGGGTACAGATCCACAGACACTGACTCTCACTGGGGTACAGTTCCACAGACACTTTCCCTCACTGGGGTAGAGTTCCACAGACACTGACTCTCACTGGGATACAGTTCCACAGACACTGACTCTCACTGTGGTGCAGTTTCACAGACACTGTCCCTCACTGGGGTAGAGTTCCACAGACACTGACTCTCACTGGGGTACAGTTCCACAGGCACTGACTCTCACTGGGGAACAGTTCCACAGACACTGACTCTCACTGGAGTACCGTTCCACAGACATTGACTCTCACAGGGGTACAGTTTCACAGACACTGACTCTCACTGGCGTACAGTTCCACAGACACTGACTCTCACTGGGGTACAGTTGCACAGACAGTGACGCTCACTGGGGTGCAGTTCCACAGACACTGACGCTCACTGGGGTACAGCTTCACAGACACTGACTCTCACTGGGGTACAGTTCCACAGACACTGACTCTCACTGGAGGACCGTTCCACAGACATTGACTCTCACAGGGGTACAGTTTCACAGACACTGACTCTCACTGGGGTACAGTTCCACAGACACTGACTCTCACTGGGGTACAGTTCCTCAGACACTGACGCTCGCTGGGGTACAGTTCCACAGACACTGACTCTCACTGGGGTACAGTTCCACAGACACTGACTCTCACTGGGGTACAGTTCCACAGGCACTGACTCTCACTGGGGTACAGTTCCACAGACACTGACTCTCACTGGGGTACAGTTCCACAGACACTGACTCTCACTGGGGTACAGTTCCACAGACACTGACTCTCACTGGGGTACAGTTCGACAGACACTGACTCTCACTGGGGTACAGCTCCACAGACACTGACTCTCACTGGGGTACAGCTCCACAGACACTGACTCTCACTGGGGTACAGTTCCACAGGCACTGACTCTCACTGGGGTACAGTTCCACAGACACTGACTCTCACTGGGGTACAGTTCCACAGACACTGACTCTCACTGGGGTACAGTTCCACAGACACTGACTCTCACTGGGGTACAGTTCGACAGACACTGACTCTCACTGGGGTACAGCTCCACAGACACTGACTCTCACTGGGGTACAGTTCCACAGACACTGACTCTCACTGGAGTACCGTTCCACAGACATTGACACTCACAGGGGTACAGTTTCACAGACACTGACTCTCACTGGGGTACAGTTCCACAGACACTGACTCTCACTGGGGTACAGTTCCACAGACACTGATTCTCACTGGGGTGCAGTTTCACAGACACTGACTCTCACTGGGGTACAGTTCCACAGACACTGACTCTCACTGGGGTACAGTTCCACAGACACTGACGCTCACTGGGGTACAGTTTCACAGACACTGACTCTCACTGGGGTACAGTTCCACAGACACTGACTCTCACTGGGGTACAGTTGCACAGACAGTGACGCTCACTGGGGTACAGTTCCACAGACACTGACGCTCACTGGGGTACAGTTCCACAGACACTGACTCTCACTGGGGTACAGTTCCACAGACACTGACTCTCACTGGGGTGCAGTTTCACAGACACTGACTCTCACTGGGGTACAGTTCCACAGGCACTGACTCTCACTGGAGTACCGTTCCACAGACATTGACTCTCACAGGGGTACAGTTTCACAGACACTGACTCTCCTTGGGGTACAGTTCCACAGATACTGACTCTCACTGGGGTACAGCTCCACAGACACTGACTCTCACTGGGGTACAGTTCCACACTGACTCTCACTTGGGTACAGCTCCACAGACACTGACTGTCATTGGGGTAAAGTTCCACAGACACTGACTCTCACTGGGGTACAGTTCCACAGACACTGACTCTCACTGGGGTACAGTTCCACAGACACTGACTCTCACTGGGGTGCAGTTTCACAGACACTGACTCTCACTGGGTTACAGTTCCACAGGCACTGACTCTCACTGGGGTACAGTTCCACAGACACGGACTCTCACTGGGATACAGTTCCACAGTCACTGACTCTCACTGGGGTACAGTTCCACAGACACTGACTCTCACTGTGGCACAGTTCCACAGACACTGATTCTCACTGGGGTACAGTTCCACAGTCACAGACTCTCACTGGGGTACAGTTCCACAGACACTGACTCTCACTGGGGTACAGATCCACAGACACTGACTCTCACTGGGGTACAGTTCCACAGACACTTTCCCTCACTGGGGTAGAGTTCCACAGACACTGACTCTCACTGGGATACAGTTCCACAGACACTGACTCTCACTGTGGTGCAGTTTCACAGACACTGTCCCTCACTGGGGTAGAGTTCCACAGACACTGACTCTCACTGGGGTACAGTTCCACAGGCACTGACTCTCACTGGGGAACAGTTCCACAGACACTGACTCTCACTGGAGTACCGTTCCACAGACATTGACTCTCACAGGGGTACAGTTTCACAGACACTGACTCTCACTGGCGTACAGTTCCACAGACACTGACTCTCACTGGGGTACAGTTGCACAGACAGTGACGCTCACTGGGGTGCAGTTCCACAGACACTGACGCTCACTGGGGTACAGCTTCACAGACACTGACTCTCACTGGGGTACAGTTCCACAGACACTGACTCTCACTGGAGGACCGTTCCACAGACATTGACTCTCACAGGGGTACAGTTTCACAGACACTGACTCTCACTGGGGTACAGTTCCACAGACACTGACTCTCACTGGGGTACAGTTCCTCAGACACTGACGCTCGCTGGGGTACAGTTCCACAGACACTGACTCTCACTGGGGTACAGTTCCACAGACACTGACTCTCACTGGGGTACAGTTCCACAGGCACTGACTCTCACTGGGGTACAGTTCCACAGACACTGACTCTCACTGGGGTACAGTTCCACAGACACTGACTCTCACTGGGGTACAGTTCCACAGACACTGACTCTCACTGGGGTACAGTTCGACAGACACTGACTCTCACTGGGGTACAGCTCCACAGACACTGACTCTCACTGGGGTACAGTTCCACAGACACTGACTCTCACTGGAGTACCGTTCCACAGACATTGACACTCACAGGGGTACAGTTTCACAGACACTGACTCTCACTGGGGTACAGTTCCACAGACACTGACTCTCACTGGGGTACAGTTCCACAGACACTGATTCTCACTGGGGTGCAGTTTCACAGACACTGACTCTCACTGGGGTACAGTTCCACAGACACTGACTCTCACTGGGGTACAGTTCCACAGACACTGACGCTCACTGGGGTACAGTTTCACAGACACTGACTCTCACTGGGGTACAGTTCCACAGACACTGACTCTGACTGGGGTACAGTTGCACAGACAGTGACGCTCACTGGGGTACAGTTCCACAGACACTGACGCTCACTGGGGTACAGTTCCACAGACACTGACTCTCACTGGGGTACAGTTCCACAGACACTGACTCTCACTGGGGTGCAGTTTCACAGACACTGACTCTCACTGGGGTACAGTTCCACAGGCACTGACTCTCACTGGAGTACCGTTCCACAGACATTGACTCTCACAGGGGTACAGTTTCACAGACACTGACTCTCCTTGGGGTACAGTTCCACAGACACTGACTCTCACTGGGGTACAGTTCCACACTGACTCTCACTTGGGTACAGCTCCACAGACACTGACTGTCATTGGGGTAAAGTTCCACAGACACTGACTCTCACTGGGGTACAGTTCCACAGACACTGACTCTCACTGGGGTACAGTTCCACAGACACTGACTCTCACTGGGGTGCAGTTTCACAGACACTGACTCTCACTGGGTTACAGTTCCACAGGCACTGACTCTCACTGGGGTACAGTTCCACAGACACGGACTCTCACTGGGATACAGTTCCACAGTCACTGACTCTCACTGGGGTACAGTTCCACAGACACTGACTCTCACTGTGGCACAGTTCCACAGACACTGATTCTCACTGGGGTACAGTTCCACAGTCACAGACTCTCACTGGGGTACAGTTCCACAGACACTGACTCTCACTGGGGTACAGATCCACAGACACTGACTCTCACTGGGGTACATTTCCACAGACACTTTCCCTCACTGGGGTAGAGTTCCACAGACACTGACTCTCACTGGGATACAGTTCCACAGACACTGACTCTCACTGTGGTGCAGTTTCACAGACACTGTCCCTCACTGGGGTAGAGTTCCACAGACACTGACTCTCACTGGGGTACAGTTCCACAGGCACTGACTCTCACTGGGGAACAGTTCCACAGACACTGACTCTCACTGGAGTACCGTTCCACAGACATTGACTCTCACAGGGGTACAGTTTCACAGACACTGACTCTCACTGGCGTACAGTTCCACAGACACTGACTCTCACTGGGGTACAGTTGCACAGACAGTGACGCTCACTGGGGTGCAGTTCCACAGACACTGACGCTCACTGGGGTACAGCTTCACAGACACTGACTCTCACTGGGGTACAGTTCCACAGACACTGACTCTCACTGGAGGACCGTTCCACAGACATTGACTCTCACAGGGGTACAGTTTCACAGACACTGACTCTCACTGGGGTACAGTTCCACAGACACTGACTCTCACTGGGGTACAGTTCCACAGACACTGACTCTCACTGGGGTGCAGTTTGACAGACACTGACTCTCACTGGGGTACAGTTCCACAGGCACTGACTCTCACTGGAGTACCGTTCCACAGACATTGACTCTCACAGGGGTACAGTTTCACAGACACTGACTCTCCTTGGGGTACAGTTCCACAGATACTGACTCTCACTGGGGTACAGCTCCACAGACACTGACTCTCACTGGGGTACAGTTCCACACTGACTCTCACTTGGGTACAGCTCCACAGACACTGACTGTCATTGGGGTAAAGTTCCACAGACACTGACTCTCACTGGGGTACAGTTCCACAGACACTGACTCTCACTGGGGTACAGTTCCACAGTCACTGACTCTCACTGGGGTGCAGTTTCACAGACACTGACTCTCACTGGGTTACAGTTCCACAGGCACTGACTCTCACTGGGGTACAGTTCCACAGACACGGACTCTCACTGGGATACAGTTCCACAGTCACTGACTCTCACTGGGGTACAGTTCCACAGACACTGACTCTCACTGTGGCACAGTTCCACAGACACTGATTCTCACTGGGGTACAGTTCCACAGTCACAGACTCTCACTGGGGTACAGTTCCACAGACACTGACTCTCACTGGGGTACAGATCCACAGACACTGACTCTCACTGGCGTACAGTTCCACAGACACTGACTCTCACTGGGGTACAGTTGCACAGACAGTGACGCTCACTGGGGTGCAGTTCCACAGACACTGACGCTCACTGGGGTACAGCTTCACAGACACTGACTCTCACTGGGGTACAGTTCCACAGACACTGACTCTCACTGGAGGACCGTTCCACAGACATTGACTCTCACAGGGGTACAGTTTCACAGACACTGACTCTCACTGGGGTACAGTTCCACAGACACTGACTCTCACTGGGGTACAGTTCCTCAGACACTGACGCTCGCTGGGGTACAGTTCCACAGACACTGACTCTCACTGGGGTACAGTTCCACAGACACTGACTCTCACTGGGGTACAGTTCCACAGGCACTGACTCTCACTGGGGTACAGTTCCACAGACACTGACTCTCACTGGGGTACAGTTCCACAGACACTGACTCTCACTGGGGTACAGTTCCACAGACACTGACTCTCACTGGGGTACAGTTCGACAGACACTGACTCTCACTGGGGTACAGCTCCACAGACACTGACTCTCACTGGGGTACAGCTCCACAGACACTGACTCTCACTGGGGTACAGTTCCACAGGCACTGACTCTCACTGGGGTACAGTTCCACAGACACTGACTCTCACTGGGGTACAGTTCCACAGACACTGACTCTCACTGGGGTACAGTTCCACAGACACTGACTCTCACTGGGGTACAGTTCGACAGACACTGACTCTCACTGGGGTACAGCTCCACAGACACTGACTCTCACTGGGGTACAGTTCCACAGACACTGACTCTCACTGGAGTACCGTTCCACAGACATTGACACTCACAGGGGTACAGTTTCACAGACACTGACTCTCACTGGGGTACAGTTCCACAGACACTGACTCTCACTGGGGTACAGTTCCACAGACACTGATTCTCACTGGGGTGCAGTTTCACAGACACTGACTCTCACTGGGGTACAGTTCCACAGACACTGACTCTCACTGGGGTACAGTTCCACAGACACTGACGCTCACTGGGGTACAGTTTCACAGACACTGACTCTCACTGGGGTACAGTTCCACAGACACTGACTCTCACTGGGGTACAGTTGCACAGACAGTGACGCTCACTGGGGTACAGTTCCACAGACACTGACGCTCACTGGGGTACAGTTCCACAGACACTGACTCTCACTGGGGTACAGTTCCACAGACACTGACTCTCACTGGGGTGCAGTTTCACAGACACTGACTCTCACTGGGGTACAGTTCCACAGGCACTGACTCTCACTGGAGTACCGTTCCACAGACATTGACTCTCACAGGGGTACAGTTTCACAGACACTGACTCTCCTTGGGGTACAGTTCCACAGATACTGACTCTCACTGGGGTACAGCTCCACAGACACTGACTCTCACTGGGGTACAGTTCCACACTGACTCTCACTTGGGTACAGCTCCACAGACACTGACTGTCATTGGGGTAAAGTTCCACAGACACTGACTCTCACTGGGGTACAGTTCCACAGACACTGACTCTCACTGGGGTACAGTTCCACAGACACTGACTCTCACTGGGGTGCAGTTTCACAGACACTGACTCTCACTGGGTTACAGTTCCACAGGCACTGACTCTCACTGGGGTACAGTTCCACAGACACGGACTCTCACTGGGATACAGTTCCACAGTCACTGACTCTCACTGGGGTACAGTTCCACAGACACTGACTCTCACTGTGGCACAGTTCCACAGACACTGATTCTCACTGGGGTACAGTTCCACAGTCACAGACTCTCACTGGGGTACAGTTCCACAGACACTGACTCTCACTGGGGTACAGATCCACAGACACTGACTCTCACTGGGGTACAGTTCCACAGACACTTTCCCTCACTGGGGTAGAGTTCCACAGACACTGACTCTCACTGGGATACAGTTCCACAGACACTGACTCTCACTGTGGTGCAGTTTCACAGACACTGTCCCTCACTGGGGTAGAGTTCCACAGACACTGACTCTCACTGGGGTACAGTTCCACAGGCACTGACTCTCACTGGGGAACAGTTCCACAGACACTGACTCTCACTGGAGTACCGTTCCACAGACATTGACTCTCACAGGGGTACAGTTTCACAGACACTGACTCTCACTGGCGTACAGTTCCACAGACACTGACTCTCACTGGGGTACAGTTGCACAGACAGTGACGCTCACTGGGGTGCAGTTCCACAGACACTGACGCTCACTGGGGTACAGCTTCACAGACACTGACTCTCACTGGGGTACAGTTCCACAGACACTGACTCTCACTGGAGGACCGTTCCACAGACATTGACTCTCACAGGGGTACAGTTTCACAGACACTGACTCTCACTGGGGTACAGTTCCACAGACACTGATTCTCACTGGGGTACAGTTCCTCAGACACTGACGCTCGCTGGGGTACAGTTCCACAGACACTGACTCTCACTGGGGTACAGTTCCACAGACACTGACTCTCACTGGGGTACAGTTCCACAGGCACTGACTCTCACTGGGGTACAGTTCCACAGACACTGACTCTCACTGGGGTACAGTTCCACAGACACTGACTCTCACTGGGGTACAGTTCCACAGACACTGACTCTCACTGGGGTACAGTTCGACAGACACTGACTCTCACTGGGGTACAGCTCCACAGACACTGACTCTCACTGGGGTACAGTTCCACAGACACTGACTCTCACTGGAGTACCGTTCCACAGACATTGACACTCACAGGGGTACAGTTTCACAGACACTGACTCTCACTGGGGTACAGTTCCACAGACACTGACTCTCACTGGGGTACAGTTCCACAGACACTGATTCTCACTGGGGTGCAGTTTCACAGACACTGACTCTCACTGGGGTACAGTTCCACAGACACTGACTCTCACTGGGGTACAGTTCCACAGACACTGACGCTCACTGGGGTACAGTTTCACAGACACTGACTCTCACTGGGGTACAGTTCCACAGACACTGACTCTCACTGGGGTACAGTTGCACAGACAGTGACGCTCACTGGGGTACAGTTCCACAGACACTGACGCTCACTGGGGTACAGTTCCACAGACACTGACTCTCACTGGGGTACAGTTCCACAGACACTGACTCTCACTGGGGTGCAGTTTCACAGACACTGACTCTCACTGGGGTACAGTTCCACAGGCACTGACTCTCACTGGAGTACCGTTCCACAGACATTGACTCTCACAGGGGTACAGTTTCACAGACACTGACTCTCCTTGGGGTACAGTTCCACAGACACTGACTCTCACTGGGGTACAGTTCCACACTGACTCTCACTTGGGTACAGCTCCACAGACACTGACTGTCATTGGGGTAAAGTTCCACAGACACTGACTCTCACTGGGGTACAGTTCCACAGACACTGACTCTCACTGGGGTACAGTTCCACAGACACTGACTCTCACTGGGGTGCAGTTTCACAGACACTGACTCTCACTGGGTTACAGTTCCACAGGCACTGACTCTCACTGGGGTACAGTTCCACAGACACGGACTCTCACTGGGATACAGTTCCACAGTCACTGACTCTCACTGGGGTACAGTTCCACAGACACTGACTCTCACTGTGGCACAGTTCCACAGACACTGATTCTCACTGGGGTACAGTTCCACAGTCACAGACTCTCACTGGGGTACAGTTCCACAGACACTGACTCTCACTGGGGTACAGATCCACAGACACTGACTCTCACTGGGGTACATTTCCACAGACACTTTCCCTCACTGGGGTAGAGTTCCACAGACACTGACTCTCACTGGGATACAGTTCCACAGACACTGACTCTCACTGTGGTGCAGTTTCACAGACACTGTCCCTCACTGGGGTAGAGTTCCACAGACACTGACTCTCACTGGGGTACAGTTCCACAGGCACTGACTCTCACTGGGGAACAGTTCCACAGACACTGACTCTCACTGGAGTACCGTTCCACAGACATTGACTCTCACAGGGGTACAGTTTCACAGACACTGACTCTCACTGGCGTACAGTTCCACAGACACTGACTCTCACTGGGGTACAGTTGCACAGACAGTGACGCTCACTGGGGTGCAGTTCCACAGACACTGACGCTCACTGGGGTACAGCTTCACAGACACTGACTCTCACTGGGGTACAGTTCCACAGACACTGACTCTCACTGGAGGACCGTTCCACAGACATTGACTCTCACAGGGGTACAGTTTCACAGACACTGACTCTCACTGGGGTACAGTTCCACAGACACTGACTCTCACTGGGGTACAGTTCCACAGACACTGACTCTCACTGGGGTGCAGTTTGACAGACACTGACTCTCACTGGGGTACAGTTCCACAGGCACTGACTCTCACTGGAGTACCGTTCCACAGACATTGACTCTCACAGGGGTACAGTTTCACAGACACTGACTCTCCTTGGGGTACAGTTCCACAGATACTGACTCTCACTGGGGTACAGCTCCACAGACACTGACTCTCACTGGGGTACAGTTCCACACTGACTCTCACTTGGGTACAGCTCCACAGACACTGACTGTCATTGGGGTAAAGTTCCACAGACACTGACTCTCACTGGGGTACAGTTCCACAGACACTGACTCTCACTGGGGTACAGTTCCACAGTCACTGACTCTCACTGGGGTGCAGTTTCACAGACACTGACTCTCACTGGGTTACAGTTCCACAGGCACTGACTCTCACTGGGGTACAGTTCCACAGACACGGACTCTCACTGGGATACAGTTCCACAGTCACTGACTCTCACTGGGGTACAGTTCCACAGACACTGACTCTCACTGTGGCACAGTTCCACAGACACTGATTCTCACTGGGGTACAGTTCCACAGTCACAGACTCTCACTGGGGTACAGTTCCACAGACACTGACTCTCACTGGGGTACAGATCCACAGACACTGACTCTCACTGGGGTACAGTTCCACAGACACTTTCCCTCACTGGGGTAGAGTTCCACAGACACTGACTCTCACTGGGATACAGTTCCACAGACACTGACTCTCACTGTGGTGCAGTTTCACAGACACTGTCCCTCACTGGGGTAGAGTTCCACAGACACTGACTCTCACTGGGGTACAGTTCCACAGGCACTGACTCTCACTGGGGAACAGTTCCACAGACACTGACTCTCACTGGAGTACCGTTCCACAGACATTGACTCTCACAGGGGTACAGTTTCACAGACACTGACTCTCACTGGCGTACAGTTCCACAGACACTGACTCTCACTGGGGTACAGTTGCACAGACAGTGACGCTCACTGGGGTGCAGTTCCACAGACACTGACGCTCACTGGGGTACAGCTTCACAGACACTGACTCTCACTGGGGTACAGTTCCACAGACACTGACTCTCACTGGAGGACCGTTCCACAGACATTGACTCTCACAGGGGTACAGTTTCACAGACACTGACTCTCACTGGGGTACAGTTCCACAGACACTGACTCTCACTGGGGTACAGTTCCTCAGACACTGACGCTCGCTGGGGTACAGTTCCACAGACACTGACTCTCACTGGGGTACAGTTCCACAGACACTGACTCTCACTGGGGTACAGTTCCACAGGCACTGACTCTCACTGGGGTACAGTTCCACAGACACTGACTCTCACTGGGGTACAGTTCCACAGACACTGACTCTCACTGGGGTACAGTTCCACAGACACTGACTCTCACTGGGGTACAGTTCGACAGACACTGACTCTCACTGGGGTACAGCTCCACAGACACTGACTCTCACTGGGGTACAGTTCCACAGACACTGACTCTCACTGGAGTACCGTTCCACAGACATTGACACTCACAGGGGTACAGTTTCACAGACACTGACTCTCACTGGGGTACAGTTCCACAGACACTGACTCTCACTGGGGTACAGTTCCACAGACACTGATTCTCACTGGGGTGCAGTTTCACAGACACTGACTCTCACTGGGGTACAGTTCCACAGACACTGACTCTCACTGGGGTACAGTTCCACAGACACTGACGCTCACTGGGGTACAGTTTCACAGACACTGACTCTCACTGGGGTACAGTTCCAGAGACACTGACTCTCACTGGGGTACAGTTGCACAGACAGTGACGCTCACTGGGGTACAGTTCCACAGACACTGACGCTCACTGGGGTACAGTTCCACAGACACTGACTCTCACTGGGGTACAGTTCCACAGACACTGACTCTCACTGGGGTGCAGTTTCACAGACACTGACTCTCACTGGGGTACAGTTCCACAGGCACTGACTCTCACTGGAGTACCGTTCCACAGACATTGACTCTCACAGGGGTACAGTTTCACAGACACTGACTCTCCTTGGGGTACAGTTCCACAGATACTGACTCTCACTGGGGTACAGCTCCACAGACACTGACTCTCACTGGGGTACAGTTCCACACTGACTCTCACTTGGGTACAGCTCCACAGACACTGACTGTCATTGGGGTAAAGTTCCACAGACACTGACTCTCACTGGGGTACAGTTCCACAGACACTGACTCTCACTGGGGTACAGTTCCACAGACACTGACTCTCACTGGGGTGCAGTTTCACAGACACTGACTCTCACTGGGTTACAGTTCCACAGGCACTGACTCTCACTGGGGTACAGTTCCACAGACACGGACTCTCACTGGGATACAGTTCCACAGTCACTGACTCTCACTGGGGTACAGTTCCACAGACACTGACTCTCACTGTGGCACAGTTCCACAGACACTGATTCTCACTGGGGTACAGTTCCACAGTCACAGACTCTCACTGGGGTACAGTTCCACAGACACTGACTCTCACTGGGGTACAGATCCACAGACACTGACTCTCACTGGGGTACATTTCCACAGACACTTTCCCTCACTGGGGTAGAGTTCCACAGACACTGACTCTCACTGGGATACAGTTCCACAGACACTGACTCTCACTGTGGTGCAGTTTCACAGACACTGTCCCTCACTGGGGTAGAGTTCCACAGACACTGACTCTCACTGGGGTACAGTTCCACAGGCACTGACTCTCACTGGGGAACAGTTCCACAGACACTGACTCTCACTGGAGTACCGTTCCACAGACATTGACTCTCACAGGGGTACAGTTTCACAGACACTGACTCTCACTGGCGTACAGTTCCACAGACACTGACTCTCACTGGGGTACAGTTGCACAGACAGTGACGCTCACTGGGGTGCAGTTCCACAGACACTGACGCTCACTGGGGTACAGCTTCACAGACACTGACTCTCACTGGGGTACAGTTCCACAGACACTGACTCTCACTGGAGGACCGTTCCACAGACATTGACTCTCACAGGGGTACAGTTTCACAGACACTGACTCTCACTGGGGTACAGTTCCACAGACACTGACTCTCACTGGGGTACAGTTCCACAGACACTGATTCTCACTGGGGTGCAGTTTCACAGACACTGACTCTCACTGGGGTACAGTTCCACAGACACTGACTCTCACTGGGGTACAGTTCCACAGACACTGACGCTCACTGGGGTACAGTTTCACAGACACTGACTCTCACTGGGGTACAGTTCCAGAGACACTGACTCTCACTGGGGTACAGTTGCACAGACAGTGACGCTCACTGGGGTACAGTTCCACAGACACTGACGCTCACTGGGGTACAGTTCCACAGACACTGACTCTCACTGGGGTACAGTTCCACAGACACTGACTCTCACTGGGGTGCAGTTTCACAGACACTGACTCTCACTGGGGTACAGTTCCACAGGCACTGACTCTCACTGGAGTACCGTTCCACAGACATTGACTCTCACAGGGGTACAGTTTCACAGACACTGACTCTCCTTGGGGTACAGTTCCACAGATACTGACTCTCACTGGGGTACAGCTCCACAGACACTGACTCTCACTGGGGTACAGTTCCACACTGACTCTCACTTGGGTACAGCTCCACAGACACTGACTGTCATTGGGGTAAAGTTCCACAGACACTGACTCTCACTGGGGTACAGTTCCACAGACACTGACTCTCACTGGGGTACAGTTCCACAGACACTGACTCTCACTGGGGTGCAGTTTCACAGACACTGACTCTCACTGGGTTACAGTTCCACAGGCACTGACTCTCACTGGGGTACAGTTCCACAGACACGGACTCTCACTGGGATACAGTTCCACAGTCACTGACTCTCACTGGGGTACAGTTCCACAGACACTGACTCTCACTGTGGCACAGTTCCACAGACACTGATTCTCACTGGGGTACAGTTCCACAGTCACAGACTCTCACTGGGGTACAGTTCCACAGACACTGACTCTCACTGGGGTACAGATCCACAGACACTGACTCTCACTGGGGTACATTTCCACAGACACTTTCCCTCACTGGGGTAGAGTTCCACAGACACTGACTCTCACTGGGATACAGTTCCACAGACACTGACTCTCACTGTGGTGCAGTTTCACAGACACTGTCCCTCACTGGGGTAGAGTTCCACAGACACTGACTCTCACTGGGGTACAGTTCCACAGGCACTGACTCTCACTGGGGAACAGTTCCACAGACACTGACTCTCACTGGAGTACCGTTCCACAGACATTGACTCTCACAGGGGTACAGTTTCACAGACACTGACTCTCACTGGCGTACAGTTCCACAGACACTGACTCTCACTGGGGTACAGTTGCACAGACAGTGACGCTCACTGGGGTGCAGTTCCACAGACACTGACGCTCACTGGGGTACAGCTTCACAGACACTGACTCTCACTGGGGTACAGTTCCACAGACACTGACTCTCACTGGAGGACCGTTCCACAGACATTGACTCTCACAGGGGTACAGTTTCACAGACACTGACTCTCACTGGGGTACAGTTCCACAGACACTGACTCTCACTGGGGTACAGTTCCTCAGACACTGACGCTCGCTGGGGTACAGTTCCACAGACACTGACTCTCACTGGGGTACAGTTCCACAGACACTGACTCTCACTGGGGTACAGCTCCACAGACACTGACTCTCACTGGGGTACAGTCCCACAGGCACTGACTCTCACTGGGGTACAGTTCCACAGACACTGACTCTCACTGGGGTACAGTTCCACAGACACTGACTCTCACTGGGGTACAGTTCCACAGACACTGACTCTCACTGGGGTACAGTTCGACAGACACTGACTCTCACTGGGGTACAGCTCCACAGACACTGACTCTCACTGGGGTACAGTTCCACAGACACTGACTCTCACTGGGGTACAGTGCCACAGACACTGACTCTCACTGGGCTATAGTTCCACAGACACTGACTCTCACTGGGGTACAGTTCCACAGACACTGACTCTCACTGGGGTACATTTCCACAGACACTGACTCTCACTGGGGTACAGTTCCACAGACACTGACTATCACTGGGGTGCAGTTTCACAGACACTGACTCTCACTGGGGTACAGTTCCACAGGCACTGACTCTCACTGGGGTACAGTTCCACAGACACTGACTCTCACTGGGATACAGTTCCACAGTCACTGACTCTCACTGAGGTACAGTTCCACAGACACTGACTCTCGCTGGGGTACAGTTCCACAGACACTGATTCTCACTGGGGTACAGTTCCACAGACACTGACTCTCACTGGGGTACAGTTCCACAGTCACAGACTCTCACTGGGGTACAGTTCCACAGACACTGACTCTCACTGGGGTACAGATCCACAGACACTGACTCTCACTGGGGTACAGTTCCACAGACACTGATTCTCACTGGGGTGCAGTTTCACAGACACTGACTCTCACTGGGGTACAGGTCCACAGACACTGACTCTCACTGGAGTACCGTTCCACAGACATTGACTCTCACAGGGGTACAGTTTCACAGACACTGACTCTCACTGGGGTACAGTTCCACAGACACTGACTCTCACTGGGGTACAGTTCCACAGACACTGACGCTCACTGTGGTACAGTTCCACAGACACTGACTCTCACTGGGGTACAGTTCCACAGACACTGACTCTCACTGGGGTACAGCTCCACAGACACTGACTCTCACTGGAGTACAGTTCCACAGGCACTGACTCGCACTGGGGTACAGTTCCACAGACACTGACTCTCACTGGGGTACAGTTCCACAGAAACTGACTCTCACTGGGGTACAGTTCCACAGACACTGACTCTCACTGGGGTACAGTTCCACAGACACTGACTCTCACTGGGGTACAGCTCCACAGACTCTGACTCTCACTGGGGTACAGTTCCACAGACACTGACTCTCACTGGGGTACAGTTCCACAGACACTGACTCTCACTGGGGTACAGTTCCACAGACACTGACTCTCACTGGGGTACAGTTCCACAGACACTGACTCTCACTGGGGTACAGTTCCACAGATACTGACTCTCACTGGGGTACAGTTCCACAGGCACTGACTCTCACTGGAGTACCGTTCCACAGACATTGACTCTCACAGGGGTACAGTTTCACAGACACTGACTCTCACTGGCGTACAGTTCCACAGACACTGACTCTCACTGGGGTACAGTTGCACAGACAGTGACGCTCACTGGGATACAGTTCCACAGACACTGACGCTCACTGGGGTACAGATTCACAGACACTGACTCTCACTGGGGTACAGTTCCACAGACACTGACTCTCACTGGAGTACCGTTCCACAGACATTGACTCTCACAGGGGTACAGTTTCACAGACACTGACTCTCACTGGGGTACAGTTCCACAGACACTGACTCTCACTGGGGTACAGTTGCACAGACACTGACGCTCACTGGGGTACAGTTCCACAGACACTGACTCTCACTGGGGTACAGTTCCACAGACACTGACTCTCACTGGGGTACAGCTCCACAGACACTGACTCTCACTGGGGTTCAGTTCCACAGGCACTGACTCTCACTGGGGTACAGTTCCACAGACACTGACTCTCACTGGGTTACAGTTCCACAGACACTGACTCTCACTGGGGTACAGTTCCACAGACACTGACTCTCACTGGGGTACAGTTCGACAGACACTGACTCTCACTGGGGTACAGCTCCACAGACACTGACTCTCACTGGGGTACAGTTCCACAGACACTGACTCTCACTGAAGTACCGTTCCACAGACATTGACACTCACAGGGGTACAGTTTCACAGACACTGACTCTCACTGGGGTACAGTTCCACAGACACTGACTCTCACTGGGGTACAGTTCCACAGACACTGACGCTCACTGGGGTACAGTTCCACAGACACTGACTCTCACTGGGGTACAGTTCCACAGACACTGACTCTCACTGGGGTACAGCTCCACAGACACTGACTCTCACTGGGGTACAGTTCCACAGGCACTGAATCTCACTGGGGTACAGTTCCACAGACACTGACTCTCACTGGGGTACAGTTCCACAGACACTGACTCTCACTGGGGTACAGTTCCACAGACACTGACTCTCACTGGGGTACAGTTCGACAGACACTGACTCTCACTGGGGTACAGCTCCACAGACACTGACTCTCACTGGGGTACAGTTCCACAGACACTGACTCTCACTGGGGTACAGTTCCACAGACACTGACTCTCACTGGGGTACAGTTCCACAGACACTGACTCTCACTGGGGTACAGTTCCACAGACACTGACTCTCACTGGGGTGCAGTTCCACAGATACTGACTCTCACTGGGGTACAGCTCCACAGACAATGACTCTCACTGGGGTACAGTTCCATAGACACTGACTCTCACTCGGGTACAGCTCCACAGACACTGTCTCTCACCGGGGTATAGTTCCACAGACACTGACTCTCACTGGGGTACAGTTCCACAGACACTGACGCTCACTGGGGTACAGTTCCACAGACACTGACTCTCACTGGGGTACAGTTCCACAGACACTGATTCTCACTGGGGTGCAGTTTCACAGACACTGACTCTCACTGGGGTGCAGTTCCACAGGCACTGACTCTCACTGGAGTACCGTTCCACAGACATTGACTCTCACAGGGGTACAGTTTCACAGACACTGACTCTCCTTGGGGTACAGTTCCACAGATACTGACTCTCACTGGGGTACAGCTCCACAGACACTGACTCTCAATGGGGTACAGTTCCACACTGACTCTCACTCGGGTACAGCTCCACAGACACTGACTCTCACTGGGGTATAGTTCCACAGACACTGACTCTCACTGGGGTACAGTTCCACAGACACTGACTCTCACTGGGATACAGTTCCACAGTCACTGACTCTCACTGGGGTACAGTTCCACAGACACTGACTCTCACTGTGGTACAGTTCCACAGACACTGATTCTCACTGAGGTACAGTTCCACAGACACTGAATCTCACTGGGGTACAGTTCCACAGTCACAGACTCTCACTGGGGTACAGTTCCACAGACACTGACTCTCACTGGGGTACAGATCCACAGACACTGACTCTCACTGGGGTACAGTTCCACAGACACCGACTCTCACTGGGGTACAGTTCCATAGAGACTGACTCTCACTGGGGTACAGTTCCACAGACACTGACTCTCACTGGGATACAGTTCCACAGACACTGACTCTCACTGTGGTGCAGTATCAGAGACACTGTCCCTCACTGGGGTAGAGTTACACAGACACTGACTCTCACTGGGGTACAGTTCCACAGGCACTGACTCTCACTGGGGAACAGTTCCACAGACACTGACTCTCACTGGAGTACCGTTCCACAGACATTGACTCTCACAGGGGTACAGTTTCACAGACACTGACTCTCACTGGGGTACAGTTCCACAGACACTGACTCTCACTGGGGTACAGTTCCACAGACACTGACTATCACTGGGGTGCAGTTTCACAGACAGTGACTCTCACTGGGGTACAGTTCCACAGGCACTGACTTTCACTGGGGTACAGTTCCACAGACACTGACTCTCACTGGGATACAGTTCCACAGTCACTGACTCTCACTGAGGTACAGTTCCACAGACACTGACTCTCGCTGGGGTACAGTTCCACAGACAGTGATTCTCACTGGGGTACAGTTCCACAGACACTGACTCTCACTGGGGTACAGTTCCACAGTCACAGACTCTCACTGGGGTACAGTTCCACAGACACTGACTCTCACTGGGGTACAGATCCACAGACACTGACTCTCACTGGGGTACAGTTCCACAGACACTGATTCTCACTGGGGTGCAGTTTCACAGACACTGACTCACACTGGGGTACAGTTCCACAGACACTGACTCTCACTGGGGTACAGTTCCACAGACACTGACGCTCACTGGGGTACAGTTTCACAGACACTGACTCTCACTGGGGTACAGTTCCACAGACACTGACTCTCACTGGGGTACAGATCCACAGACACTGACTCTCACTGGGGTACAGTTCCACAGACACCGACTCTCACTGGAGTACAGTTCCATAGAAACTGACTCTCACTGGGGTACAGTTCTACAGATACTGACTCTCACTGGGGTACAGTTCCACAGACACTGACTCTCACTGGGGTACAGCTCCACAGACACTGACTCTCATTGGGTACAGTTCCACAGGCACTGAATCTCACTGGGGTACAGTTCCACAGACACTGACTCTCACTGGGGTACAGTTCCACAGACACTGACTCTCACTGGGGTACAGTTCCACAGACATTGACTCTCACTGGGGTACAGTTCCACAGACACTGACTCTCACTGGGGTACAGCTCCACAGACACTGACTCTCACTGGGGTACAGTTCCACAGACACTGACTCTCACTGCGGTACAGTTCCACAGACACTGACTCTCACTGGGGTACAGTTCCACAGACACTGACCCTCACTGGGTTACAGTTCCACAGACACTGACTCTCACTGGGGTACAGTTCCACAGATACTGACTCTCACTGGGGTACAGCTCCACAGACAATGACTCTCACTGGGGTACAGTTCCACAGACACTGACTCTCACTGGGGTACAGCTCCACAGACACTGACTCTCACTGGGGTATAGTTCCACAGACACTGACTCTCACTGGGGTACAGTTCCACAGACACTGACGCTCACTGGGGTACAGTTCCACAGACACTGACTCTCACTGGGGTACAGTTCCACAGACACTGATTCTCACTGGGGTGCAGTTTCACAGACACTGACTCTCACTGGGGTGCAGTTCCACAGGCACTGACTCTCACTGGAGTACCGTTCCACAGACATTGACTCTCACAGGGGTACAGTTTCACAGACACTGACTCTCACTGGGGTACAGTTCCACAGACACTGACTCTCACTGGGGTACAGTTCCACAGACACTGACGCTCACTGTGGTACAGTTCCACAGACACTGACTCTCACTGGGGTACAGTTCCACAGACACTGACTCTCACTGGGGTACAGCTCCACAGACACTGACTCTCACTGGAGTACAGTTCCACAGGCACTGACTCGCACTGGGGTACAGTTCCACAGACACTGACTCTCACTGGGGTACAGTTCCACAGACACTGACTCTCACTGGGGTACAGTTCCACAGACACTGACTCTCACTGGGGTACAGTTCCACAGACACTGACTCTCACTGGGGTACAGCTCCACAGACTCTGACTCTCACTGGGGTACAGTTCCACAGACACTGACTCTCACTGGGGTACAGTTCCACAGACACTGACTCTCACTGGGGTACAGTTCTACAGACACTGACTCTCACTGGGGTACAGTTCCACAGACACTGACTCTCACTGGGGTACAGTTCCACAGATACTGACTCTCACTGGGGTACAGTTCCACAGGCACTGACTCTCACTGGAGTACCGTTCCACAGACATTGACTCTCACAGGGGTACAGTTTCACAGACACTGACTCTCACTGGCGTACAGTTCCACAGACACTGACTCTCACTGGGGTACAGTTGCACAGACAGTGACGCTCACTGGGATACAGTTCCACAGACACTGACGCTCACTGGGGTACAGATTCACAGACACTGACTCTCACTGGGGTACAGTTCCACAGACACTGACTCTCACTGGAGTACCGTTCCACAGACATTGACTCTCACAGGGGTACAGTTTCACAGACACTGACTCTCACTGGGGTACAGTTCCACAGACACTGACTCTCACTGGGGTACAGTTGCACAGACACTGACGCTCACTGGGGTACAGTTCCACAGACACTGACTCTCACTGGGGTACAGTTCCACAGACACTGACTCTCACTGGGGTACAGCTCCACAGACACTGACTCTCACTGGGGTTCAGTTCCACAGGCACTGACTCTCACTGGGGTACAGTTCCACAGACACTGACTCTCACTGGGTTACAGTTCCACAGACACTGACTCTCACTGGGGTACAGTTCCACAGACACTGACTCTCACTGGGGTACAGTTCGACAGACACTGACTCTCACTGGGGTACAGCTCCACAGACACTGACTCTCACTGGGGTACAGTTCCACAGACACTGACTCTCACTGGAGTACCGTTCCACAGACATTGACACTCACAGGGGTACAGTTTCACAGACACTGACTCTCACTGGGGTACAGTTCCACAGACACTGACTCTCACTGGGGTACAGTTCCACAGACACTGACGCTCACTGGGGTACAGTTCCACAGACACTGACTCTCACTGGGGTACAGTTCCACAGACACTGACTCTCACTGGGGTACAGCTCCACAGACACTGACTCTCACTGGGGTACAGTTCCACAGGCACTGAATCTCACTGGGGTACAGTTCCACAGACACTGACTCTCACTGGGGTACAGTTCCACAGACACTGACTCTCACTGGGGTACAGTTCCACAGACACTGACTCTCACTGGGGTACAGTTCGACAGACACTGACTCTCACTGGGGTACAGCTCCACAGACACTGACTCTCACTGGGGTACAGTTCCACAGACACTGACTCTCACTGGGGTACAGTTCCACAGACACTGACTCTCACTGGGGTACAGTTCCACAGACACTGACTCTCACTGGGGTACAGTTCCACAGACACTGACTCTCACTGGGGTGCAGTTCCACAGATCCTGACTCTCACTGGGGTACAGCTCCACAGACAATGACTCTCACTGGGGTACAGTTCCATAGACACTGACTCTCACTCGGGTACAGCTCCACAGACACTGACTCTCACTGGGGTATAGTTCCACAGACACTGACTCTCACTGGGGTACAGTTCCACAGACACTGACGCTCACTGGGGTACAGTTGCACAGACACTGACTCTCACTGGGGTACAGTTCCACAGACACTGATTCTCACTGGGGTGCAGTTTCACAGACACTGACTCTCACTGGGGTGCAGTTCCACAGGCACTGACTCTCACTGGAGTACCGTTCCACAGACATTGACTCTCACAGGGGTACAGTTTCACAGACACTGACTCTCCTTGGGGTACAGTTCCACAGATACTGACTCTCACTGGGGTACAGCTCCACAGACACTGACTCTCAATGGGGTACAGTTCCACACTGACTCTCACTCGGGTACAGCTCCACAGACAGTGACTCTCACTGGGGTATAGTTCCACAGACACTGACTCTCACTGGGGTACAGTTCCACAGACACTGACTCTCACTGGGATACAGTTCCACAGTCACTGACTCTCACTGGGGTACAGTTCCACAGACACTGACTCTCACTGTGGTACAGTTCCACAGACACTGATTCTCACTGAGGTACAGTTCCACAGACACTGAATCTCACTGGGGTACAGTTCCACAGTCACAGACTCTCACTGGGGTACAGTTCCACAGACACTGACTCTCACTGGGGTACAGATCCACAGACACTGACTCTCACTGGGGTACAGTTCCACAGACACCGACTCTCACTGGGGTACAGTTCCATAGAGACTGACTCTCACTGGGGTACAGTTCCACAGACACTGACTCTCACTGGGATACAGTTCCACAGACACTGACTCTCACTGTGGTGCAGTATCAGAGACACTGTCCCTCACTGGGGTAGAGCTCCACAGACACTGACTCTCACTGGGGTACAGTTCCACAGGCACTGACTCTCACTGGGGAACAGTTCCACAGACACTGACTCTCACTGGAGTACCGTTCCACAGACATTGACTCTCACAGGGGTACAGTTTCACAGACACTGACTCTCACTGGGGTACAGTTCCACAGACACTGACTCTCACTGGGGTACAGTTCCACAGACACTGACTATCACTGGGGTGCAGTTTCACAGACACTGACTCTCACTGGGGTACAGTTCCACAGGCACTGACTTTCACTGGGGTACAGTTCCACAGACACTGACTCTCACTGGGATACAGTTCCACAGTCACTGACTCTCACTGAGGTACAGTTCCACAGACACTGACTCTCGCTGGGGTACAGTTCCACAGACAGTGATTCTCACTGGGGTACAGTTCCACAGACACTGACTCTCACTGGGGTACAGTTCCACAGTCACAGACTCTCACTGGGGTACAGTTCCACAGACACTGACTCTCACTGGGGTACAGATCCACAGACACTGACTCTCACTGGGGTACAGTTCCACAGACACTGATTCTCACTGGGGTGCAGTTTCACAGACACTGACTCTCACTGGGGTACAGTTCCACAGACACTGACTCTCACTGGGGTACAGTTCCACAGACACTGACGCTCACTGGGGTACAGTTTCACAGACACTGACTCTCACTGGGGTACAGTTCCACAGACACTGACTCTCACTGGGGTACAGATCCACAGACACTGACTCTCACTGGGGTACAGTTCCACAGACACCGACTCTCACTGGAGTACAGTTCCATAGAAACTGACTCTCACTGGGGTACAGTTCTACAGATACTGACTCTCACTGGGGTACAGTTCCACAGACACTGACTCTCACTGGGGTACAGCTCCACAGACACTGACTCTCACTGGGGTACAGTTCCACAGGCACTGAATCTCACTGGGGTACAGTTCCACAGACACTGACTCTCACTGGGGTACAGTTCCACAGACACTGACTCTCACTGGGGTACAGTTCCACAGACATTGACTCTCACTGGGGTACAGTTCGACAGACACTGACTCTCACTGGGGTACAGCTCCACAGACACTGACTCTCACTGGGGTACAGTTCCACAGACACTGACTCTCACTGGGGTACAGTTCCACAGACACTGACTCTCACTGGGGTACAGTTCCACAGACACTGACCCTCACTGGTTTACAGTTCCACAGACACTGACTCTCACTGGGGTACAGTTCCACAGATACTGACTCTCACTGGGGTACAGCTCCACAGACAATGACTCTCACTGGGGTACAGTTCCACAGACACTGACTCTCACTGGGGTACAGCTCCACAGACACTGACTCTCACTGGGGTATAGTTCCACAGACACTGACTCTCACTGGGGTACAGTTCCACAGACACTGACGCTCACTGGGGTACAGTTCCACAGACACTGACTCTCACTGGGGTACAGATCCACAGACACTGATTCTCACTGGGGTGCAGTTTCACAGACACTGACTCTCACTGGGGTGCAGTTCCACAGGCACTGACTCTCACTGGAGTACCGTTCCACAGACATTGACTCTCACAGGGGTACAGTTTCACAGACACTGACTCTCCTTGGGGTACAGTTCCACAGATACTGACTCTCACTGGGGTACAGCTCCACAGACACTGACTCTCACTGGGGTACAGTTCCACACTGACTCTCACTTGGGTACAGCTCCACAGACACTGACTCTCATTGGGGTACAGTTCCACAGACACTGACTCTCACTGGGGTACAGTTCCACAGACACTGACTCTCACTGGGGTACAGTTCCACAGACACTGACTCTCACTGGGGTGCAGTATCACAGACACTGACTCTCACTGGGTTACAGTTCCACAGGCACTGACTCTCACTGGGGTACAGTTCCACAGACACTGACTCTCACTGGGATACAGTTCCACAGTCACTGACTCTCACTGGGGTACAGTTCCACAGACACTGACTCTCACTGTGGTACAGTTCCACAGACACTGATTCTCACTGAGGTACAGTTCCACAGACACTGAATCTCACTGGGGTACAGTTCCACAGTCACAGACTCTCACTGGGGTACAGTTCCACAGACACTGACTCTCACTGGGGTACAGATCCACAGACACTGACTCTCACTGGGGTACAGTTCCACAGACACCGACTCTCACTGGGGTACAGTTCCATAGAGACTGACTCTCACTGGGGTACAGTTCCACAGACACTGACTCTCACTGGGATACAGTTCCACAGACACTGACTCTCACTGTGGTGCAGTATCAGAGACACTGTCCCTCACTGGGGTAGAGTTCCACAGACACTGACTCTCACTGGGGTACAGTTCCACAGGCACTGACTCTCACTGGGGAACAGTTCCACAGACACTGACTCTCACTGGAGTACCGTTCCACAGACATTGACTCTCACAGGGGTACAGTTTCACAGACACTGACTCTCACTGGGGTACAGTTCCACAGACACTGACTCTCACTGGGGTACAGTTCCACAGACACTGACTATCACTGGGGTGCAGTTTCACAGACATTGACTCTCACTGGGGTACAGTTCCACAGGCACTGACTTTCACTGGGGTACAGTTCCACAGACACTGACTCTCACTGGGATACAGTTCCACAGTCACTGACTCTCACTGAGGTACAGTTCCACAGACACTGACTCTCGCTGGGGTACAGTTCCACAGACAGTGATTCTCACTGGGGTACAGTTCCACAGACACTGACTCTCACTGGGGTACAGTTCCACAGTCACAGACTCTCACTGGGGTACAGTTCCACAGACACTGACTCTCACTGGGGTACAGATCCACAGACACTGACTCTCACTGGGGTACAGTTCCACAGACACTGATTCTCACTGGGGTGCAGTTTCACAGACACTGACTCTCACTGGGGTACAGTTCCACAGACACTGACTCTCACTGGGGTACAGTTCCACAGACACTGACGCTCACTGGGGTACAGTTTCACAGACACTGACTCTCACTGGGGTACAGTTCCACAGACACTGACTCTCACTGGGGTACAGATCCACAGACACTGACTCTCACTGGGGTACAGTTCCACAGACACCGACTCTCACTGGAGTACAGTTCCATAGAAACTGACTCTCACTGGGGTACAGTTCTACAGACACTGACTCTCACTGGGATACAGTTCCACAGACACTGACTCTCACTGTGGTGCAGTTTCACAGACACTGACCCTCACTGGGGTAGAGTTCCACAGACACTGACTCTCACTGGGGTACAGTTCCACAGACACTGACTCTCACTGGGGTACAGTTCCACAGACACTGATTCTCACTGGGGTGCAGTTTCACAGACACTGACTCTCACTGGGGTACAGTTCCACAGGCACTGACTCTCACTGGAGTACCATTCCACAGACATTGACTCTTACAGGGGTACAGTTTCACAGACACAGACTCTCACTGGGGTACAGTTCCACAGACACTGACTCTCACTGGGGTACAGTTGCACAGACAGTGACGCTCACTGGGGTACAGTTCCACAGACACTGACTCTCACTGGGGTACAGCGCCACAGACACTGACTCTCACTGGGGTACAGTTCCACACTGACTCTCGCTTGGGTACAGCTCCACAGACACTGACTCTCATTGGGGTACAGTTCCACAGACACTGACTCTCACTGGGGTACAGTTCCACAGACACTGACTCTCACTGGGGTACAGGTCCACAGACACTGACTATCACTGGGGTGCAGTTTCACAGACACTGACTCTCACTGGAGTACCGTTCCACAGACATTGACTCTCACAGGGGTACAGTTTCACAGACACTGACTCTCACTGGGGTACAGTTCCACAGACACTGACTCTCACTTGGGTACAGTTCCACAGACACTGACTATCACTGGGGTGCAGTTTCACAGACACTGACTCTCACTGGGGTACAGTTCCACAGGCACTGACTTTCACTGGGGTACAGTTCCACAGACACTGACTCTCACTGGGATACAGTTCCACAGTCACTGACTCTCACTGAGGTACAGTTCCACAGACACTGACTCTCGCTGGGGTACAGTTCCACAGACAGTGATTCTCACTGGGGTACAGTTCCACAGACACTGACTCTCACTGGGGTACAGTTCCACAGTCACAGACTCTCACTGGGGTACAGTTCCACAGACACTGACTCTCACTGGGGTACAGATCCACAGACACTGACTCTCACTGGGGTACAGTTCCACAGACACTGATTCTCACTGGGGTGCAGTTTCACAGACACTGACTCTCACTGGGGTACAGTTCCACAGACACTGACTCTCACTGGGGTACAGTTCCACAGACACTGACGCTCACTGGGGTACAGTTTCACAGACACTGACTCTCACTGGGGTACAGTTCCACAGACACTGACTCTCACTGGGGTACAGATCCACAGACACTGACTCTCACTGGGGTACAGTTCCACAGACACCGACTCTCACTGGAGTACAGTTCCATAGAAACTGACTCTCACTGGGGTACAGTTCTACAGATACTGACTCTCACTGGGGTACAGTTCCACAGACACTGACTCTCACTGGGGTACAGCTCCACAGACACTGACTCTCACTGGGGTACAGTTCCACAGGCACTGAATCTCACTGGGGTACAGTTCCACAGACACTGACTCTCACTGGGGTACAGTTCCACAGACACTGACTCTCACTGGGGTACAGTTCCACAGACATTGACTCTCACTGGGGTACAGTTCGACAGACACTGACTCTCACTGGGGTACAGCTCCACAGACACTGACTCTCACTGGGGTACAGTTCCACAGACACTGACTCTCACTGGGGTACAGTTCCACAGACACTGACTCTCACTGGGGTACAGTTCCACAGACACTGACCCTCACTGGGTTACAGTTCCACAGACAATGACTCTCACTGGGGTACAGTTCCACAGACACTGACTCTCACTGGGGTACAGCTCCACAGACACTGACTCTCACTGGGGTATAGTTCCACAGACACTGACTCTCACTGGGGTACAGTTCCACAGACACTGACGCTCACTGGGGTACAGTTCCACAGACACTGACTCTCACTGGGGTACAGTTCCACAGACACTGATTCTCACTGGGGTGCAGTTTCACAGACACTGACTCTCACTGGGGTGCAGTTCCACAGGCACTGACTCTCACTGGAGTACCGTTCCACAGACATTGACTCTCACAGGGGTACAGTTTCACAGACACTGACTCTCCTTGGGGTACAGTTCCACAGATACTGACTCTCACTGGGGTACAGCTCCACAGACACTGACTCTCACTGGGGTACAGTTCCACACTGACTCTCACTTGGGTACAGCTCCACAGACACTGACTCTCATTGGGGTACAGTTCCACAGACACTGACTCTCACTGGGGTACAGTTCCACAGACACTGACTCTCACTGGGGTACAGTTCCACAGACACTGACTCTCACTGGGGTGCAGTATCACAGACACTGACTCTCACTGGGTTACAGTTCCACAGGCACTGACTCTCACTGGGGTACAGTTCCACAGACACTGACTCTCACTGGGATACAGTTCCACAGTCACTGACTCTCACTGGGGTACAGTTCCACAGACACTGACTCTCACTGTGGTACAGTTCCACAGACACTGATTCTCACTGAGGTACAGTTCCACAGACACTGAATCTCACTGGGGTACAGTTCCACAGTCACAGACTCTCAATGGGGTACAGTTCCACAGACACTGACTCTCACTGGGGTACAGATCCACAGACACTGACTCTCACTGGGGTACAGTTCCACAGACACCGACTCTCACTGGGGTACAGTTCCATAGAGACTGACTCTCACTGGGGTACAGTTCCACAGACACTGACTCTCACTGGGATACAGTTCCACAGACACTGACTCTCACTGTGGTGCAGTATCAGAGACACTGTCCCTCACTGGGGTAGAGTTCCACAGACACTGACTCTCACTGGGGTACAGTTCCACAGGCACTGACTCTCACTGGGGAACAGTTCCACAGACACTGACTCTCACTGGAGTACCGTTCCACAGACATTGACTCTCACAGGGGTACAGTTTCACAGACACTGACTCTCACTGGGGTACAGTTCCACAGACACTGACTCTCACTGGGGTACAGTTCCACAGACACTGACTATCACTGGGGTGCAGTTTCACAGACATTGACTCTCACTGGGGTACAGTTCCACAGGCACTGACTTTCACTGGGGTACAGTTCCACAGACACTGACTCTCACTGGGATACAGTTCCACAGTCACTGACTCTCACTGAGGTACAGTTCCACAGACACTGACTCTCGCTGGGGTACAGTTCCACAGACACTGACTCTCACTGGGGTACAGTTCCACAGACACTGACTCTCACTGGGGTACAGTTCCACAGTCACAGACTCTCACTGGGGTACAGTTCCACAGACACTGACTCTCACTGGGGTACAGCGCCACAGACACTGACTCTCACTGGGGTACAGTTCCACACTGACTCTCGCTTGGGTACAGCTCCACAGACACTGACTCTCATTGGGGTACAGTTCCACAGACACTGACTCTCACTGGGGTACAGTTCCACAGACACTGACTCTCACTGGGGTACAGTTCCACAGACACTGACTCTCACTGGGGTGCAGTTTCACAGACACTGACTCTCACTGGGTTACAGTTCCACAGGCACTGACTCTCACTGGGTTACAGTTCCACAGACACTGACTCTCACTGGGATACAGTTCCACAGTCACTGACTCTCACTGGGGTACAGTTCCACAGACACTGATTCTCACTCAGGTACAGTTCCACAGACACTGAATCTCACTGGGGTACAGTTCCACAGTCACAGACTCTCACTGGGGTACAGTTCCACAGACACTGACTCTCACTAGGGTACAGATCCACAGACACTGACTCACACTGGGGTACAGTTCCACAGACACCGACTCTCACTGGGGTACAGTTCCATAGAAACTGACTCTCACTGGGGTACAGTTCCACAGACACTGACTCTCACTGGGATACAGTTCCACAGACACTGACTCTCACTGTGGTGCAGTTTCACAGACACTGTCCCTCACTGGGGTAGAGTTCCACAGACACTGACTCTCACTGGGGTACAGTTCCACAGGCACTGACTCTCACTGGGGGACAGTTCCACAGACACTGACTCTCACTGGGGTGCAGTTCCACAGACACTGACTCTCACTGGGGTACAGTTCCACAGACACTGATTCTCACTGGGGTGCAGTTTCACAGACACTGACTCTCACTTGCGTACAGTTCCACAGGCACTGACTCTCACTGGAGTACCGTTCCACAGACATTGACACTCACAGGGGTACAGTTTCACAGAAACTGACTCTCACTGGGGTACAGTTCCACAGACACTGACTCTCACTGGGGTACAGTTGCACAGAGAGTGACGCTCACTGGGGTACAGTTCCACAGACACTTACACTCACTGGAGTACAGTTTCACAGACACTGACTCTCACTGGGGTACAGTTCCACCGACACTGACTCTCACTGGAGTACCGCTCCACAGACATTGACTCTCACAGGGGTACAGTTTCACAGACACTGACTCTCACTGGGGTACAGTTGCACAGACAGTGACGCTCACTGGGGTACAGTTCCACAGACACTGATGCTCACAGGGGTACAGTTCCACAGACACTGACTCTCACTGGGGTACAGTTCCACAGACACTGATTCTCACTGGGGTGCAGTTTCACAGACACTGACTCTCACTGGTATACAGTTCCACAGGCACTGACTCTTACTGGAGTACCGTTCCACAGACATTGACTCTCACAGGGGTACAGTTTCACAGACACTGACTCTCACTGGGGTACAGTTCCACAGTCACAGACTCTCACTGGGGTACAGTTCCACAGACACTGACTCTCACTGGGGTACAGCGCCACAGACACTGACTCTCACTGGGGTACAGTTCCACACTGACTCTCGCTTGGGTACAGCTCCACAGACACTGACTCTCATTGGGGTACAGTTCCACAGACACTGACTCTCACTGGGGTACAGTTCCACAGACACTGACTCTCACTGGGGTACAGTTCCACAGACACTGACTCTCACTGGGGTGCAGTTTCACAGACACTGACTCTCACTGGGTTACAGTTCCACAGGCACTGACTCTCACTGGGTTACAGTTCCACAGACACTGACTCTCACTGGGATACAGTTCCACAGTCACTGACTCTCACTGGGGTACAGTTCCACAGACACTGATTCTCACTCAGGTACAGTTCCACAGACACTGAATCTCACTGGGGTACAGTTCCACAGTCACTGACTCTCACTGGGGTGCAGTTTCACAGACACTGACTCTCACTGGGATACAGTTCCACAGGCACTGACTCTCACTGGGGTACAGTTCCACAGACACTGACTCTCACTAGGGTACAGATCCACAGACACTGACTCACACTGGGGTACAGTTCCACAGACACCGACTCTCACTGGGGTACAGTTCCATAGAAACTGACTCTCACTGGGGTACAGTTCCACAGACACTGACTCTCACTGGGATACAGTTCCACAGACACTGACTCTCACTGTGGTGCAGTTTCACAGACACTGTCCCTCACTGGGGTAGAGTTCCACAGACACTGACTCTCACTGGGGTACAGTTCCACAGGCACTGACTCTCACTGGGGGACAGTTCCACAGACACTGACTCTCACTGGGGTGCAGTTCCACAGACACTGACTCTCACTGGGGTACAGTTCCACAGACACTGATTCTCACTGGGGTGCAGTTTCACAGACACTGACTCTCACTTGCGTACAGTTCCACAGGCACTGACTCTCACTGGAGTACCGTTCCACAGACATTGACTCTCACAGGGGTACAGTTTCACAGAAACTGACTCTCACTGGGGTACAGTTCCACAGACACTGACTCTCACTGGGGTACAGTTGCACAGAGAGTGACGCTCACTGGGGTACAGTTCCACAGACACTGACACTCACTGGAGTACAGTTTCACAGACACTGACTCTCACTGGGGTACAGTTCCACCGGCACTGACTCTCACTGGAGTACCGCTCCACAGACATTGACTCTCACAGAGGTACAGTTTCACAGACACTGACTCTCACTGGGGTACAGTTGCACAGACAGTGACGCTCACTGGGGTACAGTTCCACAGACACTGATGCTCACAGGGGTACAGTTCCACAGACACTGACTCTCACTGGGGTACAGTTCCACAGACACTGATTCTCACTGGGGTGCAGTTTCACAGACACTGACTCTCACTGGTATACAGTTCCACAGGCACTGACTCTTACTGGAGTACCGTTCCACAGACATTGACTCTCACAGGGGTACAGTTTCACAGACACTGACTCTCACTGGGGTACAGTTCCACAGACGCTGACTCTCACTGGGGTACAGTTGCACAGACAGTGACGCTCACTGGGGTACAGTTCCACAGACACTGATTCTCACTGGGGTACAGTTCCACAGACACTGACTCTCACTGGGGTACAGTTCCACCGTCACAGACTGTCACTGGGGTACAGTTCCACAGACACTGACTCTCACTGGGGTACAGATCCACAGACACTGACTCTCACTGGGGTACAGTTCCACAGACACCGACTCTCACTGGGGTACAGTTCCATAGAGACCGACTCTCACTGGGGTACAGTTCCACAGACACTGACTCTCACTGGGATACAGTTCCACAGACACTGACTCTCACTGTGGTGCAGTATCAGAGACACTGTCCCTCACTGGGGTAGAGTTCCACAGACACTGACTCTCACTGGGGTACAGTTCCACAGGCACTGACTCTCACTGGGGTACAGTTGCACAGACCGTGGCGCTCACTGGGGTACAGTTCCACAGACACTGACGCTCACTGGGGTACAGCTTCACAGACACTGACTCTCACTGGGGTACAGTTCCACAGACACTGACTCTCACTGGAGTACCTTTCCACAGACATTGACTCTCACAGGGGTACAGTTTCACAGACACTGACTCTCACTGGGGTACAGTTCCACAGACACTGACTCTCACTGGGGTACAGTTCCACAGACACTGACTATCACTGGGGTGCAGTTTCACAGACACTGACTCTCACTGGGGTACAGTTCCACAGGCACTGACTTTCACTGGGGTACAGTTCCACAGACACTGACTCTCACTGGGATACAGTTCCACAGTCACTGACTCTCACTGAGGTACAGTTCCACAGACACTGACTCTCGCTGGGGTACAGTTCCACAGACAGTGATTCTCACTGGAGTACAGTTCCACAGACACTGACTCTCACTGGGGTACAGTTCCATAGAGACCGACTCTCACTGGGGTACAGTTCCACAGACACTGACTCTCACTGGGATACAGTTCCACAGACACTGACTCTCACTGTGGTGCAGTATCAGAGACACTGTCCCTCACTGGGGTAGAGTTCCACAGACACTGACTCTCACTGGGGTACAGTTCCACAGTCACTGACTCTCACTGGGGTACAGTTCCACAGACACTGATTCTCACTCAGGTACAGTTCCACAGACACTGAATCTCACTGGGGTACAGTTCCACAGTCACAGACTCTCACTGGGGTACAGTTCCACAGACACTGACTCTCACTAGGGTACAGATCCACAGACACTGACTCACACTGGGGTACAGTTCCACAGACACCGACTCTCACTGGGGTACAGTTCCATAGAAACTGACTCTCACTGGGGTACAGTTCCACAGACACTGACTCTCACTGGGATACAGTTCCACAGACACTGACTCTCACTGTGGTGCAGTTTCACAGACACTGTCCCTCACTTGAGTAGAGTTCCACAGACACTGACTCTCACTGGGGTACAGTTCCACAGGCACTGACTCTCACTGGGGGACAGTTCCACAGACACTGACTCTCACTGGGGTGCAGTTCCACAGACACTGACTCTCACTGGGGTACAGTTCCACAGACACTGATTCTCACTGGGGTGCAGTTTCACAGACACTGACTCTCACTTGCGTACAGTTCCACAGGCACTGACTCTCACTGGAGTACCGTTCCACAGACATTGACTCTCACAGGGGTACAGTTTCACAGAAACTGACTCTCACTGGGGTACAGTTCCACAGACACTGACTCTCACTGGGGTACAGTTGCACAGAGAGTGACGCTCACTGGGGTACAGTTCCACAGACACTGAGACTCACTGGAGTACAGTTTCACAGACACTGACTCTCACTGGGGTACAGTTCCACCGACACTGACTCTCAATGGAGTACCGCTCCACAGACATTGACTCTCACAGGGGTACAGTTTCACAGACACTGACTCTCACTGGGGTACAGTTGCACAGACAGTGACGCTCACTGGGGTACAGTTCCACAGACACTGATGCTCACAGGGGTACAGTTCCACAGACACTGACTCTCACTGGGGTACAGTTCCACAGACACTGATTCTCACTGGGGTGCAGTTTCACAGACACTGACTCTCACTGGTATACAGCTCCACAGGCACTGACTCTTACTGGAGTACCGTTCCACAGACATTGACTCTCACAGGGGTACAGTTTCACAGACACTGACTCTCACTGGGGTACAGTTCCACAGACGCTGACTCTCACTGGGGTACAGTTGCACAGACAGTGACGCTCACTGGGGTACAGTTCCACAGACACTGATTCTCACTGGGGTACAGTTCCACAGACACTGACTCTCACTGGGGTACAGTTCCACCGTCACAGACTGTCACTGGGGTACAGTTCCACAGACACTGACTCTCACTGGGGTACAGATCCACAGACACTGACTCTCACTGGGGTACAGTTCCACAGACACCGACTCTCACTGGGGTACAGTTCCATAGAGACCGACTCTCACTGGGGTACAGTTCCACAGACACTGACTCTCACTGGGATACAGTTCCACAGACACTGACTCTCACTGTGGTGCAGTATCAGAGACACTGTCCCTCACTGGGGTAGAGTTCCACAGACACTGACTCTCACTGGGGTACAGTTCCACAGGCACTGACTCTCACTGGGGAACAGTTCCACAGACACTGACTCTCACTGGAGTACCGCTCCACAGACATTGACTCTCACAGGGGTACAGTTTCACAGACACTGACTCTCACTGGCGTACAGTTCCACAGACACTGACTCTCACTGGGGTACAGTTGCACAGACCGTGGCGCTCACTGGGGTACAGTTCCACAGACACTGACGCTCACTGGGGTACAGCTTCACAGACACTGACTCTCACTGGGGTACAGTTCCACAGACACTGACTCTCACTGGAGTACCGTTCCACAGACATTGACTCTCACAGGGGTACAGTTTCACAGACACTGACTCTCACTGGGGTACAGTTCCACAGACACTGACTCTCACTGGGGTACAGTTCCACAGACACTGACTATCACTGGGGTGCAGTTTCACAGACACTGACTCTCACTGGGGTACAGTTCCACAGGCACTGACTTTCACTGGGGTACAGTTCCACAGACACTGACTCTCACTGGGATACAGTTCCACAGTCACTGACTCTCACTGAGGTACAGTTCCACAGACACTGACTCTCGCTGGGGTACAGTTCCACAGACAGTGATTCTCACTGGAGTACAGTTCCACAGACACTGACTCTCACTGGGGTACAGTTCCACAGTCACAGACTCTCACTGGGGTACAGTTCCACAGGCACTGACTCTCACTGGGGTACAGATCCACAGACACTGACTCTCACTGGGGTACAGTTCCACAGACACTGATTCTCACTGGGGTGCAGTTTCACAGACACTGACTCTCACTGAGGTACAGTTCCACAGACACTGACTCTCACTGGGGTACAGTTCCACAGACACTGACGCTCACTGGGGTACAGTTTCACAGACACTGACTCTCACTGGGGTACAGTTCCACAGACACTGACTCTCACTGGGGTACAGATCCACAGACACTGACTCTCACTGGGGTACAGTTCCACAGACACCGACTCTCACTGGAGTACAGTTCCATAGAAACTGACTCTCACTGGGGTACAGTTCTACAGACACTGACTCTCACTGGGATACAGTTCCACAGACACTGACTCTCACTGTGGTGTAGTTTCACAGACACTGACCCTCACTGCGGTAGAGTTCCACAGACACTGACTCTCACTGGGGTACAGTTCCACAGACACTGACTCTCACTGGGGTACAGTTCCACACTGACTCTCACTTGGGTACAGCTCCACAGACACTGACTCTCATTGGGGTACAGTTCCACAGACACTGACTCTCACTGGGGTACAGTTCCACAGACACTGACTCTCACTGGGGTACAGTTGCACAGACACTGACTCTCACTGGGGTGCAGTTTCACAGACACTGACTCTCACTGGGTTACAGTTCCACAGGCACTGACTCTCACTGGGATACAGTTCCACAGTCACTGACTCTCACTGGGGTACAGTTCCACAGACACTGATTCTCACTCAGGTACAGTTCCACAGACACTGAATCTCACTGGGGTACAGTTCCACAGTCACAGACTCGCACTGGGGTACAGTTCCACAGACACTGACTCTCACTGGGGTACAGTTCCACAGACACCGACTCTCACTGGGGTACAGTTCCATAGAAACTGACTCTCACTGGGGTACAGTTCCACAGACACTGACTCTCACTGGGATACAGTTCCACAGACACTGACTCTCACTGTGGTGCAGTTTCACAGACACTGTCCCTCACTGGGGTACAGTTCCACAGGCACTGACTCTCACTGGGGAACAGTTCCACAGACACTGACTCTCACTGGGGTACAGTTCCACAGACACTGACTCTCACTGGGGTACAGTTCCACAGACACTGATTCTCACTGGGGTGCAGTTTCACAGACACTGACTCTCACTTGCGTACAGTTCCACAGGCACTGACTCTCACTGGAGTACCGTTCCACAGACATTGACTCTCACAGGGGTACAGTTTCACAGAAACTGACTCTCACTGGGGTACAGTTCCACAGACACTGACTCTCACTGGGGTACAGTTGCACAGAGAGTGACGCTCACTGGGGTACAGTTCCACAGACACTGACACTCACTGGGGTACAGTTTCACAGACACTGACTCTCACTGGGGTACAGTTCCACAGACACTGACTCTCACTGGAGTACCGCTCCACAGACATTGACTCTCACAGGGGTACAGTTTCACAGACACTGACTCTCACTGGGGTACAGTTGCACAGACAGTGACGCTCACTGGGGTACAGTTCCACAGACACTGATGCTCACAGGGGTACAGTTCCACAGACACTGACTCTCACTGGGGTACAGTTCCACAGACACTGATTCTCACTGGGGTGCAGTTTCACAGACACTGACTCTCACTGGGATACAGTTCCACAGGCACTGACTCTTACTGGAGTACCGTTCCACAGACATTGACTCTCACAGGGGTACAGTTTCACAGACACTGACTCTCACTAGGGTACAGTTCCACAGACGCTGACTCTCACTGGGGTACAGTTGCACAGACAGTGACGCTCACTGGGGTACAGTTCCACAGACACTGATTCTCACTGGGGTACAGTTTCACAGACACTGACACTCACTGGGGTACAGTTCCACCGTCACAGACTCTCACTGGGGTACAGTTCCACAGACACTGACTCTCACTGGGGTACAGATCCACAGACACTGACTCTCACTGGGGTACAGTTCCACAGACACCGACTCTCACTGGGGTACAGTTCCATAGAAACTGACTCTCACTGGGGTACAGTTCCACAGACACTGACTCTCACTGGGATACAGTTCCACAGACACCGACTCTCACTGTGGTGCAGTTTCACAGACACTGACCCTCACTGGGGTAGAGTTCCACAGGCACTGACTCTCACTGGGGTACAGTTCCACAGGCACTGACTCTCACTGGGGAACAGTTCCACAGACACTGACTCTCACTGGGGCACAGTTCCACAGACACTGACTCTCACTGGGGTACAGTTCCACAGACACTGATTCTCACTGGGGTGCAGTTTCACAGACACTGACTCTCACTGGCGTACAGTTCCACAGACACTGACTCTCACTGGGGTACAGTTGCACAGACAGTGACGCTCACTGGGGTACAGTTCCACAGACACTGACGCTCACTGGGGTACAGTTTCACAGACACTGACTCTCACTGGGGTACAGTTCCACAGACACTGACTCTCACTGGGGTACAGTTCCACAGGCACTGACTCTCACTGGAGTACCGTTCCACAGACATTGACTCTCACACGGGTACAGTTTCACAGACACTGACTCTCACTGGCGTACAGTTCCACAGACACTGACTCTCACTTGGGTACAGTTGCACAGACAGTGACGCTCACTGGGGTACAGTTCCACAGACACTGATGCTCACTGGGGTACAGTTTCACAGACACTGACTCTCACTGGGGTACAGTTCCACAGACACTGACGCTCACTGGAGTACCGTTCCACAGACATTGACTCTCACTGGAGTACCGTTCCACAGACATTGATTCTCACAGGGGTAAAGTTTCACAGACACTGACTCTCACTGGGGTACAGTTCCACAGACACTGACTCTCACTGTGGTACAGTTCCACAGACACTGACGCTCATTGGGGTACAGTTCCACAGACGCTGACTCTTACTGGAGTACCGTTCCACAGACATTGACTCTCGCAGGGGTACAGTTCAGAGACACTGACTCTCATAAGAACATAAGAATTAGGCGCAGGTGTCAGCCATACGCCCCCTCGAGCCTGCTCTGCCATTCAATAAGATTATGGCTGATCTTTGTCCTCAACTCCATTTTCCTGCCTGATCTCCATATCCCTTGATTCCCCTACAGTCCAAAAATCTACCTTTGTTTGCCTTGTATATACTCAACAGTACTTTGAGGGAGAGAATTCCAAAGATTCAGATCCCTCTGAGTGAATAAATTCCTCCTCATTTCATTCTTAAATGGCCAAACCCTTGAACTGAGACTATGCGCCCTAGTTCTAGACTCTCCAGCCAGGGTAATCACACTCTCAGTATCGACAATGTCAATCCGTGGGTACAATTGTGCAACACCTGAAGATCTACTCCAGGTGATTTCACTGGTTTCGGAAAGAGGGGGAGAAAAATACTGACCAAACAGAAATGAAATGATGACAAAGGCCACATGGAGTGAGATTGTAGGGATACAGACCATGGACAGAGAGTGTCCAGAGACAGAGAGTGACCAGGGACAGAGAGTGACCAGAGACAGAGAGTGACCAGGGACAGAGAGTGTCCAGAGACAGAGCGTGACCATGGACAGAGAGTGTCCAGAGACAGAGAGTGACCAGGGACAGAGAGTGTCCAGAGACAGGGAGTGACCAGAGACAGAGAGTGACCAGAGACAGAGAGTGACCAGGGACAGAGAGTGTCCAGAGACAGAGAGTGACCATGGACAGAGAGTGTCCAAAGACAGAGAGTGACCAGGGACAGAGAGTGACCAGAGACAGAGAGTGACCAGAGACAGAGAGTGACCAGGGACAGAGAGTGTCCAGGGACAGAGAGTGATCAGGGACAGAGAGTGACCAGAGACAGAGAGTGACCAGAGACAGAGAGTGACCAGGGACAGAGAGTGACCAGGGACAGAGAGTGTCCAGAGACAGAGAGTGACCAGGGACAGAGAGTGACCAGGGACAGAGGGTGACAAGGGACTGAGAGTGACCAGAGACAGAGAATGACCAGAGACAGAGAGTGACCAGGGACAGAGAGTGACCAGGGACAGAGAGTCACCAGAGACAGAGAGTGACCAGGGACAGAGAGTGTCCAGGGACAGAGAGTGACCAGGGACAGAGAGTGACCAGAGACAGAGATTGACCAGAGACAGAGAGTGACCAGGGACAGAGAGTGACCAGGGACAGAGAGTGTCCAGAGTCACAGAGTGACCAGGGACAGAGAGTGACCAGGGACAGAGGGTGACCAGGGACAGAGAGTGTCCAGAGACAGAGAGTGACCAGGGATAGAGAGGGACCAGGGACCAGGGACAGAGGGTGACCAGGGACATAGAGTGACCAGAGACAGAGAGTGACCAGAGACAGAGAGAGACCAGGGACAGAGAGTGTCCAGAGACAGAGAGTGTCCAGAGACAGAGAATGACCAGGGACAGAGAGTGTCCAGAGACAGAGAGTGACCAGGGACAGAGAGTGACCAGAGACAGAGTGTGACCAGGGACAGAGAGTGACCAGAGACAGAGAGTGACCAGGGACAGAGAGTGACCAGAGACAGAGAGTGACCAGAGACAGAGAGTGACCAGAGACAGAGAGTGACCAGGGACAGAGAGTGTCCAGAGACAGAGAGTGACGAGGGACAGAGAGTGACCAGGGACAGAGGGTGACAAGGCACTGAGAGTGACCAGAGACAGAGAGTGACCAGAGACAGAGAGTGACCAGGGACAGAGAGTGACCAGGGACAGAGAGTGTCCAGGGACAGAGAGTGACCAGGGACAGAGAGTGACCAGAGACAGAGATTGACCAGAGACAGAGAGTGACCAGGGACCGAGGGTGACCAGGGACAGAGAGTGTCCAGAGTCAGAGAGTGACCAGGGACAGAGAGTGACCAGGGACAGAGGGTGACCAGGGACAGAGAGTGTCCAGAGACAGAGAGTGACCAGGGATAGAGAGGGGGCAGGGACAGAGGGTGACCAGGGACATAGAGTGACCAGAGACAGAGAGTGACCAGAGACAGAGAGAGACCAGGGACAGAGAGTGTCCAGAGACAGAGAGTGTCCAGAGACAGAGAATGACCAGGGACAGAGAGTGTCCAGAGACAGAGAGTGACCAGGGACAGAGAGTGACCAGAGACAGAGAGTGACCAGGGACAGAGAGTGACCAGAGACAGAGAGTGACCAGGGACAGAGAGTGACCAGGGACAGAGAGTGACCAGAGACAGAGAGTGACCAGAGACAGAGAGTGTCCAGAGACAGAGAGTGACCAGAGACAGAAAGTGACCAGGGACAGAGAGTGACCAGGGACAGAGAGTGTCCAGAGACAGAGAGTGACCAGAGAAAGAGAGTGACCAGGGACAGAGAGTGACCAGGGACAGAGAGTGACCAGGGACAGAGAGTCACCAGAGACAGAGAGTGACCAGGGACAGAGAGTGACCAGGGACAGAGAGTGTCCAGGGACAGAGAGTGACCAGGGACAGAGAGTGACCAGGGACAGTGAGTGTCCAGAGACCGAGAGTGACCAGGGACAGAGAGTGACCAGGGACAGAGGGTGAACAGAGACAGAGAGTGGCCAGAGACAGAGAGTGACCAGAGACAGAGAGTGATCAGGGACAGAGAGTGACCAGGGACAGAGAGTCACCAGAGACAGAGAGTGACCAGGGTCAGAGAGTGACCAGGGACAGAGAGTGTCCATGCACAGAGAGTGACCAGGGACAGAGAGTGACAAGAGACAGAGAGTGACCAGAGACAGAGAGTGACCAGGGACAGAGAGTGTCCAGAGACAGAGAGTAACCAGAGACAGAGAGTGACCAGGGACAGAGAGTGACCAGGGAGAGACAGTGTCCAGAGAGAAAGAGTGTCAAGAGACAGAGAGTGAAAAGAGACAGAGAGCGACCAGAGACAGAGAGTGACCAGGGACAGAGAGTTACCAGGGACAGAGAGTGACCAGAGGCAGAGAGTGTCCAGAGACAGAGAGTGTCCAGAGACAGAGAGTGTCCAGAGACAGTGAGTGACCAGAGACAGAGAGTGACCAGGGACAGAGAGTGACCAGGGACAGAGAGTGTCCAGAGACAGAGAGTGACCAGAGACAGAGAGTGATCAGGGACAGAGAGTGACCAGGGACAGAGAGTGACCAGGGACAGAGAGTGACCAGGGACAGAGAATGACCAGGGACAGAGGGTGACCAGAGACAGAGAGTGACCAGAGACAGAGAGTGACCAGAGACAGAGAGTGACCAGGGACAGAGAGTGACCAGGGACAGAGAGTGTCCAGAGGCAGAGAGTGACCAGGGACAGAGAGTGACCTGGGACAGAGAGTGAGCAGGGACAGAGGGTGACCAGAGACAGAGAGTGACCAGAGACAGAGAGTGACCAGAGACAGAGAGTGACCAGGGACAGAGAGTGACCAGGGACAGAGAGTGACCAGAGGCAGAGAGTGACCAGGGACAGAGAGTCACCAGGGACAGAGAATGACCAGGGATAGAGAGTGACCAGGGACAGAGGGTGACCAGGGACAGAGAGTGACCAGAGACAGAGAGTGACCAGAGACAGAGAGTGACCAGGGGCTGAGAGTGTCCAGAGACAGAGAGTGTCCAGAGACAGAGAGTGACCAGGGACAGAGAGAGTCCAGAGACAGAGAGTGACCAGGGACAGAGAGTGACCAGAGACAGAGAGTGACCAGGGACAGAGAGTGACCAGAGACAGAGAGTGACCAGGGACAGAGAGTGACCAGAGACAGAGAGTGACCAGAGACAGAGAGTGACCAGAGACAGAAAGTGACCAGGGACAGAAAGTGACCAGGGACAGAGAGTGACCAGGGACAGAGAGTGACCAGGGACAGAGAGTGTCCAGAGACAGAGAGTGACCAGAGACAGAGAGTGACCAGGGACAGAGAGTGACCAGTGACAGAGAGTCACCAGAGACAGAGAGTGATCAGAGACAGAGAGTGACCAGGGAAAGAGAGTGTCCAGGGAAAGAGAGTGACCAGGGAGAGAGAGTGACCAGGGACAGAGAGTCTCCAGAGACAGAGAGTGACCAGAGACAGAGAGTGACCAGAGACAGAGAGAGACCAGGGACAGAGAGTGTCCAGAGACAGAGAATGACCAGGGACAGAGAGTGTCCAGAGACAGAGAGTGACCAGGGACAGAGGGTGACCAGAGACAGAGAGTGACCAGGGACAGAGAGTGACCAGTGAAAGAGAGTGACCAGAGACAGAGAGTGACCAGAGACAGAGAGTGTCCAGAGACAGAGAGTGACCAGAGACAGAAAGTGACCAGGGACAGAGAGTGAGCAGGGACAGAGAGTGTCCAGAGACAGAGAATGACCAGAGACAGAGAGTGACCAGGGACAGAGAGTGACCAGGGACAGAGAGTCACCAGAGACAGAGAGTGACCAGGGACAGAGAGTGACCAGGGACAGAGAGTGTCCAGGGACAGAGAGTGACCAGGGACAGAGAGTGAACAGGGACAGAGAGTGTCCAGAGACAGAGAGTGACCAGGATAGAGAATGACCAGGGACAGAGGGCGAACAGAGACAGAGAGTGGCCAGAGACAGAGATTGACCAGAGACAGAGATTGACCAGGGACAGAGAGTGACCAGGGACAGAGAGTCACCAGAGACAGAGAGTGACCAGGGACAGAGAGTGACCAGGGACAGAGAGTGTCCAGGGACAGAGAGTGACCAGGGACAGAGCGTGACCAGCGACAGAGAGTGTGCAGAGACAGAGAGTGACCAGGGACAGAGAGTGACCAGGGACAGAGGGTGAACAGAGACAGAGAGTGGCCAGAGACAGAGTGTGACCAGAGACAGAGAGTGACCAGGGACAGAGAGTGACCAGGGACAGCGAGTCACCAGAGACAGAGAGTGACCAGGGACAGAGAGTGACCAGGGACAGAGAGTGTCCAGGGACAGAGAGTGACCAGGGACAGAGAGTGACAAGAGACAGAGAGTGACCAGAGACAGAGAGTGACCAGGGACAGAGAGTGTCCAGGGACAGAGACAGAGAGTGACCAGAGGCAGAGAGTGTCCAGAGACAGAGAGTGTCCATTGACAGAGAGTGCCCAGAGACAGAGAGTGACCAGAGACAGAGAGTGACCAGGGACAGAGAATGACCAGGGACAGAGAGTGTCCAGAGACAGAGAATGACCAGAGAAAGAGAGTGACCAGGGACAGCGAGCGACCAGGGACAGAGAGTGTCCAGAGACAGAGAGTGACCAGAGACAGAGAGTGACCCGGGACAGAGAGTGACCAGGGACAGAGAGTGACCAGAGGCAGAGAGTGACCAGGGACAGAGAGTGACCAGGGACAGAGAGTGACCAGGGACAGAGAGTGTCCAGGGACAGAGAGAGACCAGAGACAGAGAGTGACCAGAGACAGAGAGTGACCAGGGACTGAGAGTGACCAGAGACAGAGAGTGACCAGAGACAGAGAGTGATTAGGGACAGAGAGTGACCAGGGACAGAGAGTGACCAGAGACAGAGAGTGACCAGAGACAGAGAGTGACCAGAGACAGAGAGTGACCAGGGACAGAGAGTGACCAGAGACAGAGAATGACCAGAGACAGAGAGTGACTAGGGACAGAGAGTGACCAGGGACAGAGAGTGACCAGGGACAGAGAGTGTCCAGGGACAGAGAGTGACCAGAGACAGAGAGTGACCAGAGGCAGAGAGTGACTAGAGACAGAGAGTGACCAGAGACAGAGAGTGACCAGGGACAGAGAGTGACAAGAGACAGAGGCCTAGAAATTCATTTTGGGGCGGCCAGCTCGCTCATGCCCAAAAGTTAGCGCTGGGCGGGGAGCCATTAGCGATCGCCAGATATTCAGTGTTTGCGCCCCAAATCGGAACCGGGCGCTATACCAGGGTGTGCCCGCCTCCGCTTGGGGTGCTGACACTGAATTTCAGCGCTCTTGGCACTGCTGCGCCAGCCGCTGCGGAGCGGCAGGCTGCGGTACTGCAGGCCTCCTCCTTCTCTTAAGGGGAAGCTGCCTGCAACGGGGAGATCGCCGCTGGAGAGTGCCGGCAAATGAGCCCGGCACCACGGAGAAGTGCCGGGTTCGCGGAAAGCAGCCGGCAATGCCGCGGGGGGTGCGGTGGAGGAGGCCGGGGAAGGAGGTGCGGGCAGGCGGCCGCCGAAAAAGCGGCCGGCCGCACCTTCACCTTTAAAGCGCCCCACTAAGGCTACAGCACGGCCCCGTTTTCTGGTCGCTGTTTGCGGCCGCTTCGGAGGAGGCGGCCGCTACTAAATATGGGGATCGGGCCGGTTTCGGGGCCGAACCGGGGCACTGCGCACACCGATGACGTCATCGGTGCCGGCGCAGTGCTAATGGCTACCGCCGCCAATACCGCTGCGCTGAATATCAGCGCAAACTCATTTTTGGCGCAGAAGCCCTCTTTAGGCGGTAACTGGCCGCAAAGCTGGCAGCGCCTTAATGAATTTCTAGGCCAGAGAGTGACCAGAGACAGAGAGTGACCAGGGACAGAGAGTGACCAGAGACAGAGAGTGTCCAGAGACAGAGAGTGACCAGGGACAGAGAGTGACCAGAGACAGAAAGTGACCAGGGACAGAGAGTGACCAGGGACAGAGAGTGTCCAGAGACAGAGAGTGACCAGGGACAGAGAGTGACCAGAGACAGAGAGTGACCAGGGACAGAGAGTATCCAGAGACAGAGAGTGACCAGAGACAGAAAGTGACCAGGGACAGAGAGTGACCAGGGACAGAGAGTGACCAGAGACAGAGAGTGTCCAGGGACAGAGAGTGACCAGAGACAGAGAGTGACCAGGGACAGAGAGTGACCAGGGACAGAGAGTGACCAGAGACAGAGAGTGACCAGAGACAGAGAGTGTCCAGAGACAGAGAGTGACCAGAGACAGAAAGTGACCAGGGACAGAGAGTGACCAGGGACAGAGAGTGACCAGGGACAGAGAGTGACCAGGGACAGAGAGTGTCCAGAGACAGAGAGTGGCCAGAGACAGAGAGTGACCAGAGACAGAGAGTGACCAGAGACAGAGAGTGATCAGAGACAGAGAGTGACCAAGGACAGAGTGTGTCCAGGGACAGAGAGAGACCAGGGACAGAGAGTGACAAGGGACAGAGAGTGTCCAGCGACAGAGAGTGACCAGGGACAGAGAGTGACCAGGGACAGAGGGTGACCAGAGGCACAGAGTGACCAGAGACAGAGAGTGACCAGGGACAGAGAGTGACCAGGGACAGAGAGTGTCCAGGGACAGAGAGTGACCAGGGACAGAGAGTGTCCAGAGACAGAGTGTGACCAAGGACAGAGAGTGACCAGGGACAGTGAGTGACCAGGGACAGAGAGTGACCAGGGACAGAGGGTGACCAGGGACAGAGAGTACCCAGAGACAGAGCTTGACCAGAGACAGAGGGTGACCAGGGACAGAGAGTGTCCAGAGACTGAGAGTGTCCAGAGACAGAGTGTGACCAGGGACAGAGAGTGTCCAGAGACAGAGCGTGACCAGGAACAGAGAGTGACCAGAGACAGAGAGTGACCAGGGACAGAGAGTGACCAGAGACAGAGAGTGACCAGAGACAGAGAGTGACCAGGGGCAGAGAGTGACCAGAGACAGAGAGTGACCAGAGACAGTGAGTGACCAGAGACAGAGAGTGTCCAGAGACAGTGAGTGACCAGAGACAGAGAGTGACCAGGGACAGAGAGTGACCAGGGACAGAGAGTGACCAGGGACAGAGAGTGTCCAGAGACAGAGAGTGACCAGAGACAGAGAGTGACCAGAGACAGAGAGTGACCAGAGACAGAGTGTGACCAGGGACAGAGAGTGACCAGAGGCAGAGAGTGTCCAGAGACAGAGAGTGACCAGGGACAGAGAGTGACCAGAGACAGAGAGTGACCAGGGACAGAGAGTGACCAGGGACAGAGAGTGTCCAGAGACAGTGAGTGACCAGAGACAGAGAGTGACCAGAGACAGAGAGTGACCAGTGACAGAGAGTGTCCAGAGACAGAGAGTGACGAGGGACAGTGAGTGACCAGGGACAGAGAGTGACCAGAGACAGAGAGTGACCAGGGACAGAGGGGGAGAAATTCATTGTAGCCAAGGGTGGGTGCTAACTTTGGAAAAGTTTGAGGTAATGAATCTCGCTGCATGCAAAATTCAGTGTCATCGCTCAAAGAAAGGATGGGAGCGCTAAATCAAGCGCTAATGACCTAGCTCAGTGGCATTGATTCAAAGTGCTAATCAATTTCAGGTTCAGTCTAATTGCTAGTCGTCATTGCCACAGGCTCTTTCCAGTTCTTATCCGGGAGGACCAATCATGCTGCAGAACCTCATTCTCAGCATTACTGGTACTGCAGCTGTCTAAGCAAGCAGCAGAAGGCCAAGGAGAAGGAACCAGACCACTGAAGGAGGTGTCATTATGGCAGATCCACGCCCCAGGGAGAGAGCCTGCAGATTCAGGCCTTGGTGTTTGTAGTGTATGTGCTTTAAGTCAGAACTACTTTTTACAGCTCCTGTATACTGTAGTATCGGCAGTGACCACACCGGTGCTGCAGTATACAGGAGCTGTACGCATGCTGTGCGCATGCCTCTGTACCCCAGTCTAGAGATTACCCTCCTCCAGTAAAGACCTGTTATTTGTTTATGTACAGCATCTGTGTAATTATTTATCCACTGAACCATGGATCTAACAGTGGCGACGAGTGTTGATGCGAATCTAGCTGCAACATAAAAAAAAATTTAAAAAAATAGTCGAGTCCAGGAACACGGGCATCGACCGCGAGCAACCACCCAGCAGTCAGGCAGAGATACAACTTCACTGGGGAGGTTGTGGAGAGCCGGGCTTGGTTCCCCAGCCACAACGAGCAGTAAGAGACCGACGACAGGTCCAGAACAGACCCTTCCCGAGCAGCGGCGGCTGGAGCCGACCGATGGCAGAGAGAGAGAGCCGGGCAGCGTCGACGGGGTAAGAAAGAGGGTGAAGAGAGCAGGGCGCAGCCGGGGATTGATCACCGAGCGGCGTCGAGGAAAAATACTGCAAACCGGAGAGAGAGAGGGTAAGAAACAGCCGGGTTCTAGACTGAGCGGCATCGACAAATATCAAGAGAAGAACGCGCAGAGCACAGCCAGGGATCACGGGCTGATCAGGGTCCGCGGGGCGAAGCAAGGGGAGATGCCTTTGAGCCGCGGAGAAGCAGGGAGAGCACGGGAGACGCCATTGAGCCGCGGAGAAGCAGGGAGAGCGCGGGAGGCGCCATTGAGCCGCGGAGAAGAAGGAAGAGCGCGGGAGACGCCATTTTGCGAAGCCACAGCGGAGAAGACGGGCGAGCGCGGGAAGGAAGGAAAGCGCGGGAGACGCCATTTTGTGCCAGCGGAGAAGAAGGGGATGCGCGGGAGGCGCCATTGGTGATAGTTAACGCACAACCAAGGATGCCGAAGAGTGGCAGTATCTCTACGTTCGACAATGAAGTCGAGGATTGGGCGACATATGTGGAACGCATTGAGGTGTACTGCAGGGCAAATGAAGTGCCAGATGCTAATAAAGCACTGGTTCTGTTAAATTCCATGGGTGCAAAAACTTATGGGTTACTGCGAAATCTAATAACCCCAGAGAAGCCGGTAAACAAGAATTTTGAAAGCATAGTAGAAATCCTACAGGACCACTTAAACCCCACACCGCTGCTGATAGCAGAATGATTTAAGTTCCATAAAAGGAACCAACACAAAGACGAAAGCAATGCTGAGTACCTAACGGAACTGCGCAAGCTATCGAAATACTGCCAGTTTGGAGTGGGACTAGCAGACACGTTAAGGGACAAGTTTGTGTGTGGGCTACAAAGTGAAGGAACCCAGAAACGGCTTCTATCAGAAAAGGACCTTACGCTGGACAAAGCTTTCAGTATGGCAGTATCACACGAAGCAGCCACAAGGGGCGCTGCAGAGATACAACGGAGACTGCAAGAATATGGCACCAACGAAATGACCTATGGAACAGGGAAGTACTATCGCTGCGGCAGAACAACACATGACCAGAAAGATTGTTGGTTCAAGGACCAAGTTTGCAGACAGTGTGGAAAAGCAGGACACATAGCAAGAGTCTGCAGGTCTGGGAAGAAAACCAACAGTAAGAAATCTCCACAGGAGAAGTACAAAAAGGTACACCAGGTAATGGACAGTAGTTCAGACGAACAGAAAAATGACACAGACTCCGGAAGCAAGGAGCTGTGTTGTCTGAAACTACATAATGTAACCAAAATGGAGGATCACCAGACTATCTGGGTTACACTCAAGATAGACGGAGTCCAAGTGGAAATGGAATTGGACACAGGGTCAGCTCTAACAGTCATAAATCTAAGAGACTACAAGCGGCTATTTTCACACATACCCTTGAAAGCTACAGAGATTGTCTTGAAGACGTATACGGGGCAAAAAGTCTACCCCAAAGGAAAAATAAGGGTGAAAGTGACATATAAAGGTCAGGAAATACCTAAAATGGATATATATGTTTTGCCAAATGGAGGACCACCACTACTAGGACGTGAATGGATCCGGAAGATACATTTAGATTGGCATTCCATACAGGCACTGAAGGTGGAGGCCAAAAAGGATGACGACGTCACACCTGGACGACTGTCAAAAATGCTAACTGACGCAAAAGAAGTGTTCCAGGAGGGACTAGGAACACTAAAAGGAATAACAGCAACAATTAAAATAGAGGATAATGCAAGCCCAAAGTTTCTGAAGGCCAGACCAGTGCCTTATGCGATCAGACCAGCGGTTGAAGCAGAGCTGGAAGGGTTGGAACGTTCAGGAGTACTTGTAAGAATTCGCAATAATTTACAGTTCTGAAGATCAATTTTTTTGATTAAAGAATCCCTGGGCATTGTGCTTTTAAATTTCCAGGGATAAAAATGGCTGTCACCACATGGCCGAAGACAAAGGACAATGCTTTGTTTACAAAGCAATTGAATGTTATTAGCATTTGTTTGTATATCGAGTGGATACATCTAAACTGCAGAAGAGACTTTTGTATCTTGAATGGGATCCGTTTAAGAATTGAATGGGTCTAAATCACCTAGCATTCTGGACAATAGAGCAGTTGTATTTCCCTTTTGTTTCAGCCCAGGGAGCTCCGGAAGACACATTAACCCAGTCTAACCACTTTGAGTTAGCCAATCATAGCTTTCTCTTGTGTATTGGATCCTTTGGGCGGGGAATTTTGCACACAGCCCTTGCAAGGCAGAACGGCAGGATCTCACCAGGTATAAAAGATAGCTGCTGGGAAGCTATCACTCTTTTTACTTCGCTGGACCACAGGTGAGCAGGGTGTTCTGACTCCTCAACAAGGCAACTTAGCAGGAGTTTGGGGTGGTGATTTAAGGGAATTGCTAAGATTGTTTAAATAACATTGTAGCCATTGTATCCCTCGTTTTCGCCATCTGCAACCCCCTGTTATATAGTTTTACTGTAATTACTGTGTTCGTGTGGTATAGTTTATTCTTTTGATTGTAGTTTATTTAGGTAATAAAACTTGATTTTTCTACCATCCAAACCACTTGTCCGTTTTAAAATCATTAATTATAAGTTCCTCCACTCAGAACTGAAGGAGGGTAGCGATTCGAAACCGTTGTTTGTAATTTGGTTTAGAGTGCAGCAGCAAAAGGCTGTTGACCAGGTGAATTACCGTAAACCAGGTAAAAGGTTGGAATTGGTCAGAGCTCAGAGGCAAATGCTGCTGGCCAGGTAAATTACCATAAACCAGTCAAAAGAAGCCCCCCCCCTTACATACTGTCCAAAGTGGACTGGAGCGAGTGGGCTACACCCATCGTTCCTGTAATGAAGAGGTCGTTGAGTAATACGCCTGGGGAACCAAAGAAGGTCCGCATCTGTGGGGATTTTAAGGTGACAGTGAACCCAGTCCTTCACATGGTGCAATATCCGCTTCCACAAATTGAGGATATTTTTGCCTCGCTATCTGGTGGTAAACGCTTCACCAAAATTGATCTAGCCCAGGCGTACTTGCAAATGGAGGTAGAAGAAGCTTCAAAACATTACCTTACGATCAACACCCATAAAGGTCTCTATCAATACAACCGGCTGGTGTTTGGAGTAGCCTCGGCTCCGGCTATCTGGCAAAGGGCAATGGATCAGGTCCTGCAAGGGATTCCAGGGACCCAGTGTTATTTGGATGACATCTTGGTCACGGGCGAAAATGACGGTGATCACCTCGCTAACTTGGAGAAGGTGCTCGCCAGATTAAAGGAATATGGGCTACGAGCTAATCGCCACAAGTGCGAGTTTTTCCAGAAACAGATCTCGTATTGCCGCCACCTCATCGATGAAGAGGGGTTACATAAGTCCCCTGACAAGATAGAGGCAGTAGTCAAGGCTCCAGCACCGGAAAATGTGTCACAACTGAGGTCGTTCCTCGGGCTGGTAAACTATTACCACAAGTTCTTACCAAATTTGTCGACGGTATTACACCTGCTGAACACCCTACTGCAAACAGGGGTACCATGGAAGTGGGATGACGAACGTAGACGTGCTTTCCAGAAGTGTAAAGAATTGATCACATCAAAAGAGGTGTTGGCCCATTTCAACCCAGCACTACTAATTCGTTTGGCATGTGATGCATCACCCTATGGCATTGGAGCGGTGCTGTCGCACAAATTCCCAGACGGGTTGGAGAGGCCAGTAGCCTTTGCGTCTCGGTCACTAACCTCAGCCGAGCGCAACTACGCCCAGATTGACAGGGAGGCCCTCAGCCTAGTATGGGGAGTAAAAAAATTCAACCACTATCTGCATGGGCAGAAGTTCACCTTGCTGACTGACCACCAACCACTTGTTTCCATCTTTAATCCTAAGAAGGGCGTGCCAATAATGACTGCACAGCGGTTACAAAGATGGTCCCTGTTTCTAGGGGCGAATCAATATGAAATAGAATATAAAGGCACGAGACAGCATGGGAACGCTGATGGGCTATCGCGCCTGCCACTGCCTACTGTGGAGGAAGCACCAGCAGTGGACCCTATCGAGATATTTTATTCGTCGATAATTGAACGATTGCCAGTAACAAATGCGGATATAGAGAAGGAGACCCGCAATGATCCAACGCTGTCACGGGTATATGAATTGACGGTGAGGGGATGGCCAACACATGGCGACTCACTGTTGCCAGCATTCTCATCCAGAAGAGAACAGCTGTCAGTATGCCAGGGGACAGTGATGTGTGGATCCAGAGTGGTGATTCCACCCAAGTTAAGGGAGAGAGTGCTAAATGAGCTACATGAAGGTCATCTGGGGGGAGAGAAAATGAAAAGCCTTGCTAGGGCTTATATGTGGTGGCCGGGAATCGATCAACAAATCGAAGACCTAACTAAGAGCTGCTTAGGATGCCAGAAGGTCCAAGATGCACCACCACATGCCCCTCTACACCCATGGGAATGGCCCTCCTCTCCATGGCAACGGGTGCACATTGATTTTGCTGGTCCATTCATGGACTCAATGTTCTTAATAGCAGTGGATGCTCATTCAAAGTGGTGATAAAGATGTCTTCAACCACTACAGAGAAAATGATTGCAGTCCTACGGACCATATTTGCCAGAAACGGGTTGCCAGAGCAGATCTGCTCTGATAATGGACCACAGTTTGTGTCTGATGAGTTCCAAAAATTCATGAAAAGGAATGGGGTAAGGCATTACACATCCGCCCCGTATCATCCAGCCACCAATGGATTGGCTGAGAGGTTCGTACAAACCTTTAAGAAGGCGATAAAGGCCATGTGCGATGAGGAAATTCCACTACAGCATAAGATGGACAATTTCTTATTAGCCTACTGAAACGCGACACATGCAGTTACCAACCAGACCCTGGCCATGATGTTCTTTAACCGAAGGTTGAGATCGCGTCTGGACTTGCTCAGACCAAATGTGCGAAGAAATGTTGAGGACAAACAATTCCAGCACATCAACGAGAAGCCGATAAGGAGCTTCAATGTAGGGCAACCAGTCTTGGCCCGGGACTATCGAACAGAGAAGTGGCAACCCGGAACGATATGTACAAGGCAGGGACCATTAATGTACACAGTGGATGTCGGGGAGAACATTGTGAGACGCCACGTCGATCAGATCTTAGCATCACAGGAATGCGTCAACTCCATGTCTCGAGTACCTGGGGATGAACCTGACATACCGGTAGTATCTACTTCAGACCCAGTAGCAGTGGAACCCGATGAACTACCCGATGAAAGGGGCTCAGAATTGCCTCTGCACCAAGAACGAAAACCTCCGGAAAGGCGCTATCCCGAAAGGGTCAGGAAGCCGCCCCAAAGACTGAATCTATAAATGGACTTTTGTTATTGAATGCACATGTAAAAATGTAATTGTTATTTGAATATTAAGGGGGTATTATTAATCTAAAAAGGGAGGAATTGTAGTGTATGTGCTTTAAGTCAGAACTACTTTTTACAGCTCCTGTATACTGTAGTACCGGCAGTGACCACACCGGTATATAAGCTGTGCGCATGCCTCTGTACCCCAGTCTAGAGATTACCCTCCTCCAGTAAAGACCTGTTATTTGTTTATGTACAGCATCCGTGTAATTATTTATCCACTGAACCACAGATCTAACAGTGTTCGCTGTGGAGAGACGGAGGGCGGTGCTCTACCCAGCAAGTGGCAGGAGGCCCTCGCCACAAGTCCTCTGCACCATGTGGAGGGAGGTAGCCCAGCAGCTCTCGGGCAGCACTGTGGTCCCCAGGACCCACACACAGTGCAGGAAGAAATTTAACAACCTCACTCGGGTGGTCAGGGTGAGTCAATGCTTCAATAAATGCTACATAGCACCATCTGAACCTTAGTCTGCACACACTGGCTAAAGTACCACACCCCCAGCACTCACCCACCAACAATCTCCACCCACCAACACACACACCCACATCTCATACCTTGCACACAATGACAGCTATTCAACTACGGCAGGTGCATCTCCCAAACACATTGCTCCACACTCACTCACACACTTTCCTTTCTCTTGCAGGCCAAGGTGACTCACAACAGGAGGGGGCAGGAGTGCACAGGTGGGGGACGAGCCGACACCCAACCACTGTCTGCGCTGCAGAATCGAGTGCTGCAGATTATTGGGCGCCAGGTGGTTGGCGCCGTGGCCACCGGCGACATTGACCCCCTTGGGGACAACAACGGAATTTTCATCCCTACTCCTTCTTCTCACATCCCACTTCCCCCTCACCCCACAAGCCTTTCCCACTTTCCAGCTAATCACGCTGTCTCCATGCATTTCTCCCTTCCTGCCCCCCTCCCCTCACCTTAACACGACTCTTGTGGCCTTTATGCTTTCAGATAATGAGCAAGCACCTGAGCAGCCTGCCCCTGAGGGCACCGTAGAGAGCGAGGTGGGAGAAGAGGAGGAGGAAGAACAAACCGCGTCACTGCATGTCTCACCCGCAGGCACCAGCTCAGATACTGGCACTACGCGTTCTTTAGAAGCTAGTATAGTAGTGGGAACTGCACAGGGTGAGGCACCGGGGGCAAGCGGGCTACAGCAAGGCCGGGGGAAAGGATAGCTTATAGACCAGCTCCCCGGAGGGCGAGTTCGTGTGCAAGTTCTGTTGCACAGGACTCAGATGAGGACTTCGATGGAGAGGCCTTTAGAAGAAGGGTGATGGGCAAGCAGATGATAGGTGGAATGGCAAGGGTGCCCGAGAGCCTCTTGGCAATGGTAAGGACTGTGGAGGAGTCCACCTCCAACACTGCACAGAGCTCTAACAGCAGGCGCTAACTGGAGGCACTATGCAACTGAATTTCTCCCCCAGAGAGTCACCAGAGACAGAGAGTGACCAGAGACAGAGAGTGACCAGGGACAGAGAGTGACCAGAGACAGAGAGTGACCAGAGACAGAGAGTGACCAGGGACAGAGAGTCACCAGGGACAGAGAGTGACCAGAGGCAGAGAGTGACCAGGGACAGAGAGTGACCAGAGACAGAGAGTGACCAGAGACAGAGAGTGACCAGGGATAGAGAGTGACCAAAGACAGAGAGTGACCAGGGACAGAGAGTGACCAGGGACAGAGAGTGACCAGAGACAGAGAGTGACCAGGGACAGAGAGTGACCAGAGACAGAGAGTGACTGGGGGCAGAGAGTGACCGGGGACAGAGAGTGACCAAAGACAGAGGGTGACCAGAGACAGAGAGTGACCAGGGACAGAGAGTGACCATGGACAGAGAGTGACCAGAGACAGAGAGTGACCAGCGACAGAGAGTGACCAGGGACAGAGAGTGACCAGAGACAGAGAGTGACCAGGGACTCTGTCTCTGGTCACTCTCTGTCTTTGGTCACTCTCTGTGTCTGGTCACTCTCTATCTCTGGTTACTCTCTGTCCCTGGTCACTCTCTCTTTGGTCACTCTCTGCCTCTGGTCACTCTTCCCTGATTAGTCTCTGCTCCTCATCACTCTCTGTCTTTGGTCGCTCTTCCCAGGTCAGTCCATGCCCATTATCGCTCTCTGTATTTGGTCCCTATCTGTTCTTAGGACAGCAAAACCTGGAATCACAAAGCTCCAGGGCGGACCTGAGACACTAGATAACCAGGGCCACACTACTGCTATAGGAGATCACATTCAGGGGCAGGATATGCTAGCCAAGCACTTCCGATTCATTGTACACGCACAGGCGCACAGCTATATAGCGAGGGAGGTAACTGTATGGGTCAGTGTGTGAGTGTTAAGGGAGACGGTGACTCCAGAAGTTAGAAACAGCTGTATCAGACTACGAGCTGCGTGACATCGACAGACACACACAAACCTCTCTCACCTCTTCCCGACTTCTTCTGCTCCATTCTCGCTGCTCATGAAAAGAAATCAAGATGTTAGAAAAAAACAGTAGAATCGATGACAGAGAACAGATGGAGGGAACATACAGTGAGAACATAAGGAGGGGACAGACAGAGGGGACCAGATGGTGGGGACAGACAGAGGGGAACAGACGGTGGGGGACAGATGGTGGGGACAGACGTTGGGGACAGACGGTGGGGACAGATGGTGGGGAACAGACGGAGGGGAACAGATGCTGGGGAACAGGTGGAAGGGATTGACAGAGGGAACAGACAGTGGGGAACAGATGGTGGGGACAGACGGTGGGGACAGACGGTGGCGACAGACGGTGGCGACAGATGGAGGGGACAGACGGTGGGGACAGACAGTGGGGAACAGACAGTGAGAACATAAGGAGGGGACAGACAGAGGGGACCAGATGGTGGGGACAGACAGAGGGGAACAGACGGTGGGGGACAGATGGTGGGGACAGACGTTGGGGACAGACGGTGGGGACAGACGGTGGGGAACAGACGGAGGGGAACAGATGCTGGGGAACAGGTGGAAGGGATTGACAGAGGGAACAGACAGTGGGGAACAGATGGTGGGGACAGACGGTGGGGACAGACGGTGGCGACAGACGGTGGCGACAGATGGAGGGGACAGACGGTGGGGACAGACAGTGGGGAACAGACAGTGGGGACAGACGGTGGGGAACAGATGGTGGGGACAGAGGGTGGGGACAGACGGTGGGGACAGACGGTGGGGACAGACGGTGGGGAACAGATGGTGGGGACAGAGGGTGGGGACAGACGGTGGGGACAGACGGTGGGGACAGACGGAGGGGACAGACGGTGGGGACAGACGGTGGGGACAGACGGAGGGGACAGACGGTGGGGACAGACGGAGGGGACAGAGGGTGGGGACAGAGGGTGGGGACAGACGGAGGGAACAGACGGTGGGGAACAGATGGTGGGGACAGACAGTGGGGAACAGACGGTGGGGAACAGATGGTGGGGACAGACGGAGGGAACAGACGGTGGGGAACAGACGGTGGGGACAGACGGAGGGGACAGACGGTGGGGAACAGACGGTGGGGACAGATGGTGGGGACAGACGGTGGGGAACAGACGGTGGGGAACAGACGGTGGGGACAGACGGTGGGGACAGACGGTGGGGAACAGACGGTGGGGACAGACGGTGGGGAACAGACGGTGGGGACAGACGGTGGGGAACAGATGGTGGGGACAGACAGTGGGGAACAGACGGTGGGGAACAGATGGTGGGGACAGACGGAGGGAACAGACGGTGGGGACAGACGGTGGGGACAGACAGTGGGGACAGACGGTGGGGAACAGACAGTGGGGACAGACGGTGGGGACAGACGGTGGGGACAGACAGTGGGGAACAGATGGTGGGGACAGACAGTGGGGAACAGACGGTGGGGACAGACGGTGGGGACAGACAGTGGGGACAGACGGTGGGGACAGACGGTGGGGACAGACGGTGGGAACAGATGGTGGGGACAGACAGTGGGGAACAGACGGTGGGGTCAGACAGTGGGGAACAGACGGTGGGGACAGACGGTGGGGACAGACAGTGGGGACAGACGGTGGGGACAGACGGTGGGGACAGATGGTGGGAACAGATGGTGGGGACAGACAGTGGGGAACAGACGGTGGGGTCAGACAGTGGGGAGCAGACGGTGGGGAACAGACGGTGGGGACAGACGGTGGGGGCAGACGGTGGGGACAGACAGTGGGGAACAGACGGTGGGGAACAGACGGTGGGGACAGACGGTGGGGACAGACGGTGGGGACAGACGGTGGGGAACAGATGGTGGGGAACAGACGGTGGGGACAGACGGTGGGGACAGATGGTGGGGACAGACGGTGGGGACAGACGGTGGGGACAGACAGTGGGGACAGACGGTGGGGACAGACGGTGGGGACAGACAGTGGGGAACAGACGGTGGGGTCAGACGGTGGGGAACAGACGGTGGGGACAGACAGTGGGGAACAGATGGTGCGGACAGACGGTGGGGACAGACAGTGGGGACAGACAGTGGGGACAGACGGTGGGGACAGACGGTGGGGACAGACAGTGGGGACAGACGGTGGGGACAGATGGTGGCGACAGACGGAGGGGAACAGATGGTGGGGACAGACAGTGGGGAACAGACGGTGGGGTCAGACGGTGGGGACAGACGGTGGGGACAGACGGTGGGGAACAGACGGTGGGGACAGACAGTGGGGAACAGATGGTGGGGACAGACGGTGGGGACAGACAGTGGGGACAGACGGTGGGGACAGATGGTGGGGACAGACGGAGGGGAACAGATGGTGGGGACAGACAGTGGGGAACAGACGGTGGGGTCAGACGGTGGGGACAGACGGTGGGGACAGATGGTGGCGACAGACGGAGGGGAACAGATGGTGGGGACATAGAAGCATAGAAGATAGGATCAGGAGTGGGCCATTCAGCCCCTTGAGCCTGCTCCGCTATTCAATGAGATCATGGCTGATCATCCAAATTTAGTACCTTGTCCCTGCCTTCTCCCCATATCCCCTGATCCCTTTAGCCTTAAGAAATATATCCAACTCCTTCTTGAATATATTTAATGAATTGGCCTCTACTGCCTTCTTTGGCAGAGAATTCCACAGGTTCACCACTCTCTGGGTGAAGAAATTCCTCCTCATCTCTGTCCTAAATGGCTTACCCCTTATCCTTAGACTGTGACCCCTGGTTCTGGACTCCCCGACCATCGGGAACATCCTTCCTGCATCTAGTCTGTCCGGTCCTGTCAGAATTTTATAAGTTTCGATGAGATCCCCTCTCATTCTTCTAAACTCCAGCGAGTACAAGCCCAATCGACCCAATCTCTCCTCATACGTCATTCCTGCCATCCCAGGTATCAGCCTGGTGAATCTTCGCTGCACTCCTTCCATGGCAAGAACATCCTTCCTCAGATAAGGCGACCAAAACTGCACACAATACTCAAGATGTGGCCTCACCAAGGCCCTGTACAATTGCAGCAAGACATCCTTGTTCCTGTACTCAAACCCTCTCGCTACGAAGGCCAACATACCATTTGCTTTCTTAACCGCCTGCTGCACCTGAATGCTTACTTTCAGCGACTGGTGCACAAGGATGCCCAGGTCTCGTTGCACTTCCCCTTCTCCCAATCTATTGCCATTTAGATAATAATCTGCTTTCCTGTTTTTGACACCAAAGTGGATAACCTCGCATTTATCCACGTTATATTGCATCTGCCATGCTTCTGCCCAATCACCCAACCTGTCCAAATCATACTGGAGTTTCTCGGCATCCTCCTCACAGCACACATGCCCACCCAGCTTTGTGTCATCTGCAAACTTGGAGATATTACATCTAGTTCCCTCGTCCAGATCATTAATATCTTTTGTTCATAGCTGGGGTCCAAGGACCGATCCCTGCGGTACCCCACTAGTCACTGCCTGCCACTCGGAAAAAGACCCGTTTATTCCAACTCTTTGCTTTCTGTCTGCCAACCAGTTCTCTATCCAAGTCAATACCTTGCCCCCAATCCTATGTGCCTTAATTTTACATGCTAATCTCTCTTCAGGACCTTATCGAAAGCCTTTTGAAAATCCAAATACACCACATCCACTGGTTCTCCCTTATCTATTTTATGAGTTACATCCTCAAAAAATTCCAGTAGATTAGTCAAGCATGATTTACCTTTTGTAATGCCATGTTGACTTTGTCCGATCTGGTCACTTTTTTCCAAGTGCTCTGCTATTACATCCTTTATAATGGACTCTAGCATTTTCCCCACTACCGATGTCAGGCTTACCGGTCTGTAATTCCTCGTTTTCTCTCTACCACCCTTTTTGAACAATGGAGTAACATTAGCTACCCGCCAATCCATGGGTACTTTTCCAGAATCTATCGAATTTTGGAAGATGACCATCTACTATTTCTAGGGCCACTTCCTTAAGTACCCTAGGATGTAGATTATCAGGCCCTGGGGATTTATCGGCCCTCAATCCCATCAATTTCCCTAACACCATTTCCCTATAAATACTGATTTCTATCAGTTCCTCCCTTTCATTAGACCCTATGTTCTCTGACATCTTTGGGAGGTTATTTGTGTTCTCCTTTGTGAAGACAGAACCAAAGTATGTATTTAATTGGTCTGCCATTTCTTTGTTCCCCATTATAAATTCCCCTGATTCTGACTGCAAGGGACCTACGCTTGACTTCACCAATCTTTTTCTCTTCACATATCTATAAAAGCTTTTACAATCAGTTTTTATGCTCCCTGCAAGCTAACTCTCATACTCTATTTTCCCCCTCTTAATTAATCCCTTTGTCCTCCTTTGTTGGATCCTAAACTGCTCCCAATCCTCAGGTTTACTGCTTTTTCTGGCCAATTTATATGTCCTCTCCTTGGATCTTATGCTATTCCTAATTTCCCTTGTTAGCCACGGTTGAGTCACCTTTTTTGTTTTATTTTTATGCCAAACTGGGATGAACAAATTCTGTAGTTCATCCATGCGATCTTTGAATGTTTGCCATTGCCCATCCACCATCAACCCTTTGAGTGACATTCCCCAATCAATCCTACCCAACTCGCACCTCAGACCATCGTAGTCTCATTTATTTAAATCCAGGACCTTCGTCTCTGAGTCAACTATTTCACTCTCCATCTTAATGAACAGACGGAGGGGAACAGACGGTGGGGACAGACGGAGGGGAACAGGCGGTGGGGAGTAGACGGAGGGGAACAGACGGTGGGGACAGACGGAGGGAACAGATGGTGGGAACAGATGGTGGGGAACATGTTGGGGGGGGGACAGACGGAGTGAACGGAATTCCAGTTATTAAATGGCCACCCTGGCATCAAGAAGACTGCGGAAGAGACAATGACAGAGATTTATTTTAAAACAATGGATCAAATGTCAGTAAATGTAATTTATAGATTCCACACTCCAGTCTCCAGAAGGGTATTTGTAATCTTAAGATTATTTACTGTTTGCTCCTGTTCTCTTTTTATTCTCCGCTGTCATCTCATTTGCTGTTCTCATTAGCTGATCCTGTGATACGATATGTTCTCCTCTGAGCCCCAGTGGGATTTGAATGAATTGCCGTCCCCAGGATCGGAGAATAAACTGAAGGAACAAAGCAGTTAGTGTGGTTCCTGCTCGGTGCACAGGCCAGTGAACCATCAGGAGCTGGCCCTGTACACAGCCAGCTCAGTCACACACAGTCTCAGTCCTCTCACCCCACTGGGCCGAGCTATAGGACTGCGAACTATGGCCGTCTGGGTCAATCAGTGTGTGACCACTCTCGCCCTTGCTAACTGAGGAAACCATGGCAATGTGAAGCCATAGCAACACTGAATCCCAGCCTGGAATCCTGTTTGATGTATCAGTCTGAGGGATGAGGAGACACTCGAGATACTGGGATTATAGCCACTGGAGTAGAGAAGGCTCAGAGGAGATTTGATAATGGTTATTAAATGATGAAGGGTTTTGATAGAATGAATAGGGAAAGACTATTTAGAAACTAACAGGGGATTGTCGATGAGGTGAGATTGAGTAGACTAGGTCTATATTCCCTAGAGTTTAGAAGAATGAGAGGTGATCTCATTGAAATGTATAAAGCGGATTGACAGGGTAGATGCTGGGAGTATGTTTCCCCTGGCTGGGGAGTCTAGACCTAGGGGTCACAGTCTCAGGATAAGGGGTCGGCCATCTATGACTGGTATCAGGAGAAATTTCTTCACTCAGAGGGTTCTGAATCTTTGGAATTCTCTGCCCCAGAGGGCTGTGGAGGCTCAATCATTGAGTATATTCAAGACAGAGGTCGATAGATTTTTGGATATTAAGCGATTCAAGGGATATAAACAAAACAGGAAAGGAGAGCATAGGAAAAAGCAAAGTAAGGGAGGAAATTGATGGCCAGGGAATAAATAGAGTTATAGAACTGGAGTTTAAAAAGATGGTTAAAAATAAAGTGAGAGGAACTGCTATTAAAAATGAGTTCATCTGCCTGTACAGCAATGCACACAGTGTCTGTAATAAAACATGGGAGCTGGAGGCAATCATGCATTACAAGGAATCAGACATAGTAGGGATTACTGAGACATGGCTACAGAAAAATCAGGACTGGGAATTAAACATTGCAGGATATAACATATTTAGAAATGTTAGAGATAGGAAAAGGGGAGGTGGAGTAGCTATACTTATTAGGGATAACATAATGGCAGTAGAAAAAGTGACGCAGCTAGCAGCAAGACAGAAATAGAATCCATGTGGATAGAGATAAAAGATAATAAAGGATCAATCACACTAATAGGGGCAGTCTACAAACCACCTAATAGTGGAAGGGAGATGGAGGAAGAAATATGCAGACAAATGGTGAATGAATCAGTGCAGATAAGAGAAGTAGAAGTAGGGGAAGATCTAGGCAATAGTGACCACAGTATAATACGCTTTAAGATAATAATTGAGAAGGACATAGGTATGACAAAGACCAGGGTAATAGATTGGAGAAAAGCTGATTTTGAGGGGCTGAGAATAGAACTTGGGAAAATAAAATCGCAACAGTTTTGGCAAACAACAATGTAGAACAGCAATGGGAAACATTTAAAACAGTTTTCAACAGAGTCCAGGAAAAATATGTTCCACTAATAAACAAGAACAAGCTAAATACTAATGAGACGCCATGGATGAAGAAAGCCATAAGGGAAATATTGAGGGTAAGGAAAGAGGCATACATTAAGTACATAGGCAGCAGGGGAGAGCATGATAAGGGAGATTATGAAGGGATTAGGAGAGAAGTCAAAAAAACAATTAGGAAGGCAAAGAGGAACTACAAAATTAAATTATCAAGGAACATAAAACAAAATAGTAAAATATTTTACAGGCACATAAATAAAAAAGGAAGGTCGGGATGGGAATAGGGCCACGAAGGGATGGAGAGGATAATACCACAGGTAGCAATAGAGAGTTAGCAGAGATATTAAATAATTACTTTGCTTCAGTATTTACCAGGGAGATAGAACAAGTGGACAGGACATCGGATGATGAGATTAGTAATGAGTTAACTGCATTTAAAATAAAATGAGGAGATATACTAAATAAACTAATGAAACTCAAAGAGGATAAAACCCGTGGTCTGGACGGATTACATCCACGCATTTTAAAAGAATCTAGGGAAGAAATAGCAGAGGTATTACTACACTTATTTAGTAATTCATTAGAAAAAGGTGTAGAGCCAGAGGACTGGTGGATAGCTGACGTAATACCTATATTTAAGAAGGGAGATAGAATATGTCAAGGGAACTATAGGCCAGTTAGCTTAACATCAGTGGTTGGAAAAATAATGGAATCCCTACAAAAGGATAAACATAGAAACATAGAAACTAGGAGCAGGAGTAGGCCATTCAGCCCTTCGAGCCTGCTCCGCCATTCAACGAGATCATGGCTGATCATCCAAACCCTAGCACCCGGTCCCTACACCGACAGCCATCCCACCCAAGCCCTATCCCCGTAACCCCGTAACCCCGTGTATTTAATCCCCCCTAACACTAAGGGCCAATTTTTATCATGGCCAATCAACCTAACCCGCACATCTTTGGACTGTGGGAGGAAACCGGAGCACCCGGAGGAAACCCACGCAAACATGGGGAGAATGTGCAAACTCCACACAGTCACCCGAGGCCGGATTGGAACCCGGGTCCCTGGCGCTGTGAGGCAACAGTGCTAACCACTATGCCACTGTGCTGCATAAAATAGAAGAACATCTAGAAATGAAAAATATAATAATAGTCAGCATGGATTTCAAAAGGGAAAGTCTTGCTTGACCAAACTAATTGAATTTTTTGAAGAAGTAACAGAGAGAGTAGACAAGGGTAAGGTAGTAGATGTAATTTATCTAGATTTTCAAAAGCCTTCGATAAGGTATCACATAATAGACTAATGAATAAGGTCAGGGAATGCGGGGTCAGAGGACAAGTAGCAGAATGGATAGCTAGCTGGCTTCAAGACAGAAAGCAGAGAGTAGGGGTAAAGGGAAGTTATTCAGAGTGACAGAAGGATCAGTGCTGGGATCACTGTTGTTCATAATTTACATTAATGATTTAGACCTTGGAATCAAAAACACATTTTCTAAATTTGCAGATGACACCAAATTGGGGGGGGATAGCCAATACTGAGGAGGACTGCAACAAATTACAAGAAGACAATGGCCCATAATTTCCAATCCCTACAGGTGTGTACGAGGTGTGTACACACCCGTAGGGACCTCACAAGTGCCGGTTTCAGGCATGTGAAGCGCATGTGCTGAAAACAGGCACTTTTGATCTGTCAAGAATCCTCTTGACAGATCGGACACCTGCCCTGGAGAAGGGCCTCTGCGGGGCAAATAGTTCAACCGCTGAAAACCCTTAAAAATCTTACGCCTGATAAAAGCAGCGTAAGGCCTGCTTTTACCAGCATAAGAGTTTAAAAAAAGTAAAATATATATATTTTTTTCATTCATTTATATTTTAAAAATACTTTAAAAAAGGTAAGTTTATTTTTAGCTCCGTAAAAACTTTAATTATTTTTTTCAAAAAATTTAATTTTTATTTAAAATATTTAATTTAATGTAATTTTAACTCATTTTAAAAATGTGATTTTTTTTTTAAATGATGTCTATCTGTCAAAAGTATGAATGGGGATTCTCTTCTCCCATTGGCTCGCCTGGCCCACGTGATCCCAGGGATCCTTGCAAACCACCTGCGCCCCTGGGATACCTGGGCCTCTGCGCCCACGCACCAGGAGAGGCCCGGGAGCGGAAGAGTCCACACCTCGGGAGCCCTCGGGTAAGGGCGTAGATTTTTTCCCGATAGGAGGCATCTGCACACAGGAAGCCTCCTACCGGAAATTACTGGCCATTGATAAACTCGAAGAATGGGCATATAATTGGCAAGTGAAACTCAGATAAATGTGAGGTATTACATTTTGGTAAGAAAAATAGGAAGGTCACATATTACTCAGAAAATAAGAATCTAAATGAGGTAGAGGAACAAAGGGATTTAGGAGTACAAATACACAAATCACAAAAAGTATGGACACAGGTTAACAAGGCCATAGAAAAAACAAATCAAGCACTAGGATTTATTTATAGAGGGATAGAATTGAAAAGTAGTGTAGTTACGCTAAACTTGTATCGAACCTTGGTTAGACCACACGGAGTATTGTGTGCAATTCTGGTCGCCATATTTATAAAAAGGATATAGAGGTACTGGAGAGGGTGCAGAGAAGATTTACAAGGTTGCAGTTGTGGGCCTTGGTGAGACAACATCTTGAGTATTGTGTGCAGTTTTGGTCGCCTTATCTGAGGAAGGATGTTCTTGCCATGGAGGGAGTGCAGCGAAGATTCACCAGACTAATACCTGGGATGGCAGGAATGACGTATGAGGAGAGATTGGGTCGATTGGGCTTGTACTCGCTGGAGTTTAGAAGAATGAGAGGGGATCTCATTGAAACTTATAAAATTCTAACAGGACTAGACAGACTAGATGCTGGAAGGATGTTCCCGATGGCCGGGGAGTCCAGAACCAGGAGTCACAGTCTAAGGATAAGGGGTAAGCCATTTAGGACAGAAATGAGGAGGAATTTCTTCACCCAGAGAATGGTGAACCTGTGGAATTCTCTACCACAGAAGGCAGTTGAGGCCAACTCATTAAATATATTCAAGAAGGAGTTGGATATATTTCTTAAGGCTAAAGGGATCAAGGGGTATGGGGAGAAAGCAGGGACAGGGTACTGAATTTGGATGATCAACCATGATCGCATTGAATGGTGGAGCAGGCTCGAGGGGCCGAATGGCCTACTCCTGCTCCAATCTTCTATGTTTCTATGTTTCTATGATACCAGAAATGCGAGGGTACACCTATCAGGGAAGGATGAACAGACTGGGTGCTGAGGGGTGACCTAATAGAGGTCTTTAAAATCATGAAAGGTTTTGATAGAGAGAATGTTTCCACTTGTGGGGAAGAGCAAAACTAGAGGCCATCAATATAAGATATAAATGGTATGTTGGCCTTTATTACAAGAGGATTTGAGTATTTGAGTATGAGTAAAGACATCTTACTGCAATTATATAGGGCCCTGGTGAGACCACAGCTGGAGTATAGTCAAAGTTTTGGTCTCCTTACCTAAGGAAGGATATACTTGCCATAGAGGGAGTGCAATGAAGTTTCACCAGACTATTTCCTTCGATGGGGGGGGGTCCATTATAAAAGATGTAATAGCAGAGCACTTGGAAAACAGTGACAGGATCGGACGAAGTCAACATGGATTTACAAAAGGTAAATCGTGCTTCACTAACCTACTGGAATTTTTTGAGGATGTAACTCATAAAATAGATAAGGGAGAACCAGTGGATGTGGTGTATTTGGACTTTCAGAAGGCTTTCGATAAGGTCCCGCATAAGAAATTAGCATGTAAAGTTAAGGCACATGGGATGGGGGCAAGGTATTGACTTGGATAGAGAACTGGTTGGCAGACAGAAAGCAAAGAGTTGGAATAAACGGGTCTTTTTCCGAGTGGCAGGCAGTGACTAGTGGGGTATCGCAGGGATCGGTCCTTGGACCCCAGCTATTCACAATATATATTAATGATCTAGACAAGGGAACTAGTATCTCCAAATTTGCAGACGACACAAAGCTGAGTGGGCGTGTGTGCTGTGAGGAGGATGCCGAGAAACTCCAGGATGATTTGAACAGGTTGGGTGATTGGGCAGAAGCATGGCAGATGCAATATAACGTGGATAAATGTGAGGTTATCCACTTTGGTGTCAAAAACAGGAAGACAGATTATTATCTGAATGGCAATAGATTGGGAGAAGGGGAAGTGCAACGAGACCTGGGTGTCCTTGTGCACCAGTCGCTGAAGGTAAGCATGCAGGTGCAGCAGGCAGTTAAGAAGGCAAATGGTATGTTGGCCTTCGTAGCGAGAGGGTTTGAGTACAGGAACAAGGATGTCTTGCTCCAGTTGTACAGGGCCTTGGTGAGAACACATCTTGAGTATTGTGTGCAGTTTTGGTCGCCTTATCTGAGGAAGGATGTTCTTGCCATGGAAGGAGTTCAGTGAAGATTCACCAGGCTGATACCTGGGATGGCAGGGATGACGTATGAGGAGAGATTGGGTCGATTGGGCTTGTACTCGCTGGAGTTCAGAAGAATGAGAGGGGATCTCATTGAAACTTATAAAATTCTGACAGGACTGGACAGACTAGATGCAGGAAGGATGTTCCCGATGGCGGGGGAGTCCAGAACCAGGGGTCACAGTCTAAGGATAAGGGGTAAGCCATTTAGGACAGAAATGAGGAGGAATTTCTTCACCCAGAGAGTGGTGAACCTATGGAATTCTCTACCACAGAAGGCAGTAGAGGCCAATTCATTAAATATATTCAAGAAGGAGTTGGATATATTTCTTAAGGCTAAAGGGATCAAGGGGTATGGGGAGAAAGCAGGGACCGGGTACTTAATTTGGATGATCAGCCATGATCTCATTAAATGGCGGAGCAGGCTCGAGGGGCCGAATGGCCTACTCCTGCTCCTATCTTCTATGTTTCTATGTTTCTATTGTTCTATGAGGAGAGATTGAGTAGACTAGGCCTATATTCTCTAGAGTTTAGAAGAATGAGAGGTGATCTCATTGAAACATACAAAATTCTTACAGGGCTTGACAGGGTAGATGCTGGGAGGGTGTTTCCCCTGGCTGGGGAGTCTAGAACCAGGGGTCACAGTCTCAGAATAAGGGGTCGGCCATTTAGGACTGAGATGAGGAGAAATGTCTTCACTCAGAGGGTGGTGAATCTTTGTAATTCTCTACCCCAGAGGGCTGTGGAGGATCAGCTGTTGATTATATTCAAGATAGAGATCAATAGATTTTTGAATATTAAGGGAATCAAGGAATATAGGGATAGTGCAGGAAAGTGGAGATGAGGTAGAAGATCAGCCATGGTCTTATTGAATGATGGAGCAGGCTTGAAGGGCCAAACGGCCGACTCCTGCTCCTATTTCTTATGTTCTTAAGTCACCAAAAATCAAATAAGGAATTCAGAAGAAACTTCTTTACCCAGAGATTGGTGAGAATGTGGAACTCGCTACCACAGGGAGTGGTTGAAGCGAATAGCAGAGATGCATTTAAGGGAAGGCTGGACAAACATATGAGGGAGAAGGGAATAGAGGGTTTGCTGATAGAGTTAGATGAGGAAAGACGGGAGGAGGCTCGACGGGAGCATAAACGCCGGCATGGACTGGTTGGGCCAAATGGCCTGTTTCTGTGCGGTATATCCTGTGTAATGATACGGGGAAAGTGTGGGAAGGTGGAGTTGATGTAGAAGATCAGCCATGATCTTATTGAATGGAGGAGCAGGCTCGAAGGGCTGAATGGCCGACTCCTGCTCTTATTTCTTATGTTATGGTTCAAGGTTTCTGTGCATGGATACATGGCTCATTACTAGATCCAGATGTGACTGTAACAGTGACAGTGGCAGGAATGGACAGGGATTTGGGGATGATCATCCGGGGTTAGGGATTAAGCTGGGAGTCTCCCGAGGGCACAATGCTTGAGTGCCTGAGCCATACAGAGCAGAATGTCCAGAGCTTCATTCCCCAGGCTGTGCTGAGTTAGTTGATTCAGGCAATTGGGCCGCTGTAATTGCCTGTGGTGCCCCTGGGCCAGAGTTAAAGCTTCTGATCACTGCCGCAAGATAGCTGGGAATACGTGTGTAATGATCAGTAACCTGTCATTCTGGAATGGTACACTAGGTGGTGCTGTATGTATATAAGAGTGGGCTACCCACGATGCACCAGGCTACCCACAAGGCAGCAGTCAAGATGGATGCCTCTACAGATACTGTACCTAGTCCACATGTGCTCAATAAAGTGTCTAGCAAAAGCTAGCTGTTCTTAATAAAAATGACGAGTTATTAATGAACATAACATGGTACCAGGATTGGTAAGATCTGCTGAATATTGTGCAACGCGACATGGAGAATTTGAAGCCACCAGAGCGTTTGAAACTCACAGGAAATATCGACTACAATTGGCAGACTTTTAAACAACAATTCGAACTCTACATTGCTGCCATCGGGTACGGTACGAAGCCAGACGCAAGGAAAATAGCGTTGCTGCTCACGGTTGCAGGCCCACAGGCGATAGAGGTATTTAATACATTTGTATTTAATCCAGAGGAGAAAAGAGAAAAATTAGATGATGTTCTAAAGAAGTTTGATACACATTGTTCTCCCAAAAAGAATGAAACCTATGAGAGGTACATCTTCTGTTCTCGGACACAGCAGCAAAATGAGACTTTTGAAAGCTTTATGACTGATCTGAAACTGAAAGCACAGACATGTAATTTCTCTGAGCTGAAAGCATCCATGATTCGTGACCAGATTGTGTTTGGTATTCATGATAAAAGAGTCAGGGAACATCTGTTGAGAGAAACTGAACTAACATTGGAAATTGCTGTGAAAATATGCCAAGCCAGCGAGCTAGCTCGAAAGCACGCAAAGACTTTCAGTGACATCAATAATGATGCGATTGTAATGAGTGATAATGCTGCTGTCGGTGCTGTGTCTTACAAGGGGAAGAAACGTGGGCAGAACAGAAATGAAAAGCAATCGGAGGATGAAATTTTTAATTGTAAACACTGTGGTTACAAACACCAGTTAAAACAATGCCCAGCATTTGGAAAAATGTGCACAAAATGTCATGGAAAGAATCACTTTGCCAAACAATGCTTTTCAAAAGTAAAAACAAAGAAAGGGCAACGAGTTAATGTGATTGAGGACACTGATTTAAGTGAAACATGTTTTGTAGGAATGGTGTCATGTGACAATATCAAAAAGGATACAGAAAATGTGCAGCCCTCAGGAATTAACAATGCTGAACATAAAGTTAATGCAGTAAAAGAGGACAAATGGATGATCCCACTGCAGATAAATGGAGCATTAGTTACATTGAAACTAGACACCGGGGCAAAAGCAAACTTAATCAGTATGAGTGACATTAACAATATGAAAGAAAAGCCCAAAATACAGAAAAAGTCAGTACTACTGAAGGACTATAATGGACAGAAAATAGATAGCTTAGGTGTATGCAGACTTAAAGTGACAGTCAAAGACAAGGTGCATCATCTCATGTTTTCTGTTGTGGCTGAAGGACTTGATTCACTGCTGGGTGACAAAGCTTGTGAGGACTTAGAACTGGTCAAGAGAGTCTATCTTATAAACTGTGCCATAAGCAGACCAGATGACTCGGTGGATTCTGTAGTGAATAATTTCCAGGATGTGTTCAAAGGATTTGGAGTTCTACCATTCATTTACAAGATCCAGCTAAACGAGGATGCTCAGCCAGTGGTACATGCTCCACGAAGAGTTCCAGCACCCCTGCGTGACCGGCTCAAGAATGAACTGGACAGAATGACCACACTAGGAGTCATCAGGAAAGTCGAAGAGCCAACAGGCTGGGTTAACTCGATGGTATGTGTAAAGAAAAAGAACAATGATCTAAGAATATGCATGGATCCAAAGGACTTAAATGCAAACATAAAACGTGAACACTACCAGATTCCCAAGCGAGAAGAAATCACCAGTGAAATGTCAGGTGCCAGATACTTTACAAAGCTCGATGCCTCACAAGGATTTTGGCAACTAAAACTGGATGAAGAGGGCACCAAATACTGTACCTTCAACACACCATTTGGCAGGTATTGTTTCCTCAGAATGCCTTTCGGGATAATATCTGCATCTGAAATCTTTCATAGAGCGATGGAACACATAATTGAAGGACTGGAAGGAGTTCGGGTCTATGTTGATGACATCATCATCTGGGGCTCCACATTGAAAGAACACAATGAGAGACTGACTAAAGTGCTACAGAGCATACGCCAGAATGGACTGAAGCTCAACAAAGCCAAGTGTCAGTTTGGCGTCCAGGAAGTCACTTTCCTAGGAGATAATCTATCTGGTAAAGGAATAGAGCCAGATATGGAAAAAGTAAACGCCATACTCAAAATGCCCCGACCCACTGACAAAAAAGGAGTGCTACGCATCATGGGGATGATAAACTTCATTGGAAAGTTCATTCCTAACTTGTCAGCCAAGACAGCCTGTCTGCGAGACCTGCTACGTAAAACAAATGAGTTCGCATGGACAGAAAGACATGAACAAGAGTGGATAAACCTCAAAACAGTGCTGACAACCACACCTGTACTCACCTTCTTTGACCCAACAAAAAGAATCAAAGTGTCAACGGATGCATCAAAAGATGGCCTAGGTGCGGTCTTGCTACAAGCAGAGGGTGAAGATTGGAAGCCTGTTGCCTATGCCTCCAGGTCTATGACTGATAATGAGTGTCGATACGCCCAGATTGAAAAGGAATGTCTAGGCTTGGTAGTTGGACTAGAAAAGTTTCATGGCTACATATATGGACTTCCCACCTTCACAGTGGAGACAGACCACAGCCCATTGGTTGCCATCATAAAAAAGAACCTGAATGAGATGTCTCCAAGGATTCAATGACTCATGATGAAGCTGCAAAGATATGACTTTGAACTGATCTACACACCAGGCAAATACATAGTGTTAGCAGATGCACTATCCCGAGCACCCACAATGAGTCATGTGAGCTCTACTGAAGAAGACGTGGATGTTCATGTGAGTATGGTCACTGCTGCACTGCCCGTGTCAGACACAAAATCAAAGCAAATAGCAGAAGAAACAGTAAAAGATACAGTATTACAAACAGTAATAGAGAACATTCATCATGGTTGGCCAAAAGGTTCCTGTCCAAAATATTTTCACATAAGGTCAAAATTGAGTGTTGCAAGTGGACTATTACTAAACCAGAACAGAATAGTAATTCCACAGGCTCTACGTCAAGACATGCTCAAAAGGATTCATGAGGGACACCTCGGAATTGAAAAATGCAAAAGGAGAGCAAGAGACACTGTTTATTGGCCTGGCATAAATAAGGACATTGAGAACATGATAGGCAAATGTGAGACATGTCAGAAACACCAAAACAAACAAGCAAAGGAACCAATGATAGTAGCTGACATACCAACAGCACCATGGCAAAAGGTTGGTATGGACCTTTTTCATTTAAATGGTAAAGACTATCTAATAGTGATTGACTACTATTCTAACTATCCTGAGATGGCGCTGCTCTCAAGCATGTTTATGTTGTTATGATTGATTGATATTGATTGATACTGATTTTGTTTAACCTCAAAGAAAGGGGGATGTAATGATCAGTAACCTGTCATTCTGGAATGGTACACTAGGTGGTGCTGTATGTATATAAGAGTGGGCTACCCACAATGCACCAGGCTACCCACAAGGCAGCAGTCAAGATGGATGCCTCTACAGATACTGTACCTAGTCCACATGTGCTCAATAAAGCATCTAGCAAAAGCTAGCTGTTCTTAATAAAAACAACTAGTTATTAATGAACATAACAACGTGTGTTTATTGTGTGGGAACAGGGCTTGCTGTGGTACTCGGCCCGGACTGAAGCCAGTGCCCAGTCCCCTTCCAGTGCCCAGCCCCCGTCCAGTGGCCAGTCCCGTGCCGTGCCCAGCCCCCGTCCAGTGCCCAGTCCCCGTCCAGTGCCCAGTCCCGTCCAGTGCCCAGACCCGTCCAGTGCCCAGGCCCCTATCCAGTGCCCAGTCCCATCCAGTGCCCAGCCCCTGTCCAGTGCCCAGCCCCCCATCCAGTGCCCAATCCCCGTCCAGTGCCCAGTCCCGTCCAGGGCCCACTCCCCATCCAGTGCCCAGTCCCCGTCCAGTGCCCAGTCCCATCCAGTGCCCAGTCCCATCCAGTGCCCAGGCCCCCGTCCAGTGCCCAGTCCTGTCCAGTGCCCAGCCCCTGTCCAGTGCCCAGCCCCCTGTCCAGTGCCCAGTCCCCGTCTAGTGCCCAGTCCCGTCCAGTGCCCAGTCCCCGTCCAGTGCCCAGTCCCCGTCCAGTGCCCAGTCCCGTCCAGTGCCCAGTCCCATGAGGCTGAAGGGATGTAACCTGTCACCCCTGGTCCTCTCTAACCTTTACCGCTGCACAATAGAGAGCATCCTGACGAACTGTATCACAGTATGGTATGGCAGCTGTAGCTACTATGACCGGAAAGCCCTGCAGCGGGTAGTCAAAACTGCCCAACGCATTACCAGCACCCGGCTGCCGACCATAGAGCACATCTACCAGAAACGCTGTTTACGGAGGTCACGGACCATCATCAAAGACCCTACCCACCCCAGCCACAGTCTGTTCGCCCTCCTGCCATCTGGGAGACGTTCAGATGCATTCGCACCCGAACGACCAGATTTAGGAACAGTTTCTTTCCCAGGGCTGTCATCCTACTGAACTCCACAAATAAACTCTAAAGCCTGCACATCTGCCAATGCACTTTATTATGGTTATGTTTATGTTAATGTATTACAAGCCAAATGAATGTTGAATGTTTAAATGTCTTAATCTAAATGTACACTCTCGGGAGCCGCAAGCCTACATTTCGTTGTACTGCACTTGTGCACTAACAATGACAATAAAGTTGATTATTATTATTATTATTATTATTATGTTCTGATTGGCTATAAAGGCCTCTCTGGGAGATCCCAGCAACAACGGTCAGTGCAGCGCAGGCTCAGCACCCGGCCGCTCTGGTTTTGGGGCCAATTTGACCCAGCGATAATTTTCGAGAACAGGTCGCTGTGGAATTTGTGTATACACGAGAGCAGGTCCATGCACAGGCTGATTTTACCAGGCCTCACCATCTTCAGACAGAGGAAGTGCTGAGAGCATTGTAAAGAAGACAAAGATGTTGTTTTGACTGTGCGATAGCGAATCACAGCCTGTTTTACATTTCTCACTGTTTTTATTTCCATTGACTTCCATTGGGGAAAGGTGAAAATGTTTTATAATTCGAACAAAGTCAAAATCTACTCCCAAAGACTCCAGACTATAAAATAATCCTTCAATTAAAAAGGGAAATAGCTGAACACCCAGTCCCAGAGTGTGAGAGGACAGTGTGTGACCCACTGTCCCAGAGTGTGAAAGGACAGTGTGTGACCCACTGTCCCAGAGTGTGAAAGGACAGTGAGTGACCCACTGTCCCAGAGTATGAAAGGGCAGTGTCTGACCCACTGTCCCAGAGTGTGAAAGGACAGTGTGTGACCAACTGTCCCAGAGTGTGAAAGGACAGTGTGTGACCCACTGTCCCAGAGTGTGAGAGGACAGTGTGTGACCCACTGTCCCAGAGTGTGAAAGGACAGTGAGTGACCCACTGTCCCAGAGTGTGAAAGGACAGTGAGTGACCCACTGTCCCAGAGTGTGAAAGGACAGTGTGTGACCAACTGTCCCAGAGTGTGAAAGGACAGTGAGTGACCCACTGTCCCAGAGTGTGAAAGGGCAGTGTGTGACCCACTGTCCCAGAGTGTGAAAGGACAGTGTGTGACCCACTGTCCCAGAATGTGAAAGGACAGTGTGTGACCAACTGTCCCAGAGTGTGAAAGGGCAGTGTGTGACCCACTGTCCCAGAATGTGAAAGGACAGTGTGTGACCAACTGTCCCAGAGTGTGAAAGGACAGTGTGTGACCAACTGTCCCAGAGTGTGAAAGGGCAGTGTGTGACCCACTGTCCCAGAATGTGAAAGGACAGTGTGTGACCCACTGTCCCAGAGTGTGAAAGGACAGTGTGTGAGCCACTGTCCCAGAGTGTGAAAGGACAGTGTCTGACCCACTGTCCCAGAGTGTGAAAGGACAGTGTGTGACCCACTGTCCCAGAGTGTGCAAGGACTGTGTCTAACCCTCTGTCCCAATCCCAGAATGTAAACCCTCCTGTCCCCCCAATGCTGTCCCCACACTTACCTGTCGCCCTTTTGACATCCGGAGAGTGAGGAGTTCCCTTCTGAGTGGGCGCAGGTTTGGGTGGGGTCTTTGAGGCAATGGTTCCTGGCATTCTGAGGCCAGATGGTGCCTGCGATCCTGGAGTCTTCCTTGTTTCTGGCACCTGCACAGAATCACAGCCTGTTAGTTGGAGTGAATAGCCGAGTCTCACAGTGACAGACACTCCATGTCTATTTACACAGAATCCATTTGTCTTCTGCGTGCTCCCCGACCCAGACTTTGTTGCTTTGAGAATGGTGAGGGCCAAGTTTACAGCTGGCTCTCCCTGTCTGGGGTATATATTGAGTGAGCTGGCTAGGCTGAATGGCCTTTTCTCGTTGCTATTCACACCATCAGCAGCAGTGTTTTATGCTGCGTGTTGTCTGGCCAGTTGACCCTGCTTCTCACAGGTGGCCCTCTGGAGAAAGGGGGTACAGGAGGCAGTACTGGTGTCAGTCCAGTCTTGACCCTGTCATTGCTGCAATGCCGAGAGCCCCTCTTTAAACTTGACCTTTGATGTGACCCCTTAGCTACATCTACCCACAATGAGAGCAGCAGTGAGGAAGCGCAACAGGAACAACTATGGCTGAGAATGAGCAGCATCTCCCTCCACGAGATGTTCCTCTCACGCTTTATAGCAAAGCGGATTGCAGAGCTGTATTGCGGTGCAGGGTGAGGGGCGGTTCACTGTTTGAGGACAGTTTCAGAGTGCTCTGATATCTACAATCCTCCAGGGAGTGGGACTAATCTCAGTCACCTCATTGCACCCAGATACCAGGCACACGGAGATTGATTGGAGACTGGGCACAGTGAGGTGCCTGCTGGAGCTGCGACATTGGGGACACACATGAGCAAATGTAGGGACCGAGGAGCAGCAGGCATGGGGCGGGGGTGGGTGGGGGGGTGTGGGGGTGGTGGTGTGATGGGCGGGGATGTGATTGGGGGGTTGATGGAGTGTGATGGGGGTGTGATGGGGGGTGTGATGGGGTGGAGGTTGATGGGGTGATGGGGTGGAGGGTGATCGAGGTGTGATGGGGGTTGATAGGGGTGTGATGGGGGGGTGGGTTTGACGTCTCAAAGCAGTAAGCACTCAGTAAAATGGAGATGGGAAACTGAGAAACCTGAAATGAGAAACACTACATGAAAGATGTGTCACGGAATAGAGTGAGGTAGTGGCCATCACGGAGTAAGTAGCTGATGTTGTGAAATGGGGGCCTTGAAACACTTCCATCAGCTCCAGAGAATTAACACAAATGAACTGAATGTGAAGCGGTTAAGCTGAGCTGTTGACATTTGGGTTTGGCTATTCCATCACTGCAGTTGAGAAAACGCCGCTAAGGACAAAGCCACAATGTGAGCCTTACCTTTGCTCTATGCTCCTTAGCTCCTGTACCGTCTTGGCTTGTAGTGGAGTGAGGTCTTTTGGGGGTGGAGACAAGGCTGGAAGGCTTGTTGCTACGAGCAGCAGCAGCTGTAGTAGGCCTCTTAGGAGTGGTGGAGGCTAGAGGCCTAGCTTTTGAGGTTTTTGCAGATGTAGGTGTGGAGCTCTTTACATGAAAATAAAATTCAAAATGGCAACACAAAATATAAATTCCATAAACCAAATAAAATTATGGTTAAAATAACGTTAAATAGCAAAACAAGAAATGAAAAGTGTGGATGCCGATGGGTTGATGGAATGCCAGAATGCTGAGCACCTTGTTTAGTGCTGTGTACTCTCACCTTGGTCTTGCTCTCGGGGCAGGCTGCCTGAGCCTTGGCTCCTTCTTCACCTGCAATAGGCACCTCAGCTAAAAACAGGGAACAAAACAAAATGGGTTCTCTCCGATTTCAAATGGGACAACAAAAGAGATCTGACTTAAGGCGGGTGCTGTGAGAAAGAGACAGGAAGCAGCAGGAAACCCCATCAAGGAACACTTTCTGCCTATAAACCCCACATCTTGCATCAGGCCCCACTGACTCCAAAAACACTTGGTTATAAGATGCTGAGTCCTCACAGAGATCAGAAAGTGAATAACCACCGACCCATCCGATTGTGAAACATTTTCACACAGACATTTATCACAAAGGGTGGTAGAGTGCTTCACTAGCTACTTGATCTGAGGATACTGTAGCTTTGTGTATATTGCAGCCCCTGTATATATTTTAGCTCCTGTGTATATTGTAGCCCCTGTGTATATTGTAGCTCCTGTGTATATTGTAGCTTCTGTGTATATTGTAGCTCCTGTGTATATTGTAGCTTCTGTGTATATTGCAGCCCCTGCGTATATTGTAGCTACTGTGTATATTGTAGCCCCTGCGTATATTGTAGCTCCTGTGTATATTGTAGCTCCTGTGTATATTGTAGCTCCTGTGTATATTGTAGCTCCTGTGTATATTGTAGCTCCTGTGTATATTGTAGCTCCTGCGTATATTGTAGCCCCTACGTATATTGTAGCTCCTGTTTATATTGTAGCCCCTGCGTATATTGTAGCGACTGTGTATATTGTAGCCCCTGCGTATATTGTAGCTCCTGTGTATATTGTAGCTCCTGTGTATATTGTAGCTCCTGTGTATATTGTAGCTCCTGCGTATATTGTAGCCCCTGCGTATATTTTAGCTCCTGTGTATATTGTAGCCCCTGTGTATATTGTAGCATCTGTGTATATTGTAGCTCCTGTGTATATTGTAACTCCTGTGTATATTGTAGCTCCTGTGTATATTGTAGCTCCTGTGTATATTATAGCTCCTGTGTATATTGTAGCTCCTGTGTATATTGTAGCTCCTGTGTATATTGTAGCTGCTGATGTAGCTCCTGTGTATATTGTAGCTGCTGAGTATATTGTAGCTCCTGTGCATATTGTAGCCCCTGCGTATATTGTAGCTCCTGTGTATATTGTAGCTCCTGTGCATATTGTAGCCCCTGCGTATATTGTAGCTCCTGTGTATATTGTACCTCCTGTGTATATTGTAGCTACTGTGTATATTGTAGCTCCTGTGTATATTGTAGCTCCTGTGTATATTGTAGCTGCTGAGTATATTGTAGCTCCTGCGTATATTGTAGCTGCTGTGTATATTGTAGCTCCTGCGTATATTGTAGCTCCTGTGTATATTGTAGCTGCTGAGTATATTGAAGCTCCTGTGTATATTGTAGCTCCTGTGTATATTGTAGCTCCTGTGTATATTGTAGCTCCTGCGTGTATTGTAGCTCCTGTGTATATTGTAGCTCCTGTGTATATTGTAGCTCCTGTGTATATTGTAGCTCCTGTGTATATTGTAGCTCCTGTTTATATTGGAGCTCCTGTATGTATTGTAGCTCCTGCGTATATTGTAGCTCCAGTGTATATTGTAGCTCCTGTGTATATTGTAGCTCCTGTGTATATTGTAGCTCCTGTGTATATTGTAGCTTTTGTATACTGCAGCCTGTGCATATTGTAGACTGTGTATATTGCACCTCCTGTGCACATTGTAGCTCATGTGCACATTGCAGCTTTTGTATATTGCAGATCCTGTGTATATTGTAGCCTTAGTGTATATTTTAGATCCTGTTTATATTGTAGCACATTTGTATTTTGTAGTCCTGTGTATATTGTAGATGTGCGTATATTGTAGCCATGTGTCTATAGTAGCTCCTGTGTATATTGTAGCTCCTGTGCATATTGTAGATCCTGTGTATATTTTAGACCCTGTGTATATTTTAGACACCATCTATATTGTAGCTCCTCTGTATATATTGTATCTCTTGTGTATATTGTAGCTCCTCTGTATATATTGTATCTCTTGTGTATGTTGTAGCTCCTGTGTATATTGTAGCTCCTGTGTATATTGTAGCTCCTGTTTATATTGGAGCTCCTGTATGTATTGTAGCTCCTGCGTATATTGTAGCTCCAGTGTATATTGTAGCTCCTGTGTATATTGTAGCTCCTGTGTATATTGTAGCTCCTGTGTATATTGTAGCTTTTGTATACTGCAGCCTGTGCATATTGTAGACTGTGTATATTGCACCTCCTGTGCACATTGTAGCTCATGTGCACATTGCAGCTTTTGTATATTGCAGATCCTGTGTATATTGTAGCCTTAGTGTATATTTTAGATCCTGTTTATATTGTAGCACATTTGTATTTTGTAGTCCTGTGTATATTGTAGATGTGCGTATATTGTAGCCCATGTGTCTATAGTAGCTCCTGTGTATATTGTAGCTCCTGTGCATATTGTAGATCCTGTGTATATTTTAGACCCTGTGTATATTTTAGACACCATCTATATTGTAGCGCCTCTGTATATATTGTATCTCTTGTGTATATTGTAGCTCCTCTGTATATATTGTATCTCTTGTGTATGTTGTAGCTCCTGTGTATATTGTAGCTGCTGTGTATGTTGTAGCTCCTGTGTATCATAGAATCATAGAAAGTTACAGCATGGAAGGAGGCCATTTCGGCTCATCGTGTCCGCGCCAGCCAACAAAGAGCTATCCAGCCTAATCCCACTTCCCAGCTCTTGGTCCGTAGCCCTGCAGGTTAGAGCATCTAAAGTGCACATCCAAGTACTTTTTAAATGTGGTTAGGGTTCCTGCCTCTACCACCCTTTCAGGCAGTGAGTTCCAGACCCCCACAACCCTCTGGGTGAAGAAATTTCCCCCCAAATCTACTCTAAAACTCCCATTAATTATTTTAAATCTGTGACCCTGGTTTTTGATCTCTCTGCTAAGGGAAATAGGATCTTTCTATCCACTTTATCTATACCCCTCATAATTTTATACACCTCAATAAGGTCTCCCCTCAGCCTCCTCTGTTCCAAGGAAAACAAACCCAGCCTATCCAGTCTTTCCTCACAGCTAAGATTCTCTACTCCCAGCAACATTCTTGTAAATCTCTGAACCCTCTCCAGTAGTCACATCTTTCCTGAAATGTCTGCACGCAGTAATCTAGCTGAGGCCTATTGTAGAATATTGAAGCCTGTGTATACTGTAGCCGCTGTGTATATTGTAGCTTTTGTGTATATTGCAGCACTGTGTATATTGTAGCCCCCGTGTATTTTGTAGATCCTGTGTATATTCTAGCCCCTGTGCATATTGCAGATCCTGTGTATATTCTAGCCCCTCTGTATATTGTAGCTCCTGTGTATATTGTAGCACCTGTGTATATTGTAGCTCCTGTGTATATTGCAGCTCCTGTGAATATTGTAGCCACTGTGTATATTGTAGCTCCTGTGTATATTGTAGCACCTGTGTATATTGTAGCTCCTGTGTATATTGCAGCTCCTGTGTATATTGCAGCTCCTGTGTATATTGCAGCTCCTGTGTATATTGTAGCTCCTGTGTATAATGAAGACCCTGTGTATATTGTAGCTCACGTGTATATTGCAGCTCCTGTGTATATTGTAGCTCCTGTGTATATTGTAGCTCCTGTGTATATTATAGCTCCTGTGTATATTGTAGGTCCTGTGTATATTGTAACTCCTGTGTATATTGTAGCTCCTGTGTATATTGTAGCTCCTGTGTATATTGTAGCCCCTGAGTATATTGTAGCTCCCGTGTATATTGTAGCTCCTGTGTATATTGTAGCTCCTGTGTATATTGTAGCTCCTGTGTATATTATAGCTCCTGTGTATATTGTAGCTCCTGTGTATATTGTAGCTCCTGTGTATATTGTAGCTCCTGTGTATATTGTAGCCCCTGAGTATATTGTAGCTCCCGTGTATATTGTAGCTCCTGTGTATATTGTAGCTCCTGTGTATATTGTAGCTCCTGTGTATATTGTAGCCCCTGAGTATATTGTAGCTCCTGTGTATATTGTAGCTCCTGTGTATATTGTAGCTCCTGTGTATATTATAGCTCCTGTGTATATTGTAGCTCCTGTGTATATTGTAGCTCCTGTGTATATTGAAGCTCCTGTGTATATTGTAGCTCCTGTGCATATTATAGCTCCTGTGTATATTGTAGCTCCTGTGTATATTGTAGCTCCTGTGTATATTGAAGCTCCTGTGTATATTGTAGCTCCTGTGTATATTGTAGCTCCTGTGTATATTGTAGACCCTATCTATATTGTAGCACCTTTGTATATTATAGCTCCTGTGTATATTATAGCTCCTGTGTATATTGTAGCTCCTGTGTATATTGTAGCTCCTGTGTATATTGTAGCCCCTGTGTATATTTTAGCCCGTGTATATTGTAGATCCTGTGTATATTGTAGCCCATGTGTATATTGTACCTCCTGTGTATATTGTAGCTCCTTTGTATATTGTAGACCCTGTGTATATTGTAGCTCCTGTGCATATTGTAGACCCTGTGTATATTGAAGCTCCTGTGTATATTGAAGCTCCTGTGTATATTGTAGCTCCTGTGTATATTGTAGCCCCTGTGTATATTGTAGCTCCTGTGTATATTATAGCTCCTGTGTATATTGTAGCTCCTGTGTATATTGTAGCTCCTGTGTATATTGTAGCTCCTGTGTATATTGAAGCTCCTGTGTATATTGTAGCTCCTGTGTACATTGTAGCACCTGTGTATATGGTAGCCCCTTTGTATATTGTAGAGCCTGTGTATGTTGTAGCTCCTGTGTATATTGTAGCTCCTGTGTATATTGAAGCTCCAGTGTATATTATAGCTCCTGTGTATATTATAGCTCCTGTGTATATTATAGCTCCTGTGTATATTGTAGCTCCTGTTTATATTGTAGCTCCTGTGTATATTGTAGCTTCTGTGTATATTGTAGCTCCTGTGTATATTGTAGCTGCAGTGTATATTGTAGCTCCTGTGTATATTGAAGCTTCTGTGTATATTGTAGCTCCTGTGTATATTGTAGCTCCTGTGTATATTGTAGCTTCTGTGTATATTGTAGCTTCTGTGTATATTGTAGCTCCCGTGTATATTGTAGCTGCAGTGTATATTGTAGCTCCTGTGTATATTGTAGCTTCTGTGTATATTGTAGCTCCTGTGTATATTGTAGCTTCTGTGTATATTGTAGCTCCTGTGTATATTGTAGCTCCTGTGTACATTGTAGCTCCTGTGTATATTGTAGCTGCAGTGTATATTGTAGCTCCTGTTTATATTGCAGCTCCTGTGTATATTGTAGCTTCTGTGTATATTGTAGCTCCTGTGTACATTGTAGCTCCTGTGTATATTGTAGCTGCAGTGTATATTGTAGCTCCTGTTTATAATGTAGCTCCTGTGTATATTGTAGCTTCTGTGTATATTGTAGCTCCTGTGTACATTGTAGCTCCTGTGTATATTGTAGCTCCTGTTTATATTGTAGCTCCTGTGTATATTGTAGCTCCTGTGTATATTGTAGCTCCTGTTTATATTGTAGCTCCTGTGTATATTGTAGCTTCTGTGTATATTGTAGCTCCTGTGTATATAGTAGCTCCTGTGCCTATTGTAGCTCCTGTTTATATTGTAGCTCCTGTGTATATTGTAGCTCTAGTGTATATTGTAGCTCCTGTGTATATTGTAGCTCCTGTTTATATTGTAGCTCCTGTGTATATTGTAGCTCTAGTGTATATTGTAGCTCCTGTGTATATTGTAGCTCCTGTGTATATTGTAGCTCCTGTTTATATTGTAGCTCCTGTGTATATTGTAGCTTCTGTGTATATTGTAGCTCATGTGTATATTGTAGCTCCTGTGTATATTGTAGCTCCTGTGTATATTGAAGCTCCTGTGTATATTTTAGCTCCTGCTTATATTGTAGCTCCTGTGTATATTGTAGCTTCTGTGTATATTGTAGCTCCTGTGTATATTGTAGCTTCTGTGTATATTGTAGCACTGTGTATATTGTAGCCCCTGAGTATATTGAAGCTCCTGTGTATATTGAAGCTCCTGCATGTAATGTAGCTCCTGTGTATATAATAGCTATTCACCATATATATTAATGATCTAGACAAGGGAATTGGATGTAATATCTCCAAATTTGCAGATGACACAAAGTTGGGTGGACATGTGTGCTGTGAGGAGGATGCCAAGAAACTACAGTATGATTTGGACAGGTTAGTGATTGGGCAGAAGCATGGCAGATGCAATATAACGTGGATAAATGTGAGGTTATCCACTTTGGTGTCAAAAACAGGAAGGCAGATTATTGTCTGAATGGCAATAGATTGGGAGAAGGGGAAGTGCAATGAGACCTGGGTGTCCTTGTGCACCAGTCGCTGAAGGTAAGCATGCAGGTGCAGCAGGTGGTTGGCAGGAATGACGTATGAGGAGAGATTGGGTCGATTGGGCTTGTACTCGCTGGAGTTTAGAAGAATGAGAGGGGAACTCATTGAAACTTATAAAATTCTGGCAGGACTGGACAGACTAGATGCAGGGAGGATGTTCCCGATGGTCTGGGAAACCAGAACCAGGGGTCACAGTCTAAGGATAAGGGGTAGGCCTTTTTGGACAGAAATGAGGAGGAATTTCTTCACCCAGAGAGTGGTGAACGTGTGGAATTCTCTACCACAGAAGGCAGTAGAGGCCAATTCATTAAATATAATAAAGAAGGAGTTGGATATATTTCTTAAGGCTAAAGGGATCAAGGGGTATGGGGAGTAAGCAGGTACTGGGTACTGAACTTGGATGATCAGCCATGATCGCATTGAATGGCAGAGCAGGCTCGAGGGGCTGAATGGCCTACTCCTGCTCCTATCTTCTATGTTTCTATGTATATTCTAGCTCCTGTGTATATTGTAGCCTGTGTATATTGTAGCTCCTGTGTATATTGTAGCAGGTGTATACAGGATCGGACAAAGTCAACATGGATTTAGAAAAGGTAAATCGTGCTTGACTAATCTACTGGAATTTTTTGAGGATGTAACTGGTAGAATAGATAAGGGAGAACCAGTGGATGTGGTGTATTTGGACTTTCAGAAGGCTTTCGATAAGGTCCCACATAAGAGTTAGCATGTAAAGTTAAGGCACATGGAATTGGGGGCAAGGTATTGACTTGGATAAAGAACTGGTTGGCAGACAGGAAGCAAAGAGTTGGAATAAACGGCTCTTTTTCTGAGTGGCAGGCAGTAACTAGTGCGGTGCCGCAGGGATCGGTCCTTGGACCTCAGCTATTCACAATATATATAAATGATCCATACGAGGGAACTAGATGTAATATCTCCAAGTTTGCAGACAACACAAAGCTGGGTGGGCATGTGTGCTGTGAGGAGGATGCCGAGAAACTCCAGTATGATTTGGGCAGGTTGGGTGATTGGGCAGAAGCATGGCAGATGCAGTATAATGTGGATGAATGTGAGGTTATCCACTTTGGTGTCAAAAACAGTAAGGCAGATTATTATCTGAATGGCAATAGATTGGGAGAAGGGGAAGTGCAACGAGACCTGGGTGTCCTTGTGCACCAGTTGCTGAAGGTAAGCATGCAGGTGCAGCAGGCGGTTAAGAAGGCAAATGGTATGTTGGCCTTCATAGCGAGAGGGTTCGAGTACAAGAACAAGGATGTCTTGCTGCAAATAACAACAGAAAATGCTGGAAAAACTCAGCAAGTCAGGCAACATCCGTGGAGAGAAATTTGAGTTGACGTTTCGGGTTTGACCCTTCTTCAAAACTGCTTGCTGCAGTTGTACAGGGCCCGGGTGAGACTACACCTTGAGTATTGTGTGCAGTTTTGGTCGCCTTATTTGAGGAAGGATGTTCTTGCCATGGAGAAAGTGCAGCGAAGATTCACCAGACTGATACCTGGGATGGCAGGAATGACGTATGAGGAGAGATTGGGTCGATTGGGCTTATACTTGCTGGAGTTTAGAAGAATGAGAGGGGATCTCATTGAAACTTATAAAATTCTAACAGGACTAGACAGACTGGATGCAGGAAGGATGTTCCCGCTGGCCGGGGAGTCCAGAAACAGGGGTCACAGTCTAAGGATAAGGGGTAAGCCATTTAGGGCAGAGATGAGGAGGAATTTCTTCACCCAGAGAGTGGTGAACCTGTGGAATTCTCTACCACAGAAGGCAGTAGAGGCCAATTCATTAAATATATTCAAGAAGGAGTTGGATATATTTCTTAAGGCTAAAGGGATCAAGGGATATGGGTAGAAGGCAGGAACAGGGTACTGAATTTGGATGATCAGCCATGACCTCATTGAATGGCGGAGCAGGCCCGAGGGGCCGAATGGTTAACTCCTGTTCCTATCTTCTATGTTTCTATGTTTAGCCACTGTGCATATTGTACCTCCTGTGTATATTGTCGCTCCTGTGTACATCGTAGCTCCTGTGTATATCGTAGCTCCTGTGTATATTGAAGCACCTGTGTATATTGTCACTCCTGTGTATATAGTAGCTCCTGGGTATATTGTAGCCCCTGTGTATATTGTAGCTCCTGTGTATATTGTTGACCCTGTGTGTATTGTAGCTCCTGTGTGTATTGTAGCTGCTGTGTATAGAATTACATAGTCACAGAATTGTACAGCAGAGAAGGAGGCCACTCGGCCCATCAAGTCTGCGCTGGCTCTTTTTAACAGTGAGTGCATGACGGACTCCCCAATCAATCATGTCAAGTCCCTGTTGTGTTTCTTCGCTATGATTAGAAGTCAGTTTCTGCTGCCCAGGTTCTTACCCCATGGACATAGAGCGGAGTTAATTTGTTCTCTGATAGGTTTGTGTCTGCAATCACGTTTCACAGTGGTGAGTGACTCCTGCCCTGTATAACGTACTAACTGTCCCGTTACTCTGTATACTGGCTGGAGCACGTGGTTGGGTATTTTTGAGTGGGATGTGCAGCATCTCTACAGCATAAAGCAGATATCAATCGTCCATTTTAAATAAAATGTCGCTTCTGCCACTTATTCCATCTGGAGATGTTCATTAGTTAGTCAGGATTCCAAGCAACTCTTATCATCAGCTAGCAACAGAACACAAGTCTTGACACAGCCGCTACCACTCCCCCCTCCCCTGCTCCACATTGTCCGATCCCCCCTGCCCAGCCCGTCTCCCCTACACTGCCCCATCCCCCTGTCTCCCCTACACTGCCCCTTCCCCCTGTCTCCCCTACACTGCCCCATCCCCCCGTCTCCCCCACACTGCCCCATCCCCCCGTCTCCCCTACACTGCCCCTTCCCCCTGTCTCCCCTACACTGCCCAATCCCCCTGTCTCCCCTACACTGCCCAATCCCCCTGTCTCCCCTACACTGCCCAATCCCCCTGTCTCCCCTACACTGCCCAATCCCCCTGTCTCCCCTACACTGCCCAATCCCCCTGGCTCCCCTACACTGCCCCATCCCCCTGTCTCCCCCACACTGCCCAATCCCCCTGTCTCCCCTACACTGCCCCATCCGCCCGTCTCCCCTACACTGCCCCATCCCCCTGGCTCCCCTACACTGCCCCATCCCCCTGTCTCCCCCACACTGCCCCATCCCCCTGTCTCCCCTACACTGCCCCATCCGCCCGTCTCCCCTACACTGCCCCATCCCCCTGGCTCCCCTACACTGCCCCATCCCCCTGTCTCCCCCACACTGCCCCATCCCCCTGTCTCCCCTACACTGCCCAATCCCCCTGTCTCCCCTACACTGCCCCATCCCCCTGGCTCCCCTACACTGCCCCATCCCCCTGTCTCCCCCACACTGCCCAATCCCCCTGTCTCCCCTACACTGCCCCATCCGCCCGTCTCCCCTACACTGCCCCATCCCCCTGGCTCCCCTACACTGCCCCATCCCCCTGTCTCCCCTACACTGCCCCTTCCCCCTGTCTCCCCTACACTGCCCCATCCCCCCGTCTCCCCCACACTGCCCCATCCCCCCGTCTCCCCTACACTGCCCAATCCCCCTGTCTCCCCTACACTGCCCAATCCCCCTGTCTCCCCTACACTGCCCAATCCCCCTGGCTCCCCTACACTGCCCCATCCCCCTGGCTCCCCTACACTGCCCCATCCCCCTGTCTCCCCCACACTGCCCAATCCCCCTGTCTCCCCTACACTGCCCCATCCGCCCGTCTCCCCTACACTGCCCCATCCCCCTGGCTCCCCTACACTGCCCCATCCCCCTGTCTCCCCCACACTGCCCAATCCCCCTGTCTCCCCTACACTGCCCCATCCCCCGGCTCCCCTACACTGCCCCATCCCCCTGTCTCCCCCACACTGCCCCATCCCCCTGTCTCCCCTACACTGCCCCATCCCCCGGCTCCCCTACACTGCCCAATCCCCCTGTCTCCCCTACACTGCCCAATCCCCCTGGCTCCCCTACACTGCCCCATCCCCCTGGCTCCCCTACACTGCCCCATCCCCCTGTCTCCCCCACACTGCCCAATCCCCCTGTCTCCCCTACACTGCCCCATCCGCCCGTCTCCCCTACACTGCCCCATCCCCCTGTCTCCCCTACACTGCCCAATCCCCCTGTCTCCCCTACACTGCCCCATCCCCCTGGCTCCCCTACACTGCCCCATCCCCCTGTCTCCCCCACACTGCCCAATCCCCCTGTCTCCCCTACACTGCCCCATCCGCCCGTCTCCCCTACACTGCCCCATCCCCCTGTCTCCCCTACACTGCCCCATCCCCCTGTCTCCCCTACACTGCCCCATCCGCCCTACCCTGCTCCAGTTCGCCCAAACACTGCCCCTTCCCCCGTCCTGCCCCGTCTCCCCTACGCTGCCCCTTCCCCCTGCCCAGCCCCTGTCTCCCCCGCATTGCTCCTGCCCCCCTGCCCTGCCCCTGTCTCCCCTACACTGCCCCTATCCCTCTTACCCTACACATACCCTATTTCACTGTCCCTACTCGCCCCCTCCTCGGGGACCTGATTTCTTTCAACAGTGACCAGCCATTGCTGGAAGCTGCTGTCAGTCACAGCATCTCACTGTCTCTGTGCTTTTGAGTCTCTGAGCCCTTGGTTCAGTGAGGTGATTCCACCTGAATCATTAAGAAGGGTACTCTCGAAATGGCGGAGACTGCCCTGAACCTCCGCCTTCGTCACATTCCCGCGACTGGCACTAACACCCACACTCTCTACATTCCGCTTTCCTTTCTTCTTGCTGCCAGACTTTTATTTTGTCTCTGGGTGACTGGAGTAATCGCGGTTCTTTGCAAACTCAACGGATTAAAAGCTACTGCTGTAAAATGTAACCCAAAGTACAAGATGTGTTTTTACATCATGGGTATCACTGTGAGGAGGCACAGAAAGAACAGGTGAAGGGCACAGGACATGACGGTCACACATGCAATAATACATCATGCAGCAGGAGATCTGTGAGAAGAAGCAATTGGAGTTTGAAGCCAAGAGTGAGAGTGTGAGGCAGCAGTTCAGGATTGGCGAGCTCCAGGCAGCCAAAAGAGGCAGCAAGAGGCAGCGGGACATGTTGTGTTTGCTCGAGAGAGAGAGAGAGAGAGAGAGAGAGAGAGCAAGAGAGAGAGAGGGTGCTGACAGGACAGAGAGAGAGCCACAAACCTTTCGCTGCTGACACAGGCAGATCTTCTTCACGCTCACTTCTCTGGGTTCCATGTGACTGGGCTTGGAGAGGCCTCCCTGCTCCGTCCCAAGTGGCTGGCTGGGGCTGATGGACTTCAACCTCTTCCACCGGAGTCGCTGCTTCGTGCTCGACAGCTGCCGACTGGTCTTCCTCACCCAACTCTCTGAATTCAGCATCTCCCAGACCCTCCACACCCTCGCTGTCTTCAGTTGGCCTTGGCCATGCAGTAGCTTTTATGTCAGACTCAGCCTCTTGAATATTCTCTTCAGTCAGGGTCACCTCTGTTGATTCCCCTGCATCATCTCCAGTAACCATGTCCAACGCTTCAGTGTCCTCAGGAGGAAGTACTTTCATTTTATGCTCCATGCTCTCAGTCAGCTCCAGGCCCACGGTCTGTTCTGAGGCTGGTGGAACTACGTGAGCCATATCGAGAGGTCCTTGTTCCACACTGATGTGTCTCTCTTCAAATCCGAAACATGCTGCTGTCAGCGCAGACACATCCGCAGCTACTTCTAATGCCTGGGGACTGTCCAGAGTGAGCAGTGCCTCCTCACCGACTGAAGGGGTCATAGCCACGACCTCCTCAGTCCACACAGTGCTCAGGGTTACGAGCGGCTCCTGAAGAATTGGACTGGTTTGCTCATTCGGGCCTATCTCGGCCCCAATCCTCTCGATGATGCTCTGCTGCCTGTAGCTCTGCTGAACTCCAACAAAGGACAGAGCTTGCTCCTCTCCTTCTGTTGTTAGGGAAGTAAATGCCGTAATTCAGCAAAGAAAACAAAATCCGGTGAAACTCTGACAAAGGGAAAGCAAAGCAGCCAGCGGGCAACATCAACAGAACAGAGAGGCGACAAACACATCCCATGTTGCCAACTGCTGTCAGGATACAAAGGTGCTCAATTAAAGAACAACTGGCTCTTCTCAAAATGAAAAAGGCAGGAGTGGCTATGCAATGAGCTGCATCTTCATTGCTCCATCCAGCTCCTTCCCCACTCCTCCTGGCTTTGCATCCTCTTCCTGCTAGAAGGGCTTGGAGAACATGACGGCAGCTCCGAGAAACAATCGGGCTTCTTCCCAGAAAGAGGAAGTGGAATTGAAGGACAAAGCAGCCCGCAGGCTCCTCGTGCAACTCCTCGAGGCTAGGCCGAGGACTGGAGGCAGCCCCCTTACCCATCAGCCTTTGCAAACATTTGTCATAAAATGGTGGTGGGGTCAAAGTACAAGACAAATAACACATAGAATGGAATCAATGGATAAACAAAGGGACAGACAATGATCACATTCAGTCCCGAGAACAAACAATACATTTAGTGATTTAGTGCTTGGTAAACAAGCATCCCCACAGACACCGCTGCTTCCCGCAGACACTATAAACCCAGACACTGCAACCCCGCAGATGCTGTAAACCGACAGACACTGCAACCCCGCAGACGCTGTAAACCCACAGACACTGCAACCCCGCAGATGCTGTAAACCCACAGACACTGCTCCCTGCAGACGCTGTAAACCCACAGACACTGCTCCCTGCAGACGCTGTAAACCCACAGACACTGCTCCCTGCAGACGCTGTAAACCCACAGACACTGCTCCCTGCAGACGTTGTAAACCCACAGACACTGCTCCCTGCAGACACTGCAACCCCGCAGATGCGGTAAACCCACAGACACTGCTCCCCTCCGCAAACACCACTCACCGTACACACTGAAAATCTGCAGAAACCGCACCCCCCACCCCCACAGACACCGCTTCTCCCCGCAGACACCATTGCTCCTCGCAGACACTGATCAGTCCAGACACTGATCCCCACAGACACTGCTCCCCACAGACACTGCTCCCCCCAGACACGGCTCCCCCCAGACACTGCTCCCCCCAGACATGGCTTCCCACAGACACTGCTCCCCCCAGACATGGCTCCCCACAGCCACGTCTCCCTACCAGACACTGTTCCCCACAGACACGTCTCCCTACCAGACACTGCTCCCCACAGACACTGCTCCCCCCAGACACGGCTCCCCACAGACACGGCTCCCCACAGACACGGCTCCCCCCAGACACGGCTCCCCACAGACACTGCTCCCCCCAGACATGGCTTCCCACAGACACGGCTCCCCCCAGACACGGCTCCCCACAGACACTGTTCCCCACAGACACGGCTCCCCCCAGACACGGCTCCCCACAGACACGGCTCCCCACAGCCACGTCTCCCTACCAGACACTGTTCCCCACAGCCACGTCTCCCTACCAGACACTGTTCCCCACAGACACGTCTCCCTACCAGACACTGTTCCCCACAGCCACGTCTCCCTACCAGACACTGTTCCCCACAGACACGTCTCCCTACCAGACACTGCTCCCCACAGACACTGTTCCCCACAGACATGGCTTCCCACAGACACGGCTCCCCCCAGACACGGCTCCCCACAGACACTGTTCCCCACAGACACGGCTCCCCCCAGACACGGCTCCCCACAGACACTGCTCCCCCCAGACACTGCTCCCCCCAGACATGGCTCCCCACAGACACGTCTCCCTACCAGACACTGCTCCCCACAGACACTGCTCCCCCCAGACACTGCTCCCCCCAGACACGGCTCCCCACAGACACGGCTCCCCACAGACACGGCTCCCCCCAGACACTGCTCCCCCCAGACATGGCTTCCCACAGACACTGCTCCCCCCAGACATGGCTCCCCACAGACACTGTTCCCCACAGCCATGTCTCCCTACCAGACACTGCTCCCCACAGACACTGCTCCCCCCAGACACGGCTCCCCACAGACACGGCTCCCCACAGACACGGCTCCCCCCAGACACGGCTCCCCACAGACACTGCTCCCCCCAGACATGGCTTCCCACAGACATGGCTCCCCCCAGACACGGCTCCCCACAGACACTGTTCCCCACAGACACGGCTCCCCCCAGACACTGTTCCCCACAGACACTGCTCCCCCCAGACACTGCTCCCCCCAGACATGGCTCCCCACAGCCACGTCTCCCTACCAGACACTGTTCCCCACAGACACGTCTCCCTACCAGACACTGTTCCCCACAGACACGGCTCCCCACAGACACGGCTCCCCCCAGACACTGCTCCCCCCAGACACGGCTCCCTACCAGACACTGTTCCCCACAGACACTGCTCCCCCCAGACACGGCTCCCCACAGACACGGCTCCCCACAGACACTGTTCCCCACAGACACTGCTCCCCCCAGACACGGCTCCCCGCAGACACTGCTCCCCCCAGACATGGCTCCCCACAGCCACGTCTCCCTACCAGACACTGTTCCCCACAGACACGTCTCCCTACCAGACACTGTTCCCCACAGACACGTCTCCCTACCAGACACTGTTCCCCACAGACACGGCTCCCCACAGACACGGCTCCCCCCAGACACTGCTCCCCACAGACAGAGCTCTCCTGTAGATAAAGGTCTCAGGATCTGTAGGGGAGGCACACCATACGTTAGCCTATTAACCTGGCAGTAGGAACGGTTTGAATGAAGAAGGTGCAGTCCATTTGAGAGGGAGTTGCAGGACGTTTACCCACAAACAGAAGGGATGATTTGCGCACAGTCATGACCTTAAATGAAAGTGCCCACACACTCGCTGACCTTCAATAGGCGTTGAATGAGTTTGGGAATTCCCTTCCATTGAGGAGGTTGAGCAGGACTACATCTGTTGGAGCGGGGGCTGTGGGCCGCAGTGCAGCTTATTCTGAATGGCTGCTCCTGTAATAAGCTGGCTCAGGCCTTACAGAGATGATTGATCACTGACGCTGGGAGTGCTGGCCTGTGTGATTAACGTACATTAAAGCTCCCTCTTAAACTAAACCCTGCCATTAGCACTAAAGGCTGTTATTTCCTTACGATTGATCTGATTGTTTTAAGTATCTCCCAGCCAGCCACTCTGCCATCCTGTCCGGGGAAAGTGTCTCCAGCCATCGGATAACTGTGTGAATGGTGAGGAGGTGCTGTCTGCCCAGTGGGGTGGGGATGATCACTGGGCAAGGCTCGCTAACTCTCCATCATTTATTAGTGCAGGCGTCACATTAAGAATACTGCTTCGCCAGACTCTTGTCTTTTGTTCTTTGTGAACTCCCAGTCCCTGTCCTCCACAGACCTGCAGACCCGCAGTGTGTTGAAATCAAGACCCATCGCACTGTCTGCGATACACACTGAAGGATTAAGAAATGTGTACGGTTTTCACATTTGCACGTTTGCACCAGAAAAACTCGCATTTCAGTTTTGACCTCCATCCTCGCATTGCAAATACTGGGAGATAAATTGCAGGTTTGGTACAATAGAACCACAGAGCAGTACAGCACAGAAGGAGGCCATTCGGCAATCCAGTTAGTCCCACTCCCGCGCTCCTACCCCGCATCCCTGCAATCCCTTCTTCAAATATTTATCCAATTCCCTTTTGAAGACTACTATTGAATCTGCCTCCACCGCCCTATCAGGCAGCGCGTTCCAAATCCTAACCACTCGCTGCGTAAAAAAGTTTTTCCTCAAGTCGCCTCTGGTTCTTCTGCCAATCACCTTCAATCTGTGCCCTCTGTTTATCGACCCTTCAGCCACTGGAAACAGTTTCTCCTTATTTACTCTATCTAAACCCTTCATGATTTTGAACACCTCTATCAAATCTCCTCTTAGCCTTCCCTGCTCCAAGGAGAACAACCCCAGCTTCTCCAGTCTAGCCACGTAACTGTAATCCCTCATCCCTGGAACCATTCTAGTAAATCTCTTCTGCACCCTCTCCAAAGCCTTCACGTCCTTCCTAAGCAAATAGCTAAACAAATCTGACTTAAAGATACATGGTCCAGTAGCCTCGTGGTTCTGGTCCTGGATTTGCAGCACAGAGATGGTGATTTCAAATCTCACCAAGGCAATTTATGTTAAGTGAATTCAGCAAATCTGGTAATCTGTGGCCTGGCACCAAAAAATTACCAAGAGTTCTGCTGGATTGTCGTAAAAACCTAACTGGCTCATTAATGTCCTCCTGGGAACTGGCCACAGCTAATGGGTCTGGGCCTACAGGTGACTCCAGTCCCGCACTATGTGGCTGACTGTTAATGCCCTCAGGCACCGGGGATAGACAATAAATGCCTGCTTGTCAATGTCACACACCTCCCAAGGATGGATTAAAAGACAATAATATCCTCCTATTATAACACACTTGCCTGGAGTTGCTGCAAGTTCATTGGGTGGGGGAGGGGAGCTGGTGGATCAATTCCTGCCTGATTGTCCTCCCGACTGGCCAGGTTACCAGGGTAACAGGAACATCGGTCCTGGGGGGCGGGGGTGGGGGGTGCTTCCGTTAGGCAGGGTTTCCAATCCTGCTCTGTGATAGGGTACATTGCCTGCACAGCGACTGTGTATCTGGAACCTCTGTGGAGCCTCACTTGTTAAATGAACCCTAGGGTCTCCACTTCTGTTTAACACAAGCACAGAGTTCTACCTGACAGGAAGAATATCTTGGTGAATGTCAGGAATGAGACGTACGGTCAGACAGAGTGAAATCAATTGGAAACTGCTTTAAACACCAGGAGCTGGGTTTAATAAAGAGGGCCCACCACTATCTTCTCATGGGATGGGCAATAAATGCCAGCCTTGCCGGCAGCGCCCACATCACAAGAATAAGTAGATATCTTTCTTAGTTAGATATACTGAAACCAAAGTGATTGAGTCTCACTCAAAGGCCTTGAATCCCCAAATCGTAGCAGTGCCGATGATGTGATAAGTTATTTTTATGCAGTGTTTACAGGAATTAAAATGGTGCTGAGTGTATTTTGGAGGCTGAGTCCTCGGAGTGAGTAACATGATAAATGATTGGATCACCTGCACCTGATGAGCTGCACAGAGGTCACAGTGTGATCCTGCCCCAAAGCCTTTACAACTGATTTAATTGCTTTCCCCCTCGCTCTCTCCCATCTCTCTCTCTCCCTCTCTGCCTCTCACTGTCTCTCTCGCTCGCTGTCTTTTTCTGCTCTTTCTTTCTGCCACTCTGTTTCTTTCTCTCTCTCTTTGTATCTTCTCTCTCTCCCTATCTCTCCTTCTTTCTGTCTATATCTATCTGTATCTGTTTCTCTCTCCCTCTACCTCTGTCTCTCCTCTGCCTCCCTCCTCTCTTTTGTCCATCCCTCCTCTCTGTCTCATTCTCTGTCTCTCTTGTCTTTCTCCTTCTTTCACTCTCCTATCTCTCTTCCTTCTCTCACTCTGTCTGTCCTTTTTCTTTCTGTCTGTTTAGCGCTCTCTCTCTCTCTCTCTCTCTCTGTCTTTCACTCTCCTTCCTCCCTAACGTTTAACAGGAGCACTGGGTTAAGAGTGACTTTGGTTTTATAGAGTCCTTGACCCATCAGCGCCCTTATGTGCTGTGAGCTTCATTCACTTTGGTTAAAGGTACCTCACTCAGAACATTAATCCATGCATGATGTGTGTGTTGAGAGGGTTTGTGACCTGTCTCATTCTCTGATAATAAATCTGGCTCCTAAAAGGTCTCCTGTGTTACAGGCTGTGGTGTGGAGGTGGGCGGGGGAAGGGAGGGAGCAAAACCATTCAATAATATCACAGGCCTGCTACACAGCTGGCTCGACGGGCCAACTTTCCTTTGCTTGGGCCTGGGAAGCGCTTGTTCCCTGGGAGCAAACCTAGGGAAAAATGAGTGGGAAAATCCCTGGGACCTTCCAGGAATCTGCCAGGCCTGCGGAGCCCTTGTGCCTGTAAGGACGGTAATATGTGGAAACATGGTTGGTGTGATGTCATCACATGTCCTGTCACATTTCCCTGGTCTCAGCTCAGTGGAGGCTCAAATACAGGGTGGGGTCGCCAACTCTGGTTGGACGCATTCATGGAGGTTTTATCACAAGATCTCCCCCTCCAACCGTCCTGTATAATCAAACAGACTTTTTTCCCCATTTCCAATATTTCTATAACTAATAAATGAAAGTGTTCAAACAAAATTTAAAAAACCCAATTTTTTTTAATGTCCCTATGACCTTAAAATAATCTGAAGCAGTATATTTATAAATGTGGCCTACCAAGGGCTTCTTAAAATAAAAATGAAGGAATTGGTGCAATAGATGAACATACCAGCTTCCAGCAGCGTGATTCACAGATCAGGCTCTTAAAGTGCAAGGTCTCGGTTACCATGGTGCTATGCTAACTGCATGCTGGGTAAGGCGAGCTGACTGGAGGCTGAATTTCAAAATGTCAACCTGAGCAGTCCAGTGTAGTGTATGTAACTGTTCTACCTTTAAGGGAACTATTGTATGTAACCGTCCACCTTTAAGAGAACTATTTTAGGTGTGGCACTACTTTATCTTGGCTGCTGTATACTGTAATACCGACGGTGACCACACCGGTATATAAGTGCTGTGTCAGGATTTATTGGGCAGATTCGCCCTGACCTTCGAATAGTAAAGTCCTGTTAAAGTTACTCTTGTAGTCTGTGTATTAATTCGCCATAATACCTACAGACTTTACAGTGGCGACGAGTTCGATCTTACCCTGCGGCAACAATACTTCCGAAGCAGTTAACGAGCGTCGAGAAGAGGCACCCGCCCTCGTCGTTCTGCTGAGAGAAAACTCGAGTCTGCAGAGCAAGGAAGAAGGAAGAATTCAGACACGAAGCCTTCCATCAGCAACAGGCACTGATTGTCCCTTCTGCCACGGTGGTGAGTGAGCCGATCAGCACGAGAAGCAAGTCGGCCACGGTGACTGTGAGTAAAGGGAAAATAAATAAAAAAATAAACGGAGGATAAGGGCGGTGAACTCGACCACGGTCGGGGGAAAGGAGCCGGACAGAAGTCGGGCCCAGAGGCGCTGAGACTGGGGCAGCGTGGAGCACGGAAGCCGCGGTACAAGCGGGCTGGGAGACGCAACGGTGTCGTGAGACAGCTAGACCGCGACCGGCGAAAAAGGCCGGGCAGCTACCGAGGCCACGAGGCGCTGCGACCGGGATCGTAAGGCGCGGGAAGATATAAAAATAAATAAATCGCGGAGAACTCAGCTGCAGCCGGGGAGGAAAGCACCGGACTGCGAGAGGGCTGGGAGGCGCGAGTGGAGTGAAAAAGGCCGGGCAGCGACCGAGGCCACGAAGCGCTGCGACCGGGATCGTAAGGCGCGGGAAGATATAAAAATAAATAAATCGCGGAGAACTCAGCCGCAGCCGGGGAGGAAAGCACCGGACTGCGAGAGGGCTGGGAGGCGCGATTGGAAGCCGCTGAGGGAGAGACAGAGCCGAGCGAGCGGGAGAGACAGAGCCCGAGCGAGGGAGACTGAGCGAGATCCAGCCCAGCGGCTGAAACTGTTCGCCGTCAACGGGTTGTACCCAGCGCCGGTTGCCCTGCCGAGAAAAGGGAACAAGGAACGCACTGAAGCCGACGCGCAGGCTGCGAACCCCGAAAGCCAGCGGTCGTCGCCCGAGGGAAAAGCTTACCCCTCCCGCCAGGGGAAGAAACGCGGGAAGCCGCCAGTAGGCGGGGAAGAAGACAAGCGCGGGAAACCGCCATTTTGGAAAAAAAAAGTTAAAGAAATATTTCGTTGTTGTTTCTCAGGAAGAGTGTGAAGATGCCTAAGCGTAGTAACATCAACGGTTTCGATTCCGATGTGGAAGATTGGGCCACGTATGTAGAACGCATCGAGATATATTGTAAGGTCAATAAGATAGCAAATTATGACAAAGCTCTAACCTTACTAAACTCAATGGGTGCGAAGACATACGGGTTATTGAAGCATCTTCTATCACCAGCTAAACCGGCGGATCAGTCTTTCGCTAATATTGTTGCTGTCCTGAAGGATCATTTTAACCCCGCACCGCTGATGTTAGCGGAACGATCTAAATTTTACGTGCGAATGCAACGAAAAGAGGAAAGCAACGCGGAGTACCTGGTTGAACTGCGTAGGCTAGCAAAATACTGTCAGTTTGGGGTAAATCTGACACAGGCACTGAGAGACAAGTTCGTGTGCGGGATGTCGAAGGAAGGAACACAAAAACGACTGCTCGAAGAGAACGATCTTACACTTGATAAGGCTGTCCTTATTGCAGCATCGCACGAAGCCGCAGCGAGAGGCACGGTGGAAATGCAGCGGAAGACAGCGGTACTCAGTGTGGATCAAATGACTTCGGGTACAACGAAATGTTATCGTTGTGGGAAGACAACACACGACCAGAACCAATGCTGGTTTAAAAACCAGGAATGTAGAAAATGTGGCAAGCTTGGTCACATAGCTAAGGTATGCCGGTCAGGAAAGAAGACCAGCAATATTAAGTCACCGCAGAAGAAGTACAGAAAGGTACATAAGGTGACTGGAAAGAGTCCAGATGAACAGAATTCGGACTCAGACTCCAACAGCAAGGAACTGGGTAGTCTGAGGATTCACAATGTGAGTAAAGAAGCTGACCGACAAACTATCTGGGTCACACTACAGATTGCAGAACATGCAAGCCCAAAATTTTTCAAAGCCAGATCGGTACCTTACGCAATACGACCTGCTGTGGAGGCAGAACTGGAAGAGCTTGAACGTTCAGGGGTACTGTCTAAGGTGGACTGGAGTGAGTGGGCCACGCCCATTGTTCCCGTCATGAAGTCTTCATCAAGTAACAAGCCAGGGGGACCGGGAAAGGTCCGCATCTGCGGAGACTTCAAGATCACAGTTAATCCGCTGCTTCACACGGTACAATACCCGCTTCCGCGGATTGAGGATATCTTTGCTTCATTGTCTGGTGGGAAACACTTCACCAAGATAGACCTGGCACAAGCATACTTACAAATGGAAGTCGAGGAAGAGTCGCGCCAGTATCTCACAATCAACACGCACAGAGGCTTGTATCGTTATAATAGACTGGTTTTTGGAGTAGCTTCGGCTCCAGCAATTTGGCAGAGGGCCATGGAGCAGGTCTTACAGGGTATTCCAAGCACTCAGTGTTACTTGGACGATATCCTGATTACAGGAGAGGACGAGGAGGAACACCTCGCAAATTTGAAACTGGTGCTCACCAGGTTGAAGGAATATGGCCTTCGAGTTAATCGCCAGAAATGTGAGTTCTTCCAGAAACGGATCTCGTACTGCGGTCATGTCATTGACCAAGAGGGGCTGCACAAGTCACCTGACAAGATAGAAGCTGTCGTGAAGGCCCCCGCTCCGGAAAATGTATCACAGTTGAGATCGTTTCTGGGGTTGATTAATTATTACCACAAGTTCCTGCCAAATCTATCCACGGTGCTGCATCCGCTGAATGCTCTGTTGCGGAAAGAAGTACCATGGAAGTGGAGCGAGGACTGTAAAAAGGCCTTTCGCAGAAGCAAGGCATTGATTACCTCTGAGGAAGTGTTGGCTCATTTCAACCCAACGTTACCTCTTCGTCTAGCTTGTGATGCTTCCCCTTATGGAATTGGAGCAGTACTTTCACACAAGTTACCAAATGGCTCGGAAAGGCCAGTCGCATTTGCGTCCCGATCATTGACCTCCGCTGAGAGAAATTATGCTCAGATAGATAGGGAGGCCCTCAGCCTTGTGTGGGGAGTAAAGAAATTCAATCATTACCTGCAGGGCAAGAAGTTCACATTACTGACAGACCACCAGCCGTTGGTGTCCATATTCAACCCTAACAAGGCCGTTTCCACTATGACAGCGCAAAGGCTACAGAGGTGGTCCGTGTTACTTGGGGCACACCAATATGACATCGAATACAAAAGGTCCAAACAGCATGGAAATGCTGATGGGTTATCACGCCTACCGTTGCCAGTAGTAGAAGAGGCGGCTACAGTGGACCCGGTAGAGATGTTCCACTCATCCATAGTGGAATGTCTACCAGTAACAAATTCGATGATCGAAAATGAAACAAGAAATGACCCGACTCTCTCACGAGTCTACGATTTAACAGTGGAGGGATGGCCAGCACATGGCGAACCAACGCTGCCCGCATTTTCGCAAAGAAAAGAACAGCTGTCAGTGTGCCGAGGAACCTTGATGTGTGGATCTAGAGTGGTGATTCCACCCAAACTTCAGCATAAGGTGCTAAAGGAGCTTCACGAGGGGCATCTGGGTGGAGTGAAAATGAAGAACCTAGCAAGAGCGTTTGTGTGGTCGCCAGGTATTGATGGAGATATCGAAGAAATAACCAAGAGCTGTCTAGGATGCCAGAAGGTCCAAAACGCGCCACCACAAGCTCCTCTGCATCCATGGGAGTGGCCCTCATCTCCTTGGCAAAGGGTACACGTCGACTTTGCTGGTCCATTTATGGACTCAATGTTTCTAATCGCGGTGGATGCACACTCCAAGTGGCCGGAGGTAATAAAGATGTCCTCCACCACCACGGAAAAAACCATCACAGTATTAAGGACCATATTTGCCAGGAATGGGCTGCCGGAACAGATCTGTTCTGATAATGGACCGCAATTTGTGTCCGAAGAATTCAGGAAGTTCTTAAAAAGGAATGGGGTCAAGCACTACACGTCAGCCCCATACCATCCCGCCACCAATGGATTAGCTGAAAGGTTTGTCCAGACCTTCAAGAAGGCCATAAAGGCCATGGGTAATGAAGACATCAACCTACAACATAAGGTAGATAACTTCTTGTTGGCGTACAGGAATGCAACACATGCGGTCACAAACCAAACTCCCGCCATGATGTTTTTCAACAGAAGACTAAGATGCCGGCTGGATTTGATTAAGCCAAACGTCAGAAGGGACGTAGAGAACCGACAATTTCAGGGCATGAATGAAAGGCCAACTAGATCCTTTCAGATAGGTCAACAAGTTTTGGCCCGGGACTACCGTACCGAGAAATGGCAGCCTGGAACTATTGGGAAAAGGCTAGGGCCGCTGATGTATACCGTGGACATTGGTGACAGCATAATAAGGCGCCATGTTGACCAGATCATAGGGTCATCCACAAAGGACCAACCTACTCCACAACCTTACACGGCTAATGTTGAAGCAGAGATACCCAGAGCACCTACCTCCGATCTGGTAATACTGGAATCAGATGAACCTGACACTGTCCTTCAAGCCGAATCGACCTTGCCAGAAGAACCTACTACCCCGCCGAAAACTACTACACCACCGAGGCATTATCCGGACAGAGTCAGGAAGCCTCCAGAGAGACTGAATCTGTGAACTGTTTTGCATAAGTTGTATATATGTTACGATGTTATGTTAATGGGGAATAAGTATGTTGTAAGCTAAAAAGGGAGGATTGTAGTGTATGTAACTGTTCTACCTTTAAGGGAACTATTGTATGTAACCGTCCACCTTTAAGAGAACTATTTTAGGTGTGGCACTACTTTATCTTGGCTGCTGTATACTGTAATACCGACGGTGACCACACCGGTATATAAGTGCTGTGTCAGGATTTATTGGGCAGATTCGCTCTGACCTTCGAATAGTAAAGTCCTGTTAAAGTTACTCTTGTAGTCTGTGTATTAATTCGCCATAATACCTACAGACTTTACATCCAGGAAGGGTAGCCAATACTAACGGTTAGTAACAGGGCTGAGGCTAGTTAGCTACAGGCAACCATTTTAGTTCTACTTGTGGTTTAAAAACTGTTCTTGCCGCAGACATTTACAGAGGATTAACCCCTGCAAATGGTCTCCATCTCTGGTTAGACATATTCCCGGATGTGTCATCACATGATCTCCTGCCTCCGACCACCCCGCCCCAACGCTCCCACCATTGGTCGCCCAACACGTCCATCCTCGTGGTGCCCCGCCTTTCCACGGCCAATGCATTTTCAAAAGAACGGGCAATGCAGCTCCAAGATATCCACCGCTCCTGCTTTGACTTCAATGGAGGGGCAAATAATGAGCGCTCAATCTGCTCACGCCCGTTTTACACCCCGCCCCCCCCCCAAAAGCTGAATTTCTCCCTCATTTTTCAATCAGTCTGAGAGTATCAGATTGGTCCGGTCTTTCTATCGCTGAACCTCTGACTCATTAGATTGCTGGCCATTGACAACAGACAATCGAGGGCGCCCATTTGGGAGCAGAGGTTGAGAGAGGTCTTACCTGTGGGGGCCTCGTGTGAAGAGTCAAAGGGCGTTGCAGTAAGACCGGACGGATCCACTGATGTACAAATTCAGTAGTGAGGCGCAGTTCCGAACAGCCACATGTGGAAATATTTTAGAGAATGAAACATCAATGAGAAATTGATCACTGACACAGCAAATAACATAAACTGAGAGAAAAAAAGAAGATAGAGGGGACAAACTGGGGAACAGTGGGGTACAGAGGGTTCAAAGTGTATCAGACCAGTATGTTGCTGATTTAGGGAAGTATCGGACGTGTATCAGAGCCGATGTTGGGGAATATTAGACTTGTATCAGTGCTGATGTTGGAGGATATTAGATTTGTATCAGTGCTGATGCTGGACAACATTGGACCTGTATCAGTGCTGATGTTGGAGAATATTGGACTTGTATCAGTGATGATGTTGGGGAATATTAGACCTGTATCAGCGCTGATCTTGGAGAATATTGGACCTGTATCAGTGCTGATGTTGGGTAATATTAGACCTGTATCAGTGGTGATGTTGGAGATTATTGGACATGTATCAGTGCTGATGTTGAAGAATATTAGACCTGTATCAGTGCTGATGTTGGAGAATATTAGACCTGTATCATTACTGAAGTTGGAGAATATTAGACCTGTTTCAGTGCTGATGTTGGACAATATCGGACCTGTATCAGTGCTGATGTTGCGGAATATTGTACGTTTATCGGTGCTGATGTTGGAGATTATTAGACCTGTATCAGTGCAGATTTGGGGGATATTAGACCTGTATCAGTGCTGATGTTGGAGAATATTAGACCTGTATCAGTGCCGATGTTGGAGAATATTAGACCTGTATCAGTGCTGAAGCTGGAGAATTTTAGATCTGTATCAGTGCTGATGTTCGGGAATATTTGACCTGTATCAGTGCTGATGTTGGGGAATATTAGACCTGTATCAGTGCTGATGTTGGGGAATATTGCACCTGTATCAGTGCTGATGTTGCAGAATATTAGACCTGTATCAGTGCTGATGTTGGCAAATATTAGACCTGTATCAGTGCTGATGTGGGGGAATATTGGACCTGTATCAGTGCTGATGTTGGGGAATATTAGACCTGTATCAGTGCTGATGTTGGGGAATATTGGACCTGTATCAGTGCTGATGTTGGGGAATATTAGACCTGTATCAGTGCTGATGTGGGGGAATATTGGACCTGTATCAGTGCTGATGTTGGGGAATATTAGACCTGTATTAGTGCTGATGTTTTTGAATATTAGACCTGTATCAGTGCTGATGTTGGAGAATATTAGACCTGTATCAGTGCTGATGTTGGAGATTATTAGACCTGTATCAGTGCTGATGTTGGGGAATATTGGACCTGTATCAGTGCTGATGTTGGGGAATATTAGATCTGTATCAGAGCTGATGTTGGGCAATATTGGCCCTGTATCAGTGCTGATGTTGGAGAATATGAGACCTATATCAGTGCTGATGTTGGGGAATATTCGACCTGTATCAGAGCCGATGTTCGGGAATATTAGACTTATATCAGTGCTGATGTTGGAGAGTATTAGACCTGTATCGGTGCTGATGTTGGGGAGTAATAGACCTGTATCAGTGCTGATGTTGGATAATATTAGACCAGTATCAGTGCTGATGTTGGGGAATATTAGACCTGTATCAGGGTTGATGTTGGGGAATATTAGACGTGTAACAGTGCTGATGTTGGAGAATATTAGACCTGTATCAGTGCTGATCTTGGAGAATATTGGACCTGTAACAGTGCTGATGTTTTTGAATATTTGACCTGTATCAGTGTTGATGTTGGAGAATATTAGACCTGTATCAGTGCTGATGTTGGAGAATATTAGACCTGTATCAGTGCTGATGTTGGAGATTATTAGACCTGTATCAGTGCTGATGTTGGGGAATATTAGACCTGTATCAGTGCTGATGTCGGCAAATATTAGACCTGTATCAGTGGTGATGTTGGAGAATATTAGACTTGTATCAGTGCTGATGTTGGAGAATATTAGATCTGTATCAGTGCTGATGTTGGTCAATATTGGACCTGTATCAGTACTGATTTTGGAGACTATTAGACCTGTATCAGTGCTGATTTTGGAGACTATGAGACATGTATCAGTGCTGATGTTGGAGAATATTAGACCTTTATCAGTGCTGATGCTGGAGCATATTAGACCTGTATCAGTGCAGATGTTGGTGAATATTGGACCTATATCAGTGCTGATGTTGGGGAATATTGGACCTGTATCAGTGCTGATGTTGGGGAATATTGGACCTGTATCAGTGCTGATGTTGGGGAATATTAGATCTGTATCATTGCTGATGTTCGGGAATATTTGACCTGCATCAGTGATGATGTTGGAGAATATTAGACCTATATCCGTGCTGATGTTGGGGAATATTAGACCTGTATCAGGGCTGATGTTGGGGAATATTCGACCTGTATCAGAGCCGATGTTCGGGAATAATTCACATCTATAAGTGGTGATGTTGGCGATTCTTAGACCTGTATCAGTGCTGATGTTGGGGAATATTAGACCTGTATCAGTGCTGATGTTGGGGAATAATAGACCTGTATCAGTGCTGATGTTGGGGAATAATAGACCTGTATCCGTGCTGATGTTGGAGAATATTAGACCAGTATCAGTGCTGATGTTGGAGAATATTAGACCTGTATCAGTGCTGATGTTGGAGAACATTAGACCTGTATCAGTGCTGATGTTGGAGAATATTGGACCAGTATCAGTGCTGATGTTGGAGAATATTAGACCTGTATCAGTGCTGATGTTGGAGAATATTAGATCTGTATCAGTGCTGATGTTGGTCAATATTGGACCTGTATCAGTACTGATTTTGGAGACTATTAGACCTGTATCAGTGCTGATTTTGGAGACTATGAGACATGTATCAGTGCTGATGTTGGAGAATATTAGACCTTTATCAGTGCTGATGCTGGAGCATATTAGACCTGTATCAGTGCAGATGTTGGTGAATATTGGACCTATATCAGTGCTGATGTTGGGGAATATTGGACCTGTATCAGTGCTGATGTTGGGGAATATTGGACCTGTATCAGTGCTGATGTTGGGGAATATTAGATCTGTATCATTGCTGATGTTCGGGAATATTTGACCTGCATCAGTGATGATGTTGGAGAATATTAGACCTATATCCGTGCTGATGTTGGGGAATATTAGACCTGTATCAGGGCTGATGTTGGGGAATATTCGACCTGTATCAGAGCCGATGTTCGGGAATAATTCACATCTATAAGTGGTGATGTTGGCGATTCTTAGACCTGTATCAGTGCTGATGTTGGGGAATATTAGACCTGTATCAGTGCTGATGTTGGGGAATAATAGACCTGTATCAGTGCTGATGTTGGGGAATAATAGACCTGTATCCGTGCTGATGTTGGAGAATATTAGACCAGTATCAGTGCTGATGTTGGAGAATATTAGACCTGTATCAGTGCTGATGTTGGAGAACATTAGACCTGTATCAGTGCTGATGTTGGAGAATATTGGACCAGTATCAGTGCTGATGTTGGAGAATATTAGACCTGTATCAGTGCTGATGTTGGGGAATATTAGACCTGTATCAGTGCTGATGTTGGAAAATATTTGACCTGTATCAGTGCTGATGTTGGAGAATATTAGACCTGTATCTGGGTTGATGTTGGGGAATATTAGACTTGTAACAGTGCTGATGTTGGAGAATATTAGACCTGTATCAGTGCTGATTTGGGGAGTATTAGACCTGTATCAGTGCTGATCTTGGAGAATATTAGACCTGTATCAGTGCTGATGCTGGGGAATTTTAGACATGTAGCAATGTTGATGTTGGGGAATATTAAGAACACAAGAACATAAGAAATAGGAGCAGAAGTAGGCCAGTCGGCCCCTCGAGCCTGCTCCGCCATTCAATATGATCATGGCTGATCTGATCCTAACCGCCAATCCAGTATCGCAGAACCATCTCCTGAATTTAACAGAAGTAGACACACGAAATAGGAGCAGGATCAGGCTACACGGCCCCTGGGGCCGCTCCGCTACCCACAGGGCCATGACCGATCCGAACCTAGACTCATGTCCAAATTCCTGCCCGCTCCCCATAACCCTTAATTCCCTTTACTTCTCGGAAACTGCCTATTTCTGTTTTAAATTTATGCAATGATGTAGCTTCTACAGCTTTTTGGGGCAGCATATTCCATGGACCTACCACCCTCTGAGTGAAGTAGTTCCTCCTCATCTCAGTTTTGAAAGAGCAGCCCCTTATTCTAAGACTATGCCCCCTAGTTCTAGTTTCACCCATCATCGGGAACATCCTCCCCGCATCCACCTGATCCAACCCCTTCACAATCTTATATGTTTCAATAAGCTCGCCTCTCATTCTTCTGAACTCCAATGAGTAGAGTCCCAATCTACTCAACCTCTCCTCATATGTCCATCCCCTCATCCCTGGGATTAACCGAGTGAACCTTCTTTGTACTGACTCGAGAGCAAGTATGCCCTTTCTTAAGTATGGACACCAAAACTGTACGCAGTATTCCAGGTGCGGTCTCACCAATACCTTGTACAACTGAAGCAATACCTCCCTATTTTTATATTCTATCCCCCTAGCAATGAAAGCCAACATTCCATTGGCCTTCTTAATCACTTGCTGCACCTGCATACTAACCTTTTGAGTTTCGTGCACCAGGACCCCCAGATCCCTTTGTACTTCAGTACTTTCCAGTTTCTTGCCGTTAAGATAATAACTTGCTCTACGATTTTTCCTGCCAAAGTGCATAAACTCACACTTTCCAGCATTGTATTCCATCTGCCAAATCTATGCCCACTTACTTAGCCTGTCTATGTCCCCTTGCAGGTTTGTTATGTCCTCCTCACTCACTACTTTCCCTCCCATCTTAGTATCATCTGCAAACTTTGATATGTTACACTCGGTCCCCTCCTCCAAATCGTTAATATAGATTGTAAAGAGTTGGGGACCCAGCACTGACCCCTGCAGAAAACCACTAGTTACTGATTGCCAGTCTGAGAATGAACCATTTATCCCAACTCTCTGCCTTCTGTTAGATAGCCAATCCTCTATCCATGCCAGAATATTACCCCCAATCCCGTGATTTTTTATCTTAAGCAATAATCTTCTGTGTGGCACCTTGTCAAATGCCTTTTGGAAGTCTAAATACACTACGTCCACTGGTTCCCCTTTATCCACCCTATATGTTACTTCCTCAATGAACTCCAGCAAATTTGTCAAACATGACTTCCCCTTCATAAAACCATGCTGACTTTGTCCTAATAAATTATGATTATCCAAATGTCCTGTTACTGTCTCCTTAATAATGGACTCCAAAATTTTACCGACCACAAATGTTAGGCTAACCGGTCTATAGTTTCCAGCCTTCTGTCGACTGCCCTTTTTAAATAAGGGTGTTACATTAGCAGTTTTCCAGTCTGCCGAGAACTTAGCCGAGTCCAGGGAGTTTTGGAAAATTATTACCAATGCATCCACAATCCCTACCACCACCTAGACCTGTATCAGTGCTGATGTTGAAGATTATTGGACCTGTATCATTGCTGATGTTCGAGAATATTAGACGTGTATCAGTGCTGATGTTGGGGAATATTGTACGTGTATCAGTGCTGAAGTTGGAGAATATTAGACCTGTATCAGTGCTGATGCTGGAGATATTAGACCTGTAACAGTGCTGATTTTGGAGAATATTAGACGTGTATCAGTGCTGATGTTGGAGAATATTAGACCAGTATCAGTGCTGATCATGGAGAATATTGGACCTGTATCAGTGCTGATGTTGGAGTATATTAACCCTGTATCAGTTCTGATGTTGGGGAATATTAGACCTGTATCAGTGCTGATGTTGGGGAATATTGGACCTGTCTCAGGGCTGATGTTGGGGAATATAAGACCTGTATCAGTGCTGATGTTGGTGCATATTGGACCTGTATCAGTGCTGATGTTGGAGCATATTGGACCTGTATCAATGCTGATGTTGGAGAATATTAGACCTGTACCAGTGCTGATGTTGGAGAATATTAGACCTGTATCAGTGCTGATGTTGGAGAATATTAGACCTGTATCTGTACTGATCTTGGAGAATATTGGACCTGTAACAATGCTGATGTTGGGGAATATTAGACCCTTATCAGTGCTGATGTTGGGGAATATTATACATGTATCAATGCTGATGTTGGAGAATATTAGACCTGTATCAGTGCTGATGTTGGAGAATATTAGACCTGTATCAGTGCTGATGTTTTTGAATATTGGACCTGTATCAGTTCTGATGTTCGGGAATATTAGACCTGTATCAGTGTTGATGATGGTGCATAATGGACCTGTATCAGTGCTGATGTTGGAGAATATTAGACCTGTATCAGTGCTGATGTTGGAGAACATTGGATCTGTATCAGTGCTGATGTTGGAGCATATTAGACCTGTACGAGTGCTGATGTTGGAGAATATTAGACCTGTATCAGTGCTGACGTTGGTGCATATTAGACCTGCATCAGTGCTGATGTTGGTGCATATTGGACCTGTATCAGTGCTGGTGTTGGAGAATATTAGACGTGTATCAGTGCTGACGTTGGAGAATATTAGACCTGTATCAGTGCTGATGTTGGAGAATATTGGATCTGTATCAGTGCTGATGTTGGAGCATATTAGACCTGCACGAGTGCTGATGTAGGAGTATATTAGACCTGTATCAGTGCTGATGTTGGTGCATATTAGACTTGTATCAGTGCTGATGTTGGTGCATATTGGACCTGTATCAGTGCTGGTGTTGGAGAATATTAGACCTGTATCAGTGCTGACGTTGGAGAATATTAGTCCTGTGTCAGTGCTGATGCTGGAGATATTAGACCTGTAACAGTGCTGATTTTGGAGAATATTAGACCTGTATCAGTGCTGATGTTGGAGAATATTAGACCTGTATCAGTGCTGATCATGGAGAATATTGGACATGTATCAGTGCTGATGTTGGAGTATATTAACCCTGTATCAGTTCTGATGTTGGGGAATATTAGACCTGTATCAGTGCTGATGTTGGGGAATATTGGACCTGTCTCAGGGCTGATGTTGGGGAATATAAGACCTGTATCAGTACTGATGTTGCTGCATATTGGACCTGCATCAGTGCTGATGTTGGAGCATATTGGACCTGTATCAATGCTGATGTTGGAGAATATTAGACCTGTACCAGTGCTGATGTTGGAGAATATTAGACCTGTATCAGTGCTGATGTTGGAGAATATTAGACCTGTATCTGTACTGATCTTGGAGAATATTGGACCTGTAACAATGCTGATGTTGGGGAATATTAGACCCTTATCAGTGCTGATGTTGGGGAATATTATACATGTATCAATGCTGATGTTGGAGAATATTAGACCTGTATCAGTGCTGATGTTGGAGAATATTAGACCTGTATCAGTGGTGATGTTTTTGAATATTAGACCTGTATCAGTGCTGATGTTGGTGCATAACGGACCTGTATCAGTGCTGATGTTGGAGAATATTAGACCTGTACGAGTGCTGATGTTGGAGAATATTAGACCTGTATCAGTGCTGACGTTGGTGCATATTAGACCTGTATCAGTGCTGATGTTGGTGCATATTGGACCTGTATCAGTGCTGGTGTTGGAGAATATTAGACCTGTATCAGTGCTGACGTTGGAGAATATTAGACCTGTATCAGTGCTGATGTTGGAGAATATTGGATCTGTATCAGTGCTGATGTTGGAGCATATTAGCCCTGTACGAGTGCTGATGTTGGAGTATATTAGACCTGTATCAGTGCTGATGTTGGTGCATATTAGACCTGTATCAGTGCTGATGTTGGTGCATATTGGACCTGTATCAGTGCTGGTGTTGGAGAATATTAGACCTGTATCAGTGCTGATGTTGGTGCATATTGGACCTGTATCAGTGCTGATGTTCGAGAATATTAGACGTGTATCAGTGCTGATGTTGGGGAATATTGTACGTGTATCAGTGCTGAAGTTGGAGAATATTAGACCTGTATCAGTGCTGATGCTGGAGATATTAGACCTGTAACAGTGCTGATTTTGGAGAATATTAGACGTGTATCAGTGCTGATGTTGGAGAATATTAGACCAGTATCAGTGCTGATCATGGAGAATATTGGACCTGTATCAGTGCTGATGTTGGAGTATATTAACCCTGTATCAGTTCTGATGTTGGGGAATATTAGACCTGTATCAGTGCTGATGTTGGGGAATATTGGACCTGTCTCAGGGCTGATGTTGGGGAATATAAGACCTGTATCAGTGCTGATGTTGGTGCATATTGGACCTGTATCAGTGCTGATGTTGGAGCATATTGGACCTGTATCAATGCTGATGTTGGAGAATATTAGACCTGTACCAGTGCTGATGTTGGAGAATATTAGACCTGTATCAGTGCTGATGTTGGAGAATATTAGATCTGTATCTGTACTGATCTTGGAGAATATTGGACCTGTAACAATGCTGATGTTGGGGAATATTAGACCTGTATCAGTGCTGATGTTGGGGAATATTATACATGTATCAATGCTGATGTTGGAGAATATTAGACCTGTATCAGTGCTGATGTTGGAGAATATTAGACCTATATCAGTGCTGATGTTTTTGAATATTGGACCTGTATCAGTTCTGATGTTCGGGAATATTAGACCTGTATCAGTGTTGATGATGGTGCATAATGGACCTGTATCAGTGCTGATGTTGGAGAATATCAGACCTGTATCAGTGCTGATGTTGGAGAACATTGGATCTGTATCAGTGCTGATGTTGGAGCATATTAGACCTGTACGAGTGCTGATGTTGGAGAATATTAGACCTGTATCAGTGCTGACGTTGGTGCATATTAGACCTGCATCAGTGCTGATGTTGGTGCATATTGGACCTGTATCAGTGCTGGTGTTGGAGAATATTAGACGTGTATCAGTGCTGAAGTTGGAGAATATTAGACCTGTATCAGTGCTGATGTTGGAGAATATTGGATCTGTATCAGTGCTGATGTTGGAGCATATTAGACCTGCACGAGTGCTGATGTAGGAGTATATTAGACCTGTATCAGTGCTGATGTTGGTGCATATTAGACCTGTATCAGTGCTGATGTTGGTGCATATTGGACCTGTATCAGTGCTGGTGTTGGAGAATATTAGACCTGTATCAGTGCTGACGTTGGAGAATATTAGTCCTGTGTCAGTGCTGATGCTGGAGATATTAGACCTGTAACAGTGCTGATTTTGGAGAATATTAGACCTGTATCAGTGCTGATGTTGGAGAATATTAGACCTGTATCAGTGCTGATCATGGAGAATATTGGACCTGTATCAGTGCTGATTTTGGAGTATATTAACCCTGTATCAGTTCTGATGTTGGGGAATATTAGACCTGTATCAGTGCTGATGTTGGGGAATATTGGACCTGTCTCAGGGCTGATGTTGGGGAATATAAGACCTGTATCAGTACTGATGTTGCTGCATATTGGACCTGTATCAGTGCTGATGTTGGAGCATATTGGACCTGTATCAATGCTGATGTTGGAGAATATTAGACCTGTACCAGTGCTGATGTTGGAGAATATTAGACCTGTATCAGCGCTGATGTTGGAGAATATTAGACCTGTATCTGTACTGATCTTGGAGAATATTGGACCTGTAACAATGCTGATGTTGGGGAATATTAGACCTTTATCAGTGCTGATGTTGGGGAATATTATACATGTATCAATGCTGATGTTGGAGAATATTAGACCTGTATCAGTGCTGATGTTGGAGAATATTAGACCTGTATCAGTGCTGATGTTTTTGAATATTGGACCTGTATCAGTTCTGATGTTCGGGAATATTAGACCTGTATCAGTGCTGATGTTGGTGCATAACGGACCTGTATCAGTGCTGATGTTGGAGAATATTAGACCTGTACGAGTGCTGATGTTGGAGAATATTAGACCTGTATCAGTGCTGACGTTGGTGCATATTAGACCTGTATCAGTGCTGATGTTGGTGCATATTGGACCTGTATCAGTGCTGGTGTTGGAGAATATTAGACCTGTATCAGTGCTGACGTTGGAGAATATTAGACCTGTATCAGTGCTGATGTTGGAGAATATTGGATCTGTATCAGTGCTGATGTTGGAGCATATTAGCCCTGTACGAGTGCTGATGTTGGAGTATATTAGACCTGTATCAGTGCTGATGTTGGTGCATATTAGACCTGTATCAGTGCTGATGTTGGTGCATATTGGACCTGTATCAGTGCTGGTGTTGGAGAATATTAGACCTGTATCAGTGCTGATGTTGGTGCATATTGGACCTGTATCAGTGCTGATGTTGGAGAATATTAGACCTGTATCAGTGCTGATGCTGGAGATATTAGACCTGTAACAGTGCTGATTTTGGAGAATATTAGACCTGTATCAGTGCTGGTGTTGGAGAATATTAGACCTGTATCAGTGCTGATCATGGAGAATATTGGACTGTATCAGTGCTGATGTTGGAGTATATTAACCCTCTATCAGTTCTGATGTTGGGGAATATTAGACCTGTATCAGTGCTGATGTTGGGGAATATTGGACCTGTCTCAGGGCTGATGTTGGGGAATATAAGACCTGTATCAGTGCTGATGTTGGAGCATATTGGACCTGTATCAATGCTGATGTTGGAGAATATTAGACCTGTACCAGTGCTGATGTTGGAGCATATTAGACCTGTATCAGTGCTGATGTTGGAGAATATTAGACCTGTATCTGTACTGATCTTGGAGAATATTGGACCTGTAACAATGCTGATGTTGGGGAATATTCGACCTGTATCAGTGCTGATGTTGGGGAATATTATACATGTGTCAATGCTGATGTTGGAGAATATTAGACCTGTATCAGTGCTGATGTTGGAGAATATTAGACCTGTATCAGTGCTGATGTTTTTGAATATTGGACCTGTATCAGTTCTGATGTTCGGGAATATTAGACCTGTATCAGTGTTGATGATGGTGCATAATGGACCTGTATCAGTGCTGATGTTGGAGAATATTAGACCTGTATCAGTGCTGATGTTGGAGAACATTGGATCTGTATCAGTGCTGATGTTGGAGCATATTAGACCTGTACGAGTGCTGATGTTGGAGAATATTAGACCTGTATCAGTGCTGACGTTGGTGCATATTAGACCTGTATCAGTGCTGATGTTGGTGCATATTGGACCTGTATCAGTGCTGGTGTTGGAGAATATTACACGTGTATCAGTGCTGACGTTGGAGAATATTAGACCTGTATCAGTGCTGACGTTGGAGAATATTAGACCTGTATCAGTGCTGATGTTGGAGTATATTGGATCTGTATCAGTGCTGATGTTGGAGCATATTAGACCTGTACGAGTGCTGATATTGGAGTATATTAGACCTGTATCAGTGCTGATGTTGGTGCATATTAGACCTGTATCAGTGCTGATGTTGGTGCATGTTGGACCTGTATCAGTGCTGGTGTTGGAGAATATTAGACCTGTATCAGTGCTGACGTTGGAGAATATTAGACTTGTATCAGTGCTGATGTTGGTGCATATTGGACCTGTATCAGTGCTGATATTGGAGAATATTGGACCTGTATCAGTGCTGATGTTGGAGAATATTAAACCTGTATCAGTGCTGATGTTGGTGCATATTGGACCTGTATCAGTGCTGATGTTGGGGAGTATTGGACCTGTTTCATTGCTGATGTTCGAGAATATTAGACCTGTATCAGTGCTGATGTTGGAGAATATTAGACCAGCATTAGTGCTGATGTTGGTGCATATTGGACCGGTATCAGTGCTGATGTTGGGGAGTATTGGGCCTGTATCATTGCTGATGTTCGAGAATATTAGACGTGTATCAGTGCTGATGTTGAGGAATATTGTACGAGTATCAGTTCTGAAGTTGGAGAATATTAGACATGTCTCAGCGCTGATGTTGGAGAATATTAGACCTGTATCAGTGCTGATGTTGGAGTATATTAGACCTGTATCAGTGCTGATCTTGGAGAACATTGGACCTGTATCAGTGCTGATGTTGGAGAATATTCGCCCTGTATCAGTTCTGATGTTGGGGAATATTAGACCTGTATCAGTGCTGATGTTGGAGAATATTGGACCTGTATCAGGGCTGATGTTGGGGAATATTAGACCTGTATCAGTGCTGATGTTTTTGAATATTGGACCTGGATCAGTGCTGATGTTGGAGGTTATTAGCCCTGTATCAGTTCTGATGTTGGGGAATATTAGACCTGTATCAGTGCTGATGTTGGTGCATATTGTACCTGTATCAGTGCTTATGTTGGAGCATATTGGACCTGTATCGGTGCTGATCTTGGAGAATATTGGACCTGCATCAGTGCTGATGTTGGGGAATATTATACATGTATCAATGCTGATGTTGGAGAATATTAGACCTGTATCAGTGCTGATGTTTGTGAATATTAGACCTGTATCAGTGCTGATGTTGGTGCATTTGGACCTGTATCAGTGCTGATGTTGGAGAATATTAGACCTGCATCAGTGCTGATTTTGGTGCATATTGGACCTGTATCAGTGCTAATATTGGAGAATATTGGACCTGTATCAGTGCTGATGTTGGGGAATATTAGACCTGTATCAATGCTGATGTTGGAGAATATTGGACCTGTATCAGTGCTGATGTTGCAGAATATTAGACCTGTATCAGTGCTGATGTTTTTGAATATTGGACCTGGAACAGTGCTGATTTTGGAGAATATTAGACCTGTATCAGTGCTGATGTTGGTGCATATTGGACCGGTATCAGTGCTGATGTTGGGGAGTATTGGACCTGTATCATTGCTGATGTTCGAGAATATTAGACGTGTATCAGTGCTGATGTTGGGGAATATTGTACGTGTATCAGTGCTGAAGTTGGAGAATAATAGACCTGTATCAGTGCTGATCTTGGAGAATATTAGCCCTGTATCAGTTCTGATGTTGGGGAATATTAGACCTGTGTCAGTGCTGATCTTGGGGAATATTGGACCTGTCTCAGGGCTGATGTTGGGGAATATAAGACCTGTATCAGTACTGATGTTGCTGCATATTGGACCTGCATCAGTGCTGATGTTGGAGCATATTGGACCTGTATCAATGCTGATGTTGGAGAATATTAGACCTGTACCAGTGCTGATGTTGGAGAATATTAGACCTGTATCAGTGCTGATGTTGGAGAATATTAGACCTGTATCTGTACTGATCTTGGAGAATATTGGACCTGTAACAATGCTGATGTTGGGGAATATTAGACCCTTATCAGTGCTGATGTTGGGGAATATTATACATGTATCAATGCTGATGTTGGAGAATATTAGACCTGTATCAGTGCTGATGTTGGAGAATATTAGACCTGTATCAGTGGTGATGTTTTTGAATATTAGACCTGTATCAGTGCTGATGTTGGTGCATAACGGACCTGTATCAGTGCTGATGTTGGAGAATATTAGACCTGTACGAGTGCTGATGTTGGAGAATATTAGACCTGTATCAGTGCTGACGTTGGTGCATATTAGACCTGTATCAGTGCTGATGTTGGTGCATATTGGACCTGTATCAGTGCTGGTGTTGGAGAATATTAGACCTGTATCAGTGCTGACGTTGGAGAATATTAGACCTGTATCAGTGCTGATGTTGGAGAATATTGGATCTGTATCAGTGCTGATGTTGGAGCATATTAGCCCTGTACGAGTGCTGATGTTGGAGTATATTAGACCTGTATCAGTGCTGATGTTGGTGCATATTAGACCTGTATCAGTGCTGATGTTGGTGCATATTGGACCTGTATCAGTGCTGGTGTTGGAGAATATTAGACCTGTATCAGTGCTGATGTTGGTGCATATTGGACCTGTATCAGTACTGATGTTCGAGAATATTAGACGTGTATCAGTGCTGATGTTGGGGAATATTGTACGTGTATCAGTGCTGAAGTTGGAGAATATTAGACCTGTATCAGTGCTGATGCTGGAGATATTAGACCTGTAACAGTGCTGATTTTGGAGAATATTAGACGTGTATCAGTGCTGATGTTGGAGAATATTAGACCAGTATCAGTGCTGATCATGGAGAATATTGGACCTGTATCAGTGCTGATGTTGGAGTATATTAACCCTGTATCAGTTCTGATGTTGGGGAATATTAGACCTGTATCAGTGCTGATGTTGGGGAATATTGGACCTGTCTCAGGGCTGATGTTGGGGAATATAAGACCTGTATCAGTGCTGATGTTGGTGCATATTGGACCTGTATCATTGCTGATGTTGGAGCATATTGGACCTGTATCAATGCTGATGTTGGAGAATATTAGACCTGTACCAGTGCTGATGTTGGAGAATATTAGACCTGTATCAGTGCTGATGTTGGAGAATATTAGATCTGTATCTGTACTGATCTTGGAGAATATTGGACCTGTAACAATGCTGATGTTGGGGAATATTAGACCTGTATCAGTGCTGATGTTGGGGAATATTATACATGTATCAATGCTGATGTTGGAGAATATTAGACCTGTATCAGTGCTGATGTTGGAGAATATTAGACCTATATCAGTGCTGATGTTTTTGAATATTGGACCTGTATCAGTTCTGATGTTCGGGAATATTAGACCTGTATCAGTGTTGATGATGGTGCATAATGGACCTGTATCAGTGCTGATGTTGGAGAATATCAGACCTGTATCAGTGCTGATGTTGGAGAACATTGGATCTGTATCAGTGCTGATGTTGGAGCATATTAGACCTGTACGAGTGCTGATGTTGGAGAATATTAGACCTGTATCAGTGCTGACGTTGGTGCATATTAGACCTGCATCAGTGCTGATGTTGGTGCATATTGGACCTGTATCAGTGCTGGTGTTGGAGAATATTAGACGTGTATCAGTGCTGAAGTTGGAGAATATTAGACCTGTATCAGTGCTGATGTTGGAGAATATTGGATCTGTATCAGTGCTGATGTTGGAGCATATTAGACCTGCACGAGTGCTGATGTAGGAGTATATTAGACCTGTATCAGTGCTGATGTTGGTGCATATTAGACCTGTATCAGTGCTGATGTTGGTGCATATTGGACCTGTATCAGTGCTGGTGTTGGAGAATATTAGACCTGTATCAGTGCTGACGTTGGAGAATATTAGTCCTGTGTCAGTGCTGATGCTGGAGATATTAGACCTGTAACAGTGCTGATTTTGGAGAATATTAGACCTGTATCAGTGCTGATGTTGGAGAATATTAGACCTGTATCAGTGCTGATCATGGAGAATATTGGACCTGTATCAGTGCTGATTTTGGAGTATATTAACCCTGTATCAGTTCTGATGTTGGGGAATATTAGACCTGTATCAGTGCTGATGTTGGGGAATATTGGACCTGTCTCAGGGCTGATGTTGGGGAATATAAGACCTGTATCAGTACTGATGTTGCTGCATATTGGACCTGTATCAGTGCTGATGTTGGAGCATATTGGACCTGTATCAATGCTGATGTTGGAGAATATTAGACCTGTACCAGTGCTGATGTTGGAGAATATTAGACCTGTATCAGCGCTGATGTTGGAGAATATTAGACCTGTATCTGTACTGATCTTGGAGAATATTGGACCTCTAACAATGCTGATGTTGGGGAATATTAGACCTTTATCAGTGCTGATGTTGGGGAATATTATACATGTATCAATGCTGATGTTGGAGAATATTAGACCTGTATCAGTGCTGATGTTGGAGAATATTAGACCTGTATCAGTGCTGATGTTTTTGAATATTGGACCTGTATCAGTTCTGATGTTCGGGAATATTAGACCTGTATCAGTGCTGATGTTGGTGCATAACGGACCTGTATCAGTGCTGATGTTGGAGAATATTAGACCTGTACGAGTGCTGATGTTGGAGAATATTAGACCTGTATCAGTGCTGACGTTGGTGCATATTAGACCTGTATCAGTGCTGATGTTGGTGCATATTGGACCTGTATCAGTGCTGGTGTTGGAGAATATTAGACCTGTATCAGTGCTGACGTTGGAGAATATTAGACCTGTATCAGTGCTGATGTTGGAGAATATTGGATCTGTATCAGTGCTGATGTTGGAGCATATTAGCCCTGTACGAGTGCTGATGTTGGAGTATATTAGACCTGTATCAGTGCTGATGTTGGTGCATATTAGACCTGTATCAGTGCTGATGTTGGTGCATATTGGACCTGTATCAGTGCTGGTGTTGGAGAATATTAGACCTGTATCAGTGCTGATGTTGGTGCATATTGGACCTGTATCAGTGCTGATGTTGGAGAATATTAGACCTGTATCAGTGCTGATGCTGGAGATATTAGACCTGTAACAGTGCTGATTTTGGAGAATATTAGACCTGTATCAGTGCTGGTGTTGGAGAATATTAGACCTGTATCAGTGCTGATCATGGAGAATATTGGACTGTATCAGTGCTGATGTTGGAGTATATTAACCCTCTATCAGTTCTGATGTTGGGGAATATTAGACCTGTATCAGTGCTGATGTTGGGGAATATTGGACCTGTCTCAGGGCTGATGTTGGGGAATATAAGACCTGTATCAGTGCTGATGTTGGAGCATATTGGACCTGTATCAATGCTGATGTTGGAGAATATTAGACCTGTACCAGTGCTGATGTTGGAGCATATTAGACCTGTATCAGTGCTGATGTTGGAGAATATTAGACCTGTATCTGTACTGATCTTGGAGAATATTGGACCTGTAACAATGCTGATGTTGGGGAATATTTGACCTGTATCAGTGCTGATGTTGGGGAATATTATACATGTGTCAATGCTGATGTTGGAGAATATTAGACCTGTATCAGTGCTGATGTTGGAGAATATTAGACCTGTATCAGTGCTGATGTTTTTGAATATTGGACCTGTATCAGTTCTGATGTTCGGGAATATTAGACCTGTATCAGTGTTGATGATGGTGCATAATGGACCTGTATCAGTGCTGATGTTGGAGAATATTAGACCTGTATCAGTGCTGATGTTGGAGAACATTGGATCTGTATCAGTGCTGATGTTGGAGCATATTAGACCTGTACGAGTGCTGATGTTGGAGAATATTAGACCTGTATCAGTGCTGACGTTGGTGCATATTAGACCTGTATCAGTGCTGATGTTGGTGCATATTGGACCTGTATCAGTGCTGGTGTTGGAGAATATTAGACGTGTATCAGTGCTGACGTTGGAGAATATTAGACCTGTATCAGTGCTGACGTTGGAGAATATTAGACCTGTATCAGTGCTGATGTTGGAGTATATTGGATCTGTATCAGTGCTGATGTTGGAGCATATTAGACCTGTACGAGTGCTGATATTGGAGTATATTAGACCTGTATCAGTGCTGATGTTGGTGCATATTAGACCTGTATCAGTGCTGATGTTGGTGCATGTTGGACCTGTATCAGTGCTGGTGTTGGAGAATATTAGACCTGTATCAGTGCTGACGTTGGAGAATATTAGACTTGTATCAGTGCTGATGTTGGTGCATATTGGACCTGTATCAGTGCTGATATTGGAGAATATTGGACCTGTATCAGTGCTGATGTTGGAGAATATTAAACCTGTATCAGTGCTGATGTTGGTGCATATTGGACCTGTATCAGTGCTGATGTTGGGGAGTATTGGACCTGTTTCATTGCTGATGTTCGAGAATATTAGACCTGTATCAGTGCTGATGTTGGAGAATATTAGACCAGCATTAGTGCTGATGTTGGTGCATATTGGACCGGTATCAGTGCTGATGTTGGGGAGTATTGGGCCTGTATCATTGCTGATGTTCGAGAATATTAGACGTGTATCAGTGCTGATGTTGAGGAATATTGTACGAGTATCAGTTCTGAAGTTGGAGAATATTAGACATGTCTCAGCGCTGATGTTGGAGAATATTAGACCTGTATCAGTGCTGATGTTGGAGTATATTAGACCTGTATCAGTGCTGATCTTGGAGAACATTGGACCTGTATCAGTGCTGATGTTGGAGAATATTCGCCCTGTATCAGTTCTGATGTTGGGGAATATTAGACCTGTATCAGTGCTGATGTTGGAGAATATTGGACCTGTATCAGGGCTGATGTTGGGGAATATTAGACCTGTATCAGTGCTGATGTTTTTGAATATTGGACCTGGATCAGTGCTGATGTTGGAGGTTATTAGCCCTGTATCAGTTCTGATGTTGGGGAATATTAGACCTGTATCAGTGCTGATGTTGGTGCATATTGTACCTGTATCAGTGCTTATGTTGGAGCATATTGGACCTGTATCGGTGCTGATCTTGGAGAATATTGGACCTGCATCAGTGCTGATGTTGGGGAATATTATACATGTATCAATGCTGATGTTGGAGAATATTAGACCTGTATCAGTGCTGATGTTTGTGAATATTAGACCTGTATCAGTGCTGATGTTGGTGCATTTGGACCTGTATCAGTGCTGATGTTGGAGAATATTAGACCTGCATCAGTGCTGATTTTGGTGCATATTGGACCTGTATCAGTGCTAATATTGGAGAATATTGGACCTGTATCAGTGCTGATGTTGGGGAATATTAGACCTGTATCAATGCTGATGTTGGAGAATATTGGACCTGTATCAGTGCTGATGTTGCAGAATATTAGACCTGTATCAGTGCTGATGTTTTTGAATATTGGACCTGGAACAGTGCTGATTTTGGAGAATATTAGACCTGTATCAGTGCTGATGTTGGTGCATATTGGACCGGTATCAGTGCTGATGTTGGGGAGTATTGGACCTGTATCATTGCTGATGTTCGAGAATATTAGACGTGTATCAGTGCTGATGTTGGGGAATATTGTACGTGTATCAGTGCTGAAGTTGGAGAATAATAGACCTGTATCAGTGCTGATCTTGGAGAATATTAGCCCTGTATCAGTTCTGATGTTGGGGAATATTAGACCTGTGTCAGTGCTGATCTTGGAGAATATTAGCCCTGTATCAGTTCTGATGTTTGGGAATATTAGACCTGTGTCAGTGCTGATGTTGGAGAATATTGGACCTGTATCAGGGCTGATGTTGAAGAATATTAGACCTGTACCAGTGCTGATGTTGGAGTATAATAGACCTGTATCAGTGCTGATGTTGGAGATTATGAGCCCTGTATCAGCTCTGATGTTGGGGAATATTAGACCTGTATCAGTGCTGATGTTGGCGCATATTGTACTGTATCAGTGCTGATGGTGGAGCATATTGGACCTGTATCAGTGCTGGTCTTGGAGAATATTAGACCTGTATCGGTGCTGATCTTGGAGAACATTGGAACTGTATCAATGCTGATGTTGGAGAATATTAGACCTGTATCAGTGCTGATGTTCGTGAATATTAGACCTGTATCAGTGCTGATGTTGGTGCATATTGGACCTGTATCAGTGCTGATGTTGGAGAATATTAGACCTGTATCAGTGCTGATGTTGGTGCATATTGGACTTGTATCAGTGCTGATATTGGAGAATATTGGACCTGTTATCAGTGCTGATGTTGGGGAATATTAGACCTGTATCAATGCTGTTGTTGGAGAATATTGGATCTGTATCAGTGCTGATGTTGGAGCATAACGGACCTGTATCAGTGCTGATGTTGGAGAATATTAGACCTGTACGAGTGCTGATGTTGGAGAATATTAGACCTGTATCAGTGCTGACGTTGGTGCATATTAGACCTGTATCAGTGCTGATGTTGGTGCATATTGGACCTGTATCAGTGCTGGTGTTGGAGAATATTAGACCTGTATCAGTGCTGACGTTGGAGAATATTAGACCTGTATCAGTGCTGATGTTGGAGAATATTGGATCTGTATCAGTGCTGATGTTGGAGCATATTAGCCCTGTACGAGTGCTGATGTTGGAGTATATTAGACCTGTATCAGTGCTGATGTTGGTGCATATTAGACCTGTATCAGTGCTGATGTTGGTGCATATTGGACCTGTATCAGTGCTGGTGTTGGAGAATATTAGGCCTGTATCAGTGCTGACGTTGGAGAATATTAGACCTGTATCAGTGCTGATGCTGGAGATATTAGACCTGTAACAGTGCTGATTTTGGAGAATATTAGACCTGTATCAGTGCTGATGTTGGAGAATATTAGACCTGTATCAGTGCTGATCATGGAGAATATTGGACTGTATCAGTGCTGATGTTGGAGTATATTAACCCTGTATCAGTTCTGATGTTGGGGAATATTAGACCTGTATCAGTGCTGATGTTGGGGTATATTGGACCTGTCTCAGGGCTGATGTTGGGGAATATAAGACCTGTATCAGTGCTGATGTTGGAGCATATTGGACCTGTATCAATGCTGATGTTGGAGAATATTAGACCTGTACCAGTGCTGATGCTGGAGTATATTAGACCTGTATCTGTACTGATCTTGGAGAATATTGGACCTGTAACAATGCTGATGTTGGGGAATATTCGACCTGTATCAGTGCTGATTTTGGGGAATATTATACATGTATCAATGCTGATGTTGGAGAATATTCGACCTGTATCAGTGCTGATGTTGGAGAATATTAGACCTGTATCAGTGCTGATGTTGGAGAATATTAGACCTGTATCTGTACTGATCTTGGAGAATATTGGACCTGTAACAATGCTGATGTTGGGGAATATTCGACCTGTATCAGTGCTGATGTTGGGGAATATCATACATGTATCAATGCTGATGTTGGAGAATATTAGACCTGTATCAGTGCTGATGTTGGAGAATATTAGACCTGTATCAGTGCTGATGTTTTTGAATATTGGGCCTGTATCAGTTCTGATGTTCGCGTATATTAGACCTGTATCAGTGTTGATGTTGGTGCATAATGGACCAGTATCAGTGCTGATGTTGGAGAATATTAGACCTGTATCAGTGCTGATATTGGAGAATTTTGGATCTGTATCAGTGCTGATGTTGGAGCATATTAGACCTGTACGAGTGCTGATGTTGGAGAATATTAGACCTGTATCAGTGCTGACGTTGGTGCATATTAGACCTGTATCAGTGCTGATGTTGGTGCATATTGGACCTGTATCAGTGCTGGTGTTGGAGAATATTAGACCTGTATCAGTGCTGACGTTGGAGAATATTAGACCTATATCAGTGCTGAATGTTGGAGAATATTGGATCTGTATCAGTGCTGATGTTGGAGAATATTAGACTTGTATCAGTGCTGATGTTGGTGCATATTGGACCTGTATCAGTGCTGATATTGGAGAATATTGGACCTGTATCAGTGCTGATGTTGGAGAATATTAAACCTGTATCAGTGCTGATGTTGGTGCATATTGGACCTGTATCAGTGCTGATGTTGGGGAGTATTGGACCTGTTTCATTGCTGATGTTCGAGAATATTAGACCTGTATCAGTGCTGATGTTGGAGAATATTAGACCAGCATTAGTGCTGATGTTGGTGCATATTGGACCGGTATCAGTGCTGATGTTGGGGAGTATTGGGCCTGTATCATTGCTGATGTTCGAGAATATTAGACGTGTATCAGTGCTGATGTTGAGGAATATTGTACGAGTATCAGTTCTGAAGTTGGAGAATATTAGACATGTCTCAGCGCTGATGTTGGAGAATATTAGACCTGTATCAGTGCTGATGTTGGAGTATATTAGACCTGTATCAGTGCTGATCTTGGAGAACATTGGACCTGTATCAGTGCTGATGTTGGAGAATATTCGCCCTGTATCAGTTCTGATGTTGGGGAATATTAGACCTGTATCAGTGCTGATGTTGGAGAATATTGGACCTGTATCAGGGCTGATGTTGGGGAATATTAGACCTGTATCAGTGCTGATGTTTTTGAATATTGGACCTGGATCAGTGCTGATGTTGGAGGTTATTAGCCCTGTATCAGTTCTGATGTTGGGGAATATTAGACCTGTATCAGTGCTGATGTTGGTGCATATTGTACCTGTATCAGTGCTTATGTTGGAGCATATTGGACCTGTATCGGTGCTGATCTTGGAGAATATTGGACCTGCATCAGTGCTGATGTTGGGGAATATTATACATATATCAATGCTGATGTTGGAGAATATTAGACCTGTATCAGTGCTGATGTTTGTGAATATTAGACCTGTATCAGTGCTGATGTTGGTGCATTTGGACCTGTATCAGTGCTGATGTTGGAGAATATTAGACCTGCATCAGTGCTGATTTTGGTGCATATTGGACCTGTATCAGTGCTGATATTGGAGAATATTGGACCTGTATCAGTGCTGATGTTGGGGAATATTAGACCTGTATCAATGCTGATGTTGGAGAATATTGGACCTGTATCAGTGCTGATGTTGCAGAATATTAGACCTGTATCAGTGCTGATGTTTTTGAATATTGGACCTGGAACAGTGCTGATTTTGGAGAATATTAGACCTGTATCAGTGCTGATGTTGGTGCATATTGGACCGGTATCAGTGCTGATGTTGGGGAGTATTGGACCTGTATCATTGCTGATGTTCGAGAATATTAGACGTGTATCAGTGCTGATGTTGGGGAATATTGTACGTGTATCAGTGCTGAAGTTGGAGAATAATAGACCTGTATCAGTGCTGATCTTGGAGAATATTAGCCCTGTATCAGTTCTGATGTTGGGGAATATTAGACCTGTGTCAGTGCTGATCTTGGAGAATATTAGCCCTGTATCAGTTCTGATGTTTGGGAATATTAGACCTGTGTCAGTGCTGATGTTGGAGAATATTGGACCTGTATCAGGGCTGATGTTGAAGAATATTAGACCTGTACCAGTGCTGATGTTGGAGTATAATAGACCTGTATCAGTGCTGATGTTGGAGATTATGAGCCCTGTATCAGCTCTGATGTTGGGGAATATTAGACCTGTATCAGTGCTGATGTTGGCGCATATTGTACCTGTATCAGTGCTGATGGTGGAGCATATTGGACCTGTATCAGTGCTGGTGTTGGAGAATATTAGACCTGTATCGGTGCTGATCTTGGAGAACATTGGAACTGTATCAATGCTGATGTTGGAGAATATTAGACCTGTATCAGTGCTGATGTTCGTGAATATTAGACCTGTATCAGTGCTGATGTTGGTGCATATTGGACCTGTATCAGTGCTGATGTTGGAGAATATTAGACCTGTATCAGTGCTGATGTTGGTGCATATTGGACTTGTATCAGTGCTGATATTGGAGAATATTGGACCTGTATCAGTGCTGATGTTGGGGAATATTAGACCTGTATCAATGCTGTTGTTGGAGAATATTGGATCTGTATCAGTGCTGATGTTGGAGCATAACGGACCTGTATCAGTGCTGATGTTGGAGAATATTAGACCTGTACGAGTGCTGATGTTGGAGAATATTAGACCTGTATCAGTGCTGACGTTGGTGCATATTAGACCTGTATCAGTGCTGATGTTGGTGCATATTGGACCTGTATCAGTGCTGGTGTTGGAGAATATTAGACCTATATCAGTGCTGACGTTGGAGAATATTAGACCTGTATCAGTGCTGATGTTGGAGAATATTGGATCTGTATCAGTGCTGATGTTGGAGCATATTAGCCCTGTACGAGTGCTGATGTTGGAGTATATTAGACCTGTATCAGTGCTGATGTTGGTGCATATTAGACCTGTATCAGTGCTGATGTTGGTGCATATTGGACCTGTATCAGTGCTGGTGTTGGAGAATATTAGGCCTGTATCAGTGCTGACGTTGGAGAATATTAGACCTGTATCAGTGCTGATGCTGGAGATATTAGACCTGTAACAGTGCTGATTTTGGAGAATATTAGACCTGTATCAGTGCTGATGTTGGAGAATATTAGACCTGTATCAGTGCTGATCATGGAGAATATTGGACTGTATCAGTGCTGATGTTGGAGTATATTAACCCTGTATCAGTTCTGATGTTGGGGAATATTAGACCTGTATCAGTGCTGATGTTGGGGTATATTGGACCTGTCTCAGGGCTGATGTTGGGGAATATAAGACCTGTATCAGTGCTGATGTTGGAGCATATTGGACCTGTATCAATGCTGATGTTGGAGAATATTAGACCTGTACCAGTGCTGATGCTGGAGTATATTAGACCTGTATCTGTACTGATCTTGGAGAATATTGGACCTGTAACAATGCTGATGTTGGGGAATATTCGACCTGTATCAGTGCTGATGTTGGGGAATATTATACATGTATCAATGCTGATGTTGGAGAATATTCGACCTGTATCAGTGCTGATGTTGGAGAATATTAGACCTGTATCAGTGCTGATGTTGGAGAATATTAGACCTGTATCTGTACTGATCTTGGAGAATATTGGACCTGTAACAATGCTGATGTTGGGGAATATTCGACCTGTATCAGTGCTGATGTTGGGGAATATCATACATGTATCAATGCTGATGTTGGAGAATATTAGACCTGTATCAGTGCTGATGTTGGAGAATATTAGACCTGTATCAGTGCTGATGTTTTTGAATATTGGGCCTGTATCAGTTCTGATGTTCGCGTATATTAGACCTGTATCAGTGTTGATGTTGGTGCATAATGGACCAGTATCAGTGCTGATGTTGGAGAATATTAGACCTGTATCAGTGCTGATATTGGAGAATTTTGGATCTGTATCAGTGCTGATGTTGGAGCATATTAGACCCTGTACGAGTGCTGATGTTGGAGAATATTAGACCTGTATCAGTGCTGACGTTGGTGCATATTAGACCTGTATCAGTGCTGATGTTGTGCATATTGGACCTGTATCAGTGCTGGTGTTGGAGAATATTAGACCTGTATCAGTGCTGATGTTGGAGAATATTAGACCTATATCAGTGCTGATGTTGGAGAATATTGGATCTGTATCAGTGCTGATGTTGGAGCACATTAGACCTGTACGAGTGCTGATGTTGGAGTATATTAGACCTGTATCAGTGCTGATGTTGGTGCATATTAGACCTGTATCAGTGCTGATGTTGGTGCATATTGGACCTGTATCAGTGCTGGTGTTGGAGAATATTAGGCCTGTATCAGTGCTGAAGTTGGAGAATATTAGACCTGTATCAGTGCTGATGTTGGTGCATATTGGACCTGTATCAGTGCTGATATTGGAGAATATTGGACCTGTATCAGTGCTGATGTTGGAGAATATTAGACCTGTATCAGTGCTGATGTTGGTGCATATTGGACTGTATCAGTGCTGATGTTGGGGAGTATTGGACCTGTTTCATTGCTGATGTTCGAGAATATTAGACGTGTATCAGTGCTGATGTTGGAGAATATTGGACCTGTATCAGTGCTGATGTTGGAGAATATTAGACCTGTATCAGTGCTGATGCTGGAGATATTAGACCTGTAACAGTGCTGATTTAGGAGAATATTAGACCTGTATCAGTGCTGATCATGGAGAATATTGGACCTGTATCAGTGCTGATGTTGGAGTATATTAACCCTGTATCAGTTCTGATGTTGGGGAATATTAGACCTGTATCAGTGCTGATGTTGGGGAATATTGGACCTGTCTCAGGGCTGATGTTGGGGAATATAAGACCTGTGATGTTGGTGCATATTGGACCTGTATCAGTGCTGATGTTGGAGCATATTGGACCTGTATCAATGCTGATGTTGGAGAATATTAGACCTGTACCAGTGCTGATGTTGGAGAATATTAGACCTGTATCAGTGCTGATGTTGGAGAATATTAGACCTGTATCTGTACTGATC